>NW_026644705.1:643613-965419 GCF_030020395.1 Manis pentadactyla
TGTATCTGTATCTATCTATCTAAAGGTCTGTCTGTATATCTATGTATCTATGTATGTATATATCTATGTATCTATGTATCTATCTATGTATCTATCTATCTATCTTCCTATCATCTATCTATGATGTCTATCATCTATTAATCTATGTACCTATCTATCTATCTTTCACCTGTCGTCTGTCTACCTACCTATCTATGAAACAATCATCTTTTTGTCAATCCATCTATCCTTATGTACAGAACAGTTAACAACATAGCCTATGTCTCTTCCCTACATTATGCTTCCAGAAAACTTGCAAGGTAACTAAGCCATAAGGAGAGCACTGTGTTCACCGATACGCTTTCAGGTAGAGTCAGCAGAGTGTGCTTACAAAACCAGTAAATGGAGGTGAAAGGACTTGAACCCGTATTTTTGTCCTCTGCCCTCTTATACTTCCTGATCGCTTGGTGACTTTATTTAGCCACATTCAGTGAGTAAGTGATCCCTGAAGACCACAAATATCCTTCGTCTGGGCCTGTTGTCGACAGAAAATTGTACTTGGCCCTTTGCACACCACCATTTTTGAGGGACATTGGCGTGATCGCTGCTGATATGTGGAGGGACAAATATGAATTAACACCTATTTCTGGACGGGAGCAGTTGGGAACAAAGAGTGTGTTGTGGAGTGAAGTGTTTATTTGAGTGTCCAAACTTCCCTCTTTAGGTGGTTATTACTTCTTTACATTCGTGAACATCATAAAAAGCAATGATTATAAATGCCCAGACGCATATTATTACAGTAATTCATTTGTTGAGGTGAGAGGAAATGAGAAGGAAGTTGCTGCACCACTAAATCTATGCCTGAGCACTGCTGAAACCAAACAAAAAGAATTCACGGTGGCTAGATAGGGCTATTTTCTACTGACTCTCTCTGGGGTCCAAAATAGAATCCATTTCTTTCTTTGTTTCTCAGTTTCATTTGTGTAGGGTACCTGTCCCCGCCCCTTCAGCTTGTAGTTTGTCTGTGTCCTTGGATCTCAAGTGAGTCTCCAGTAAGGGAGCACGTAGGTGGTCTTGAGTTTTCATCAGTTCTTCTAACCCTGTGTCTTTTGATTGGAGCACTCAAAGGCTGTACTTTTATTCTGATATTTGAGAGCTATGCTCTTACTGCACTTTGAAATTCTTTTTGTTCTCATTAATATACAATCACATGCAGAACATTATGTTATTCTGTCTACCCTCTTCACCAAGTCACCCCAAATCCCAGTTACAGCCGCTCTCCGTCAGCATGTACTAATATGCTGTAGAATCACTACATGTCTTCTCTGTGTTGTACAGCCCTACCCATGACACCCCACCCTACACATTATACATGCTAATCCTAATGCCCCCATTCTTTTTCCCCGCACTTATTACTCACTTCCCACAAACCCTACCCAGTCCCTTTCTCTTTGGTAACTGATAGTCCACTCTCGGGTTCTGTGAGTCTCCTGCTGTCTTTTCCTTCAGTTTTTCTTTGTTAACATTCTCCACACATGAGTGAAATCATTTGGTACATGTATTTCTCCGCCTGGCCTATTTGACTGAGCATAATACCCTCTAGCTCCATCCACGTTATTGCAAATGATAGGATTTGTTTTCTTCCTATGGCTGCTTACTGCACTTTTTAAACTGGATTTCATTCTTCTTTTTTGTTTGTAGTTTTGCTATGTGCTTTCACCATTGCTCTCCTTGTTATGAGCAGTAGCTTAGTGTTAATCGATATGTACCTATATCTATCTATCTGTCTGTCTATCTATTTATCAATCACTCAATCAATCATCTTTTTGTCTGTACATCTGTCCATGTGTACAGAACAGTTAACCATATACCCTATATCACTTTCTTACACTATGCTCCCAAAAATCCTGCAAAGTATCTAGGCTGCAGAGGGAGCACTGGGTTCACCGAGACACTTGCAGTTTGAGTCGGCCGCGTGTACCTACAAAACCAGGAAATGGTTGTGCTGGGACTTGAACCCGTGTCTCTATCCTCTGTCCTCTTTCATCTCCTTCTAACTTGCTGTCTGTATTTAGCCACATTCATTGACTAAGGGCTCCCTGAAGATCTCAAGTATCATTCCTCTGGGCCTGTTGTCGACAGAAAAGTAAACTTATTGCTTTGCTCACCACCATGTTTGAAGGACATCAGCGTGATCACCGCCGATAGGACGGATGGTCAAATAAAAAGGAACACCAATTTCGAGACAGGAGCAGTTGGGAGCTAACAGTGTATTGTGGAGTGACGTGTTTATTTGAGTGTCCAAACTTCCCTCTTTAGGTGGTTATTAGATTTTCACATTCGTGAACATCATAAAATCCACTGATTTCAAAGGCCCAGATGCTTATTATTACAGCAACTCAGATGTTGAGGTGAGAGAAATGAGAAGTATGTTGCTGCACCACTAAATCTATGGCTGGGAACTGTTGAAACCAAACAAAAAGAATTCACGGTGGCCAGATAGGGCTATTTTCTGCTGACTGTCTCTGGGGAGTCAAACAGAATCCATTTGCTTGATTGTTTGATTTTCCGTTTCCCTCGTGTAGGGTACTTGTCCACACACCTTCGGCTTGTAGTTTGTCTGTGTCCTTGGATCTCAAGTGAGTCTCCTGTAAGTAAGCACGTAGGTGTCTTGAGTTTTCATCCGTTCTTTCATCCCTGTGTCTTTTGTTTGCAGCACTCAGTGCCTGACCTTTTATTCTGATGATTCAGAGCTGTGCATTTATTGCACTTAATGAATATGTTTTATCATTAATCTACAATCACGTGAAGAACATTATGTTTACTATGCTCCCCCCTTCACCAAGTCCCCCCGAAAAACCTCTTCAGTCACTGTCGATCACCGTAGTTGTATGCTGTAGAACCCTTCACCATGTCCCCCACAAATGTCCCCGTTACAGTCACTGTCCATCAGTGAGTAGTAAGATGCTATATGATCTCTACTAGTCTTCTCTGTGTTGTACAGTACTCCCCATGCACACCCGACCCCGCGCATTATACATGCTAAACTTAATGCCCCCATTCTTTCTCCCCACACTTATCCCTCCCTTCAGACTCACCCTGCCCAGTCCTTTTTCCTTTGGTTACTTTTAGTCAACTCTCGGGTTCTGTGAGTCTGCTGCTGTTTCTTAACTTCAGTTTTTCTTTGTTGTTATACTCCACACATGAGTGAAATCACTTGGTACTTGCCTTTATCCGCCTGCCCTATTTTTCTGAACATAGTACCGTTTTGCTCCATCCACGTCATTGCAAATGGTAGTATTTGTTTTCTTCTTAAGGCTGCTTACTGCACTTTTTAAACTGGATTTCATTCTTCCTTTTTGTTTGTAGTTTAGCTATGTTATTCACCATTCAACTCCTGGTTATGAACAATAGCTTTGTGTCAATCGACATGTATCTGTATCTATCTATCTAAAGGTCTGTCTGTATATCTATGTATCTATGTATGTATATATCTATGTATCTATGTATCTATCTATGTATCTATCTATCTAACTTCCTATCATCTATCTATGATGTCTATCATCTATTAATCTATGTACCTATCTATCTATCTTTCACCTGTCGTCTGTCTACCTACCTATCTATGAAACAATCATCTTTTTGTCTACCCATCTATCCTTATGTACAGAACAGTTAACAACATAGCCTATGTCTCTTCCCTACATTATGCTTCCAGAAAACTTGCAAGGTAACTAAGCCATAAGGAGAGCACTGTGTTCACCGATACGCTTTCAGGTAGAGTCAGCAGAGTGTGCTTACAAAACCAGTAAATGGAGGTGAAAGGACTTGAACCCGTATTTTTGTCCTCTGCCCTCTTATACTTCCTGATCGCTTGGTGACTTTATTTAGCCACATTCAGTGAGTAAGTGATCCCTGAAGACCACAAATATCCTTCGTCTGGGCCTGTTGTCGACAGAAAATTGTACTTGGCCCTTTGCACACCACCATTTTTGAGGGACATTGGCGTGATCGCTGCTGATATGTGGAGGGAAAAATATGAATTAACACCTATTTCTGGACGGGAGCAGTTGGGAACAAAGAGTGTGTTGTGGAGTGAAGTGTTTATTTGAGTGTCCAAACTTCCCTCTTTAGGTGGTTATTACTTCTTTACATTCGTGAACATCATAAAAAGCAATGATTATAAATGCCCAGACGCATATTATTACAGTAATTCATTTGTTGAGGTGAGAGGAAATGAGAAGGAAGTTGCTGCACCACTAAATCTATGCCTGAGCACTGCTGAAACCAAACAAAAAGAATTCACGGTGGCTAGATAGGGCTATTTTCTACTGACTCTCTCTGGGGTCCAAAACAGAATCCATTTCTTTCTTTGTTTCTCAGTTTCACTTGTGTAGGGTACCTGTCCCCGCCCCTTCAGCTTGTAGTTTGTCTGTGTCCTTGGATCTCAAGTGAGTCTCCAGTAAGGGAGCACGTAGGTGGTCTTGAGTTTTCATCAGTTCTTCTAACCCTGTGTCTTTTGATTGGAGCACTCAAAGGCTGTACTTTTATTCTGATATTTGAGAGCTGTGCTCTTACTGCACTTTGAAATTCTTTTTGTTCTCATTAATATACAATCACATGCAGAACATTATGTTATTCTGTCTACCCTCTTCACCAAGTCACCCCAAATCCCAGTTACAGCCGCTCTCCGTCAGCATGTACTAATATGCTGTAGAATCACTACATGTCTTCTCTGTGTTGTACAGCCCTACCCATGACACCCCACCCTACACATTATACATGCTAATCCTAATGCCCCCATTCTTTTTCCCCGCACTTATTACTCACTTCCCACAAACCCTACCCAGTCCCTTTCTCTTTGGTAACTGTTAGTCCACTCTCGGGTTCTGTGAGTCTCCTGCTGTCTTTTCCTTCAGTTTTTCTTTGTTAACATTCTCCACACATGAGTGAAATCATTTGGTACATGTATTTCTCCGCCTGGCCTATTTGACTGAGCATAATACCCTCTAGCTCCATCCACGTTATTGCAAATGATAGGATTTGTTTTCTTCCTATGGCTGCTTACTGCACTTTTTAAACTGGATTTCATTCTTCTTTTTTGTTTGTAGTTTTGCTATGTGCTTTCACCATTGCTCTCCTTGTTATGAGCAGTAGCTTAGTGTTAATCGATATGTACCTATATCTATCTATCTGTCTGTCTATCTATTTATCAATCACTCAATCAATCATCTTTTTGTCTGTACATCTGTCCATGTGTACAGAACAGTTAACCATATACCCTATATCACTTTCTTACACTATGCTCCCAAAAATCCTGCAAAGTATCTAGGCTGCAGAGGGAGCACTGGGTTCACCGAGACACTTGCAGTTCGAGTCGGCCGCGTGTACCTACAAAACCAGGAAATGGTTGTGCTGGGACTTGAACCCGTGTCTCTATCCTCTGTCCTCTTTCATCTCCTTCTAACTTGCTGTCTGTATTTAGCCACATTCATTGACTAAGGGCTCCCTGAAGATCTCAAGTATCATTCCTCTGGGCCTGTTGTCGACAGAAAAGTAAACTTGTTGCTTTGCTCACCACCATGTTTGAAGGACATCAGCGTGATCACCGCCGATAGGATGGAGGGTCAAATAATAAGGAACACCAATTTCGAGACAGGAGCAGTTGGGAGCTAACAGTGTATTGTGGAGTGACGTGTTTATTTGAGTGTCCAAACTTCCCTCTTTAGGTGGTTATTAGATTTTCACATTCGTGAACATCATAAAATCCACTGATTTCAAAGGCCCAGATGCTTATTATTACAGCAACTCAGATGTTGAGGTGAGAGAAATGAGAAGTATGTTGCTGCACCACTAAATCTATGGCTGGGAACTGTTGAAACCAAACAAAAAGAATTCACGGTGGCCAGATAGGGCTATTTTCTGCTGACTGTCTCTGGGGACTCAAACAGAATCCATTTGCTTGATTGTTTGATTTTCCGTTTCACTCGTGTAGGGTACTTGTCCACACACCTTCGGCTTGTAGTTTGTCTGTGTCCTTGGATCTCAAGTGAGTCTCCTGTAAGTAAGCACGTAGGTGTCTTGAGTTTTCATCCGTTCTTTCATCCCTGTGTCTTTTGTTTGCAGCACTCAGTGCCTGACCTTTTATTCTGATGATTCAGAGCTGTGCATTTATTGCACTTAATGAATATGTTTTATCATTAATCTACAATCACGTGAAGAACATTATGTTTACTATGCTCCCCCCTTCACCAAGTCCCCCCGAAAAACCTCTTCAGTCACTGTCGATCAGCGTAGTTGTATGCTGTAGAACCCTTCACCATGTCCCCCACAAATGTCCCCGTTACAGTCACTGTCCATCAGTGAGTAGTAAGATGCTATATGATCTCTACTAGTCTTCTCTGTGTTGTACAGTACTCCCCATGCACACCCGACCCCGCGCATTATACATGCTAAACTTAATGCCCCCATTCTTTCTCCCCACACTTATCCCTCCCTTCAGACTCACCCTGCCCAGTCCTTTTTCCTTTGGTTACTTTTAGTCAACTCTCGGGTTCTGTGAGTCTGCTGCTGTTTCTTAACTTCAGTTTTTCTTTGTTGTTATACTCCACACATGAGTGAAATCACTTGGTACTTGCCTTTATCCGCCTGCCCTATTTTTCTGAACATACTACCGTCTTGCTCCATCCACGTCATTGCAAATGGTAGTATTTGTTTTCTTCTTAAGGCTGCTTACTGCACTTTTTAAACTGGATTTCATTCTTCCTTTTTGTTTGTAGTTTAGCTATGTTATTCACCATTCAAATCCTGGTTATGAACAATAGCTTTGTGTCAATCGACATGTATCTGTATCTATCTATCTAAAGGTCTGTCTGTATATCTATGTATCTATGTATGTATATATCTATGTATCTATGTATCTATCTATGTATCTATCTATCTATCTTCCTATCATCTATCTATGATGTCTATCATCTATTAATCTATGTACCTATCTATCTATCTTTCACCTGTCGTCTGTCTACCTACCTATCTATGAAACAATCATCTTTTTGTCTACCCATCTATCCTTATGTACAGAACAGTTAACAACATAGCCTATGTCTCTTCCCTACATTATGCTTCCAGAAAACTTGCAAGGTAACTAAGCCATAAGGAGAGCACTGTGTTCACTGATACGCTTTCAGGTAGAGTCAGCAGAGTGTGCTTACAAAACCAGTAAATGGAGGTGAAAGGACTTGAACCCGTATTTTTGTCCTCTGCCCTCTTATACTTCCTGATCGCTTGGTGACTTTATTTAGCCACATTCAGTGAGTAAGTGATCCCTGAAGACCACAAATATCCTTCGTCTGGGCCTGTTGTCGACAGAAAATTGTACTTGGCCCTTTGCACACCACCATTTTTTAGGGACATTGGCGTGATCGCTGCTGATATGTGGAGGGACAAATATGAATTAACACCTATTTCTGGACGGGAGCAGTTGGGAACAAAGAGTGTGTTGTGGAGTGAAGTGTTTATTTGAGTGTCCAAACTTCCCTCTTTAGGTGGTTATTACTTCTTTAAATTCGTGAACATCATATAAAGCAATGATTATAAAGGCCCAGACGCATATTATTACAGTAATTCATTTGTTGAGGTGAGAGGAAATGAGAAGGAAGTTGCTGCACCACTAAATCTATGCCTGAGCACTGCTGAAACCAAACAAAAAGAATTCACGGTGGCTAGATAGGGCTATTTTCTACTGACTCTCTCTGGGGTTCAAAACAGAATCCATTTCTCTCTTTGTTTCTCAGTTTCACTTGTGTAGGGTACCTGTCCCCGCCCCTTCAGCTTGTAGTTTGTCTGTGTCCTTGGATCTCAAGTGAGTCTCCAGTAAGGGAGCACGTAGGTGGTCTTGAGTTTTCATCAGTTCTTCTAACCCTGTGTCTTTTGATTGGAGCACTCAAAGGCTGTACTTTTATTCTGATATTTGAGAGCTGTGCTCTTACTGCACTTTGAAATTCTTTTTGTTCTCATTAATATACAATCACATGCAGAACATTATGTTATTCTGTCTACCCTCTTCACCAAGTCACCCCAAATCCCAGTTACAGCCGCTCTCCGTCAGCATGTACTAATATGCTGTAGAATCACTACATGTCTTCTCTGTGTTGTACAGCCCTACCCATGACACCCCACCCTACACATTATACATGCTAATCCTAATGCCCCCATTCTTTTTCCCCGCACTTATTACTCACTTCCCACAAACCCTACCCAGTCCCTTTCTCTTTGGTAACTGTTAGTCCACTCTCGGGTTCTGTGAGTCTCCTGCTGTCTTTTCCTTCAGTTTTTCTTTGTTAACATTCTCCACACATGAGTGAAATCATTTGGTACATGTATTTCTCCGCCTGGCCTATTTGACTGAGCATAATACCCTCTAGCTCCATCCACGTTATTGCAAATGATAGGATTTGTTTTCTTCCTATGGCTGCTTACTGCACTTTTTAAACTGGATTTCATTCTTCTTTTTTGTTTGTAGTTTTGCTATGTGCTTTCACCATTGCTCTCCTTGTTATGAGCAGTAGCTTAGTGTTAATCGATATGTACCTATATCTATCTATCTGTCTGTCTATCTATTTATCAATCACTCAATCAATCATCTTTTTGTCTGTACATCTGTCCATGTGTACAGAACAGTTAACCATATACCCTATATCACTTTCTTACACTATGCTCCCAAAAATCCTGCAAAGTATCTAGGCTGCAGAGGGAGCACTGGGTTCACCGAGACACTTGCAGTTCGAGTCGGCCGCGTGTACCTACAAAACCAGGAAATGGTTGTGCTGGGACTTGAACCCGTGTCTCTATCCTCTGTCCTCTTTCATCTCCTTCTAACTTGCTGTCTGTATTTAGCCACATTCATTGACTAAGGGCTCCCTGAAGATCTCAAGTATCATTCCTCTGGGCCTGTTGTCGACAGAAAAGTAAACTTATTGCTTTGCTCACCACCATGTTTGAAGGACATCAGCGTGATCACCGCCGATAGGACGGATGGTCAAATAAAAAGGAACACCAATTTCGAGACAGGAGCAGTTGGGAGCTAACAGTGTATTGTGGAGTGACGTGTTTATTTGAGTGTCCAAACTTCCCTCTTTAGGTGGTTATTAGATTTTCACATTCGTGAACATCATAAAATCCACTGATTTCAAAGGCCCAGATGCTTATTATTACAGCAACTCAGATGTTGAGGTGAGAGAAATGAGAAGTATGTTGCTGCACCACTAAATCTATGGCTGGGAACTGTTGAAACCAAACAAAAAGAATTCACGGTGGCCAGATAGGGCTATTTTCTGCTGACTGTCTCTGGGGAGTCAAACAGAATCCATTTGCTTGATTGTTTGATTTTCCGTTTCCCTCGTGTAGGGTACTTGTCCACACACCTTCGGCTTGTAGTTTGTCTGTGTCCTTGGATCTCAAGTGAGTCTCCTGTAAGTAAGCACGTAGGTGTCTTGAGTTTTCATCCGTTCTTTCATCCCTGTGTCTTTTGTTTGCAGCACTCAGTGCCTGACCTTTTATTCTGATGATTCAGAGCTGTGCATTTATTGCACTTAATGAATATGTTTTATCATTAATCTACAATCACGTGAAGAACATTATGTTTACTATGCTCCCCCCTTCACCAAGTCCCCCCGAAAAACCTCTTCAGTCACTGTCGATCACCGTAGTTGTATGCTGTAGAACCCTTCACCATGTCCCCCACAAATGTCCCCGTTACAGTCACTGTCCATCAGTGAGTAGTAAGATGCTATATGATCTCTACTAGTCTTCTCTGTGTTGTACAGTACTCCCCATGCACACCCGACCCCGCGCATTATACATGCTAAACTTAATGCCCCCATTCTTTCTCCCCACACTTATCCCTCCCTTCAGACTCACCCTGCCCAGTCCTTTTTCCTTTGGTTACTTTTAGTCAACTCTCGGGTTCTGTGAGTCTGCTGCTGTTTCTTAACTTCAGTTTTTCTTTGTTGTTATACTCCACACATGAGTGAAATCACTTGGTACTTGCCTTTATCCGCCTGCCCTATTTTTCTGAACATACTACCGTCTTGCTCCATCCACGTCATTGCAAATGGTAGTATTTGTTTTCTTCTTAAGGCTGCTTACTGCACTTTTTAAACTGGATTTCATTCTTCCTTTTTGTTTGTAGTTTAGCTATGTTATTCACCATTCAAATCCTGGTTATGAACAATAGCTTTGTGTCAATCGACATGTATCTGTATCTATCTATCTAAAGGTCTGTCTGTATATCTATGTATCTATGTATGTATATATCTATGTATCTATGTATCTATCTATGTATCTATCTATCTATCTTCCTATCATCTATCTATGATGTCTATCATCTATTAATCTATGTACCTATCTATCTATCTTTCACCTGTCGTCTGTCTACCTACCTATCTATGAAACAATCATCTTTTTGTCAATCCATCTATCCTTATGTACAGAACAGTTAACAACATAGCCTATGTCTCTTCCCTACATTATGCTTCCAGAAAACTTGCAAGGTAACTAAGCCATAAGGAGAGCACTGTGTTCACCGATACGCTTTCAGGTAGAGTCAGCAGAGTGTGCTTACAAAACCAGTAAATGGAGGTGAAAGGACTTGAATCCGTATTTTTGTCCTCTGCCCTCTTATACTTCCTGATCGCTTGGTGACTTTATTTAGCCACATTCAGTGAGTAAGTGATCCCTGAAGACCACAAATATCCTTCGTCTGGGCCTGTTGTCGACAGAAAATTGTACTTGGCCCTTTGCACACCACCATTTTTGAGGGACATTGGCGTGATCGCTGCTGATATGTGGAGGGACAAATATGAATTAACACCTATTTCTGGACGGGAGCAGTTGGGAACAAAGAGTGTGTTGTGGAGTGAAGTGTTTATTTGAGTGTCCAAACTTCCCTCTTTAGGTGGTTATTACTTCTTTACATTCGTGAACATCATAAAAAGCAATGATTATAAATGCCCAGACGCATATTATTACAGTAATTCATTTGTTGAGGTGAGAGGAAATGAGAAGGAAGTTGCTGCACCACTAAATCTATGCCTGAGCACTGCTGAAACCAAACAAAAAGAATTCACGGTGGCTAGATAGGGCTATTTTCTACTGACTCTCTCTGGGGTCCAAAACAGAATCCATTTCTTTCTTTGTTTCTCAGTTTCACTTGTGTAGGGTACCTGTCCCCGCCCCTTCAGCTTGTAGTTTGTCTGTGTCCTTGGATCTCAAGTGAGTCTCCAGTAAGGGAGCACGTAGGTGGTCTTGAGTTTTCATCAGTTCTTCTAACCCTGTGTCTTTTGATTGGAGCACTCAAAGGCTGTACTTTTATTCTGATATTTGAGAGCTGTGCTCTTACTGCACTTTGAAATTCTTTTTGTTCTCATTAATATACAATCACATGCAGAACATTATGTTATTCTGTCTACCCTCTTCACCAAGTCACCCCAAATCCCAGTTACAGCCGCTCTCCGTCAGCATGTACTAATATGCTGTAGAATCACTACATGTCTTCTCTGTGTTGTACAGCCCTACCCATGACACCCCACCCTACACATTATACATGCTAATCCTAATGCCCCCATTCTTTTTCCCCGCACTTATTACTCACTTCCCACAAACCCTACCCAGTCCCTTTCTCTTTGGTAACTGTTAGTCCACTCTCGGGTTCTGTGAGTCTCCTGCTGTCTTTTCCTTCAGTTTTTCTTTGTTAACATTCTCCACACATGAGTGAAATCATTTGGTACATGTATTTCTCCGCCTGGCCTATTTGACTGAGCATAATACCCTCTAGCTCCATCCACGTTATTGCAAATGATAGGATTTGTTTTCTTCCTATGGCTGCTTACTGCACTTTTTAAACTGGATTTCATTCTTCTTTTTTGTTTGTAGTTTTGCTATGTGCTTTCACCATTGCTCTCCTTGTTATGAGCAGTAGCTTAGTGTTAATCGATATGTACCTATATCTATCTATCTGTCTGTCTATCTATTTATCAATCACTCAATCAATCATCTTTTTGTCTGTACATCTGTCCATGTGTACAGAACAGTTAACCATATACCCTATATCACTTTCTTACACTATGCTCCCAAAAATCCTGCAAAGTATCTAGGCTGCAGAGGGAGCACTGGGTTCACCGAGACACTTGCAGTTCGAGTCGGCCGCGTGTACCTACAAAACCAGGAAATGGTTGTGCTGGGACTTGAACCCGTGTCTCTATCCTCTGTCCTCTTTCATCTCCTTCTAACTTGCTGTCTGTATTTAGCCACATTCATTGACTAAGGGCTCCCTGAAGATCTCAAGTATCATTCCTCTGGGCCTGTTGTCGACAGAAAAGTAAACTTGTTGCTTTGCTCACCACCATGTTTGAAGGACATCAGCGTGATCACCGCCGATAGGACGGAGGGTCAAATAAAAAGGAACACCAATTTCGAGACAGGAGCAGTTGGGAGCTAACAGTGTATTGTGGAGTGACGTGTTTATTTGAGTGTCCAAACTTCCCTCTTTAGGTGGTTATTAGATTTTCACATTCGTGAACATCATAAAATCCACTGATTTCAAAGGCCCAGATGCTTATTATTACAGCAACTCAGATGTTGAGGTGAGAGAAATGAGAAGGAAGTTGCTGCACCACTAAATCTATGCCTGAGCACTGCTGAAACCAAACAAAAAGAATTCACGGTGGCCAGATAGGGCTATTTTCTGCTGACACTCTCTGGGGACTCAAACAGAATCCATTTGCTTGATTGTTTGATTTTCCGTTTCACTCGTGTAGGGTACTTGTCCACACACCTTCGGCTTGTAGTTTGTCTGTGTCCTTGGATCTCAAGTGAGTCTCCTGTAAGTAAGCACGTAGGTGTCTTGAGTTTTCATCCGTTCTTTCATCCCTGTGTCTTTTGTTTGCAGCACTCAGTGCCTGACCTTTTATTCTGATGATTCAGAGCTGTGCATTTATTGCACTTAATGAATATGTTTTATCATTAATCTACAATCACGTGAAGAACATTATGTTTACTATGCTCCCCCCTTCACCAAGTCCCCCCGAAAAACCTCTTCAGTCACTGTCGATCAGCGTAGTTGTATGCTGTAGAACCCTTCACCATGTCCCCCACAAATGTCCCCGTTACAGTCACTGTCCATCAGTGAGTAGTAAGATGCTATATGATCTCTACTAGTCTTCTCTGTGTTGTACAGTACTCCCCATGCACACCCGACCCCGCGCATTATACATGCTAAACTTAATGCCCCCATTCTTTCTCCCCACACTTATCCCTCCCTTCAGACTCACCCTGCCCAGTCCTTTTTCCTTTGGTTACTTTTAGTCAACTCTCGGGTTCTGTGAGTCTGCTGCTGTTTCTTAACTTCAGTTTTTCTTTGTTGTTATACTCCACACATGAGTGAAATCACTTGGTACTTGCCTTTATCCGCCTGCCCTATTTTTCTGAACATACTACCGTCTTGCTCCATCCACGTCATTGCAAATGGTAGTATTTGTTTTCTTCTTAAGGCTGCTTACTGCACTTTTTAAACTGGATTTCATTCTTCCTTTTTGTTTGTAGTTTAGCTATGTTATTCACCATTCAACTCCTGGTTATGAACAATAGCTTTGTGTCAATCGACATGTATCTGTATCTATCTATCTAAAGGTCTGTCTGTATATCTATGTATCTATGTATGTATATATCTATGTATCTATGTATCTATCTATGTATCTATCTATCTATCTTCCTATCATCTATCTATGATGTCTATCATCTATTAATCTATGTACCTATCTATCTATCTTTCACCTGTCGTCTGTCTACCTACCTATCTATGAAACAATCATCTTTTTGTCTACCCATCTATCCTTATGTACAGAACAGTTAACAACATAGCCTATGTCTCTTCCCTACATTATGCTTCCAGAAAACTTGCAAGGTAACTAAGCCATAAGGAGAGCACTGTGTTCACCGATACGCTTTCAGGTAGAGTCAGCAGAGTGTGCTTACAAAACCAGTAAATGGAGGTGAAAGGACTTGAATCCGTATTTTTGTCCTCTGCCCTCTTATACTTCCTGATCGCTTGGTGACTTTATTTAGCCACATTCAGTGAGTAAGTGATCCCTGAAGACCACAAATATCCTTCGTCTGGGCCTGTTGTCGACAGAAAATTGTACTTGGCCCTTTGCACACCACCATTTTTTAGGGACATTGGCGTGATCGCTGCTGATATGTGGAGGGACAAATATGAATTAACACCTATTTCTGGACGGGAGCAGTTGGGAACAAAGAGTGTGTTGTGGAGTGAAGTGTTTATTTGAGTGTCCAAACTTCCCTCTTTAGGTGGTTATTACTTCTTTACATTCGTGAACATCATAAAAAGCAATGATTATAAATGCCCAGACGCATATTATTACAGTAATTCATTTGTTGAGGTGAGAGGAAATGAGAAGGAAGTTGCTGCACCACTAAATCTATGCCTGAGCACTGCTGAAACCAAACAAAAAGAATTCACGGTGGCTAGATAGGGCTATTTTCTACTGACTCTCTCTGGGGTCCAAAACAGAATCCATTTCTTTCTTTGTTTCTCAGTTTCACTTGTGTAGGGTACCTGTCCCCGCCCCTTCAGCTTGTAGTTTGTCTGTGTCCTTGGATCTCAAGTGAGTCTCCAGTAAGGGAGCACGTAGGTGGTCTTGAGTTTTCATCAGTTCTTCTAACCCTGTGTCTTTTGATTGGAGCACTCAAAGGCTGTACTTTTATTCTGATATTTGAGAGCTGTGCTCTTACTGCACTTTGAAATTCTTTTTGTTCTCATTAATATACAATCACATGCAGAACATTATGTTATTCTGTCTACCCTCTTCACCAAGTCACCCCAAATCCCAGTTACAGCCGCTCTCCGTCAGCATGTACTAATATGCTGTAGAATCACTACATGTCTTCTCTGTGTTGTACAGCCCTACCCATGACACCCCACCCTACACATTATACATGCTAATCCTAATGCCCCCATTCTTTTTCCCCGCACTTATTACTCACTTCCCACAAACCCTACCCAGTCCCTTTCTCTTTGGTAACTGTTAGTCCACTCTCGGGTTCTGTGAGTCTCCTGCTGTCTTTTCCTTCAGTTTTTCTTTGTTAACATTCTCCACACATGAGTGAAATCATTTGGTACATGTATTTCTCCGCCTGGCCTATTTGACTGAGCATAATACCCTCTAGCTCCATCCACGTTATTGCAAATGATAGGATTTGTTTTCTTCCTATGGCTGCTTACTGCACTTTTTAAACTGGATTTCATTCTTCTTTTTTGTTTGTAGTTTTGCTATGTGCTTTCACCATTGCTCTCCTTGTTATGAGCAGTAGCTTAGTGTTAATCGATATGTACCTATATCTATCTATCTGTCTGTCTATCTATTTATCAATCACTCAATCAATCATCTTTTTGTCTGTACATCTGTCCATGTGTACAGAACAGTTAACCATATACCCTATATCACTTTCTTACACTATGCTCCCAAAAATCCTGCAAAGTATCTAGGCTGCAGAGGGAGCACTGGGTTCACCGAGACACTTGCAGTTCGAGTCGGCCGCGTGTACCTACAAAACCAGGAAATGGTTGTGCTGGGACTTGAACCCGTGTCTCTATCCTCTGTCCTCTTTCATCTCCTTCTAACTTGCTGTCTGTATTTAGCCACATTCATTGACTAAGGGCTCCCTGAAGATCTCAAGTATCATTCCTCTGGGCCTGTTGTCGACAGAAAAGTAAACTTGTTGCTTTGCTCACCACCATGTTTGAAGGACATCAGCGTGATCACCGCCGATAGGACGGAGGGTCAAATAAAAAGGAACACCAATTTCGAGACAGGAGCAGTTGGGAGCTAACAGTGTATTGTGGAGTGACGTGTTTATTTGAGTGTCCAAACTTCCCTCTTTAGGTGGTTATTAGATTTTCACATTCGTGAACATCATAAAATCCACTGATTTCAAAGGCCCAGATGCTTATTATTACAGCAACTCAGATGTTGAGGTGAGAGAAATGAGAAGGAAGTTGCTGCACCACTAAATCTATGCCTGAGCACTGCTGAAACCAAACAAAAAGAATTCACGGTGGCCAGATAGGGCTATTTTCTGCTGACACTCTCTGGGGACTCAAACAGAATCCATTTGCTTGATTGTTTGATTTTCCGTTTCACTCGTGTAGGGTACTTGTCCACACACCTTCGGCTTGTAGTTTGTCTGTGTCCTTGGATCTCAAGTGAGTCTCCTGTAAGTAAGCACGTAGGTGTCTTGAGTTTTCATCCGTTCTTTCATCCCTGTGTCTTTTGTTTGCAGCACTCAGTGCCTGACCTTTTATTCTGATGATTCAGAGCTGTGCATTTATTGCACTTAATGAATATGTTTTATCATTAATCTACAATCACGTGAAGAACATTATGTTTACTATGCTCCCCCCTTCACCAAGTCCCCCCGAAAAACCTCTTCAGTCACTGTCGATCAGCGTAGTTGTATGCTGTAGAACCCTTCACCATGTCCCCCACAAATGTCCCCGTTACAGTCACTGTCCATCAGTGAGTAGTAAGATGCTATATGATCTCTACTAGTCTTCTCTGTGTTGTACAGTACTCCCCATGCACACCCGACCCCGCGCATTATACATGCTAAACTTAATGCCCCCATTCTTTCTCCCCACACTTATCCCTCCCTTCAGACTCACCCTGCCCAGTCCTTTTTCCTTTGGTTACTTTTAGTCAACTCTCGGGTTCTGTGAGTCTGCTGCTGTTTCTTAACTTCAGTTTTTCTTTGTTGTTATACTCCACACATGAGTGAAATCACTTGGTACTTGCCTTTATCCGCCTGCCCTATTTTTCTGAACATACTACCGTCTTGCTCCATCCACGTCATTGCAAATGGTAGTATTTGTTTTCTTCTTAAGGCTGCTTACTGCACTTTTTAAACTGGATTTCATTCTTCCTTTTTGTTTGTAGTTTAGCTATGTTATTCACCATTCAACTCCTGGTTATGAACAATAGCTTTGTGTCAATCGACATGTATCTGTATCTATCTATCTAAAGGTCTGTCTGTATATCTATGTATCTATGTATGTATATATCTATGTATCTATGTATCTATCTATGTATCTATCTATCTATCTTCCTATCATCTATCTATGATGTCTATCATCTATTAATCTATGTACCTATCTATCTATCTTTCACCTGTCGTCTGTCTACCTACCTATCTATGAAACAATCATCTTTTTGTCTACCCATCTATCCTTATGTACAGAACAGTTAACAACATAGCCTATGTCTCTTCCCTACATTATGCTTCCAGAAAACTTGCAAGGTAACTAAGCCATAAGGAGAGCACTGTGTTCACCGATACGCTTTCAGGTAGAGTCAGCAGAGTGTGCTTACAAAACCAGTAAATGGAGGTGAAAGGACTTGAATCCGTATTTTTGTCCTCTGCCCTCTTATACTTCCTGATCGCTTGGTGACTTTATTTAGCCACATTCAGTGAGTAAGTGATCCCTGAAGACCACAAATATCCTTCGTCTGGGCCTGTTGTCGACAGAAAATTGTACTTGGCCCTTTGCACACCACCATTTTTTAGGGACATTGGCGTGATCGCTGCTGATATGTGGAGGGACAAATATGAATTAACACCTATTTCTGGACGGGAGCAGTTGGGAACAAAGAGTGTGTTGTGGAGTGAAGTGTTTATTTGAGTGTCCAAACTTCCCTCTTTAGGTGGTTATTACTTCTTTACATTCGTGAACATCATAAAAAGCAATGATTATAAATGCCCAGACGCATATTATTACAGTAATTCATTTGTTGAGGTGAGAGGAAATGAGAAGGAAGTTGCTGCACCACTAAATCTATGCCTGAGCACTGCTGAAACCAAACAAAAAGAATTCACGGTGGCTAGATAGGGCTATTTTCTACTGACTCTCTCTGGGGTCCAAAACAGAATCCATTTCTTTCTTTGTTTCTCAGTTTCACTTGTGTAGGGTACCTGTCCCCGCCCCTTCAGCTTGTAGTTTGTCTGTGTCCTTGGATCTCAAGTGAGTCTCCAGTAAGGGAGCACGTAGGTGGTCTTGAGTTTTCATCAGTTCTTCTAACCCTGTGTCTTTTGATTGGAGCACTCAAAGGCTGTACTTTTATTCTGATATTTGAGAGCTGTGCTCTTACTGCACTTTGAAATTCTTTTTGTTCTCATTAATATACAATCACATGCAGAACATTATGTTATTCTGTCTACCCTCTTCACCAAGTCACCCCAAATCCCAGTTACAGCCGCTCTCCGTCAGCATGTACTAATATGCTGTAGAATCACTACATGTCTTCTCTGTGTTGTACAGCCCTACCCATGACACCCCACCCTACACATTATACATGCTAATCCTAATGCCCCCATTCTTTTTCCCCGCACTTATTACTCACTTCCCACAAACCCTACCCAGTCCCTTTCTCTTTTTTTAACCGATAGTCCACTCTCGGGTTCTGTGAGTCTCCTGCTGTCTTTTCCTTCAGTTTTTCTTTGTTAACATTCTCCACACATGAGTGAAATCATTTGGTACATGTATTTCTCCGCCTGGCCTATTTGACTGAGCATAATACCCTCTAGCTCCATCCACGTTATTGCAAATGATAGGATTTGTTTTCTTCCTATGGCTGCTTACTGCACTTTTTAAACTGGATTTCATTCTTCTTTTTTGTTTGTAGTTTTGCTATGTGCTTTCACCATTGCTCTCCTTGTTATGAGCAGTAGCTTAGTGTTAATCGATATGTACCTATATCTATCTATCTGTCTGTCTATCTATTTATCAATCACTCAATCAATCATCTTTTTGTCTGTACATCTGTCCATGTGTACAGAACAGTTAACCATATACCCTATATCACTTTCTTACACTATGCTCCCAAAAATCCTGCAAAGTATCTAGGCTGCAGAGGGAGCACTGGGTTCACCGAGACACTTGCAGTTCGAGTCGGCCGCGTGTACCTACAAAACCAGGAAATGGTTGTGCTGGGACTTGAACCCGTGTCTCTATCCTCTGTCCTCTTTCATCTCCTTCTAACTTGCTGTCTGTATTTAGCCACATTCATTGACTAAGGGCTCCCTGAAGATCTCAAGTATCATTCCTCTGGGCCTGTTGTTGACAGAAAAGTAAACTTGTTGCTTTGCTCACCACCATGTTTGAAGGACATCAGCGTGATCACCGCCGATAGGACGGAGGGTCAAATAAAAAGGAACACCAATTTCGAGACAGGAGCAGTTGGGAGCTAACAGTGTATTGTGGAGTGACGTGTTTATTTGAGTGTCCAAACTTCCCTCTTTAGGTGGTTATTAGATTTTCACATTCGTGAACATCATAAAATCCACTGATTTCAAAGGCCCAGATGCTTATTATTACAGCAACTCAGATGTTGAGGTGAGAGAAATGAGAAGTATGTTGCTGCACCACTAAATCTATGGCTGGGAACTGTTGAAACCAAACAAAAAGAATTCACGGTGGCCAGATAGGGCTATTTTCTGCTGACTGTCTCTGGGGACTCAAACAGAATCCATTTGCTTGATTTTTTGATTTTCCGTTTCACTCGTGTAGGGTACTTGTCCACACACCTTCGGGTTGTAGTTTGTCTGTGTCCGTGGATCTCAAGTGAGTCTCCTATAAGTAAGCACGTAGGTGTCTTGAGTTTTCATCCGTTCTTTCATCCCTGTGTCTTTTGTTTGCAGCACTCAGTGCCTGACCTTTTATTCTGATGATTCAGAGCTGTGCATTTATTGCACTTAATGAATATGTTTTATCATTAATCTACAATCACGTGAAGAACATTATGTTTACTATGCTCCCCCCTTCACCAAGTCCCCCCGAAAAACCTCTTCAGTCACTGTCGATCAGCGTAGTTGTATGCTGTAGAACCCTTCACCATGTCCCCCACAAATGTCCCCGTTACAGTCACTGTCCATCAGTGAGTAGTAAGATGCTATATGATCTCTACTAGTCTTCTCTGTGTTGTACAGTACTCCCCATGCACACCCGACCCCGCGCATTATACATGCTAAACTTAATGCCCCCATTCTTTCTCCCCACACTTATCCCTCCCTTCAGACTCACCCTGCCCAGTCCTTTTTCCTTTGGTTACTTTTAGTCAACTCTCGGGTTCTGTGAGTCTGCTGCTGTTTCTTAACTTCAGTTTTTCTTTGTTGTTATACTCCACACATGAGTGAAATCACTTGGTACTTGCCTTTATCCGCCTGCCCTATTTTTCTGAACATACTACCGTCTTGCTCCATCCACGTCATTGCAAATGGTAGTATTTGTTTTCTTCTTAAGGCTGCTTACTGCACTTTTTAAACTGGATTTCATTCTTCCTTTTTGTTTGTAGTTTAGCTATGTTATTCACCATTCAACTCCTGGTTATGAACAATAGCTTTGTGTCAATCGACATGTATCTGTATCTATCTATCTAAAGGTCTGTCTGTATATCTATGTATCTATGTATGTATATATCTATGTATCTATGTATCTATCTATGTATCTATCTATCTATCTTCCTATCATCTATCTATGATGTCTATCATCTATTAATCTATGTACCTATCTATCTATCTTTCACCTGTCGTCTGTCTACCTACCTATCTATGAAACAATCATCTTTTTGTCTACCCATCTATCCTTATGTACAGAACAGTTAACAACATAGCCTATGTCTCTTCCCTACATTATGCTTCCAGAAAACTTGCAAGGTAACTAAGCCATAAGGAGAGCACTGTGTTCACCGATACGCTTTCAGGTAGAGTCAGCAGAGTGTGCTTACAAAACCAGTAAATGGAGGTGAAAGGACTTGAATCCGTATTTTTGTCCTCTGCCCTCTTATACTTCCTGATCGCTTGGTGACTTTATTTAGCCACATTCAGTGAGTAAGTGATCCCTGAAGACCACAAATATCCTTCGTCTGGGCCTGTTGTCGACAGAAAATTGTACTTGGCCCTTTGCACACCACCATTTTTTAGGGACATTGGCGTGATCGCTGCTGATATGTGGAGGGACAAATATGAATTAACACCTATTTCTGGACGGGAGCAGTTGGGAACAAAGAGTGTGTTGTGGAGTGAAGTGTTTATTTGAGTGTCCAAACTTCCCTCTTTAGGTGGTTATTACTTCTTTACATTCGTGAACATCATAAAAAGCAATGATTATAAATGCCCAGACGCATATTATTACAGTAATTCATTTGTTGAGGTGAGAGGAAATGAGAAGGAAGTTGCTGCACCACTAAATCTATGCCTGAGCACTGCTGAAACCAAACAAAAAGAATTCACGGTGGCTAGATAGGGCTATTTTCTACTGACTCTCTCTGGGGTCCAAAACAGAATCCATTTCTTTCTTTGTTTCTCAGTTTCACTTGTGTAGGGTACCTGTCCCCGCCCCTTCATCTTGTAGTTTGTCTGTGTCCTTGGATCTCAAGTGAGTCTCCAGTAAGGGAGCACGTAGGTGGTCTTGAGTTTTCATCAGTTCTTCTAACCCTGTGTCTTTTGATTGGAGCACTCAAAGGCTGTACTTTTATTCTGATATTTGAGAGCTGTGCTCTTACTGCACTTTGAAATTCTTTTTGTTCTCATTAATATACAATCACATGCAGAACATTATGTTATTCTGTCTACCCTCTTCACCAAGTCACCCCAAATCCCAGTTACAGCCGCTCTCCGTCAGCATGTACTAATATGCTGTAGAATCACTACATGTCTTCTCTGTGTTGTACAGCCCTACCCATGACACCCCACCCTACACATTATACATGCTAATCCTAATGCCCCCATTCTTTTTCCCCGCACTTATTACTCACTTCCCACAAACCCTACCCAGTCCCTTTCTCTTTGGTAACTGTTAGTCCACTCTCGGGTTCTGTGAGTCTCCTGCTGTCTTTTCCTTCAGTTTTTCTTTGTTAACATTCTCCACACATGAGTGAAATCATTTGGTACATGTATTTCTCCGCCTGGCCTATTTGACTGAGCATAATACCCTCTAGCTCCATCCACGTTATTGCAAATGATAGGATTTGTTTTCTTCCTATGGCTGCTTACTGCACTTTTTAAACTGGATTTCATTCTTCTTTTTTGTTTGTAGTTTTGCTATGTGCTTTCACCATTGCTCTCCTTGTTATGAGCAGTAGCTTAGTGTTAATCGATATGTACCTATATCTATCTATCTGTCTGTCTATCTATTTATCAATCACTCAATCAATCATCTTTTTGTCTGTACATCTGTCCATGTGTACAGAACAGTTAACCATATACCCTATATCACTTTCTTACACTATGCTCCCAAAAATCCTGCAAAGTATCTAGGCTGCAGAGGGAGCACTGGGTTCACCGAGACACTTGCAGTTTGAGTCGGCCGCGTGTACCTACAAAACCAGGAAATGGTTGTGCTGGGACTTGAACCCGTGTCTCTATCCTCTGTCCTCTTTCATCTCCTTCTAACTTGCTGTCTGTATTTAGCCACATTCATTGACTAAGGGCTCCCTGAAGATCTCAAGTATCATTCCTCTGGGCCTGTTGTCGACAGAAAAGTAAACTTGTTGCTTTGCTCACCACCATGTTTGAAGGACATCAGCGTGATCACCGCCGATAGGACGGATGGTCAAATAAAAAGGAACACCAATTTCGAGACAGGAGCAGTTGGGAGCTAACAGTGTATTGTGGAGTGACGTGTTTATTTGAGTGTCCAAACTTCCCTCTTTAGGTGGTTATTAGATTTTCACATTCGTGAACATCATAAAATCCACTGATTTCAAAGGCCCAGATGCTTATTATTACAGCAACTCAGATGTTGAGGTGAGAGAAATGAGAAGTATGTTGCTGCACCACTAAATCTATGGCTGGGAACTGTTGAAACCAAACAAAAAGAATTCAAGGTGGCCAGATAGGGCTATTTTCTGCTGACTGTCTCTGGGGACTCAAACAGAATCCATTTGCTTGATTGTTTGATTTTCCGTTTCCCTCGTGTAGGGTACTTGTCCACACACCTTCGGCTTGTAGTTTGTCTGTGTCCTTGGATCTCAAGTGAGTCTCCTGTAAGTAAGCACGTAGGTGTCTGAGTTTTCATCCGTTCTTTTATCCCTGTGTCTTTTGTTTACAGCACTCAGTGCCTGACCTTTTATTCTGATGATTCAGAGCTGTGCATTTATTGCACTTAATGAATATGTTTTATCATTAATCTACAATCATGTGAAGAACATTGTTTACTACGCTCCCCCCTTCACCAAGTCCCCCCGAAAAACCTCTTCAGTCACTGTCGATCAGCGTAGTTGTTTGCTGTAGAACCCTTCACCATGTCACCCACAAATGTCCCCGTTACAGTCACTGTCCATCAGTGAGTAGTAAGATGCTATATGATCTCTACTAGTCTTCTCTGTGTTGTACAGTACTCCCCATGCACACCCGACCCCGCGCATTATACATGCTAAACTTAATGCCCCCATTCTTTCTCCCCACACTTATCCCTCCCTTCAGACTCACCCTGCCCAGTCCTTTTTCCTTTGGTTACTTTTAGTCAACTCTCGGGTTCTGTGAGTCTGCTGCTGTTTCTTAACTTCAGTTTTTCTTTGTTGTTATACTCCACACATGAGTGAAATCACTTGGTACTTGCCTTTATCCGCCTGCCCTATTTTTCTGAACATAGTACCGTCTTGCTCCATCCACGTCATTGCAAATGGTAGTATTTGTTTTCTTCTTAAGGCTGCTTACTGCACTTTTTAAACTGGATTTCATTCTTCCTTTTTGTTTGTAGTTTAGCTATGTTATTCACCATTCAACTCCTGGTTATGAACAATAGCTTTGTGTCAATCGACATGTATCTGTATCTATCTATCTAAAGGTCTGTCTGTATATCTATGTATCTATGTATGTATATATCTATGTATCTATGTATCTATCTATGTATCTATCTATCTATCTTCCTATCATCTATCTATGATGTCTATCATCTATTAATCTATATATCTATCTATCTATCTTTCACCTGTCGTCTGTCTACCTACCTATCTATGAAACAATCATCTTTTTGTCTACCCATCTATCCTTATGTACAGAACAGTTAACAACATAGCCTATGTCTCTTCCCTACATTATGCTTCCAGAAAACTTGCAAGGTAACTAAGCCATAAGGAGAGCACTGTGTTCACCGATACGCTTTCAGGTAGAGTCAGCAGAGTGTGCTTACAAAACCAGTAAATGGAGGTGAAAGGACTTGAACCCGTATTTTTGTCCTCTGCCCTCTTATACTTCCTGATCGCTTGGTGACTTTATTTAGCCACATTCAGTGAGTAAGTGATCCCTGAAGACCACAAATATCCTTCGTCTGGGCCTGTTGTCGACAGAAAATTGTACTTGGCCCTTTGCACACCACCATTTTTGAGGGACATTGGCGTGATCGCTGCTGATATGTGGAGGGACAAATATGAATTAACACCTATTTCTGGACGGGAGCAGTTGGGAACAAAGAGTGTGTTGTGGAGTGAAGTGTTTATTTGAGTGTCCAAACTTCCCTCTTTAGGTGGTTATTACTTCTTTACATTCGTGAACATCATAAAAAGCAATGATTATAAATGCCCAGACGCATATTATTACAGTAATTCATTTGTTGAGGTGAGAGGAAATGAGAAGGAAGTTGCTGCACCACTAAATCTATGCCTGAGCACTGCTGAAACCAAACAAAAAGAATTCACGGTGGCTAGATAGGGCTATTTTCTACTGACTCTCTCTGGGGTCCAAAACAGAATCCATTTCTTTCTTTGTTTCTCAGTTTCACTTGTGTAGGGTACCTGTCCCCGCCCCTTCAGCTTGTAGTTTGTCTGTGTCCTTGGATCTCAAGTGAGTCTCCAGTAAGGGAGCACGTAGGTGGTCTTGAGTTTTCATCAGTTCTTCTAACCCTGTGCTTTTGATTGGAGCACTCAAAGGCTGTACTTTTATTCTGATATTTGAGAGCTGTGCTCTTACTGCACTTTGAAATTCTTTTTGTTCTCATTAATATACAATCACATGCAGAACATTATGTTATTCTGTCTACCCTCTTCACCAAGTCACCCCAAATCCCAGTTACAGCCGCTCTCCGTCAGCATGTACTAATATGCTGTAGAATCACTACATGTCTTCTCTGTGTTGTACAGCCCTACCCATGACACCCCACCCTACACATTATACATGCTAATCCTAATGCCCCCATTCTTTTTCCCCGCACTTATTACTCACTTCCCACAAACCCTACCCAGTCCCTTTCTCTTTGGTAACTGTTAGTCCACTCTCGGGTTCTGTGAGTCTCCTGCTGTCTTTTCCTTCAGTTTTTCTTTGTTAACATTCTCCACACATGAGTGAAATCATTTGGTACATGTATTTCTCCGCCTGGCCTATTTGACTGAGCATAATACCCTCTAGCTCCATCCACGTTATTGCAAATGATAGGATTTGTTTTCTTCCTATGGCTGCTTACTGCACTTTTTAAACTGGATTTCATTCTTCTTTTTTGTTTGTAGTTTTGCTATGTGCTTTCACCATTGCTCTCCTTGTTATGAGCAGTAGCTTAGTGTTAATCGATATGTACCTATATCTATCTATCTGTCTGTCTATCTATTTATCAATCACTCAATCAATCATCTTTTTGTCTGTACATCTGTCCATGTGTACAGAACAGTTAACCATATACCCTATATCACTTTCTTACACTATGCTCCCAAAAATCCTGCAAAGTGTCTAGGCTGCAGAGGGAGCACTGGGTTCACCGAGACACTTGCAGTTCGAGTCGGCCGCGTGTACCTACAAAACCAGGAAATGGTTGTGCTGGGACTTGAACCCGTGTCTCTATCCTCTGTCCTCTTTCATCTCCTTCTAACTTGCTGTCTGTATTTAGCCACATTCATTGACTAAGGGCTCCCTGAAGATCTCAAGTATCATTCCTCTGGCCCTGTTGTCGACAGAAAAGTAAACTTGTTGCTTTGCTCACCACCATGTTTGAAGGACATCAGCGTGATCACCGCCGATAGGATGGAGGGTCAAATAATAAGGAACACCAATTTCGAGACAGGAGCAGTTGGGAGCTAACAGTGTATTGTGGAGTGACGTGTTTATTTGAGTGTCCAAACTTCCCTCTTTAGGTGGTTATTAGATTTTCACATTCGTGAACATCATAAAATCCACTGATTTCAAAGGCCCAGATGCTTATTATTACAGCAACTCAGATGTTGAGGTGAGAGAAATGAGAAGTATGTTGCTGCACCACTAAATCTATGGCTGGGAACTGTTGAAACCAAACAAAAAGAATTCACGGTGGCCAGATAGGGCTATTTTCTGCTGACTGTCTCTGGGGACTCAAACAGAATCCATTTGCTTGATTGTTTGATTTTCCGTTTCACTCGTGTAGGGTACTTGTCCACACACCTTCGGCTTGTAGTTTGTCTGTGTCCTTGGATCTCAAGTGAGTCTCCTGTAAGTAAGCACGTAGGTGTCTTGAGTTTTCATCCGTTCTTTCATCCCTGTGTCTTTTGTTTGCAGCACTCAGTGCCTGACCTTTTATTCTGATGATTCAGAGCTGTGCATTTATTGCACTTAATGAATATGTTTTATCTTTAATCTACAATCACGTGAAGAACATTATGTTTACTATGCTCCCCCCTTCACCAAGTCCCCCCGAAAAACCTCTTCAGTCACTGTCGATCAGCGTAGTTGTATGCTGTAGAACCCTTCACCATGTCCCCCACAAATGTCCCCGTTACAGTCACTGTCCATCAGTGAGTAGTAAGATGCTATATGATCTCTACTAGTCTTCTCTGTGTTGTACAGTACTCCCCATGCACACCCGACCCCGCGCATTATACATGCTAAACTTAATGCCCCCATTCTTTCTCCCCACACTTATCCCTCCCTTCAGACTCACCCTGCCCAGTCCTTTTTCCTTTGGTTACTTTTAGTCAACTCTCGGGTTCTGTGAGTCTGCTGCTGTTTCTTAACTTCAGTTTTTCTTTGTTGTTATACTCCACACATGAGTGAAATCACTTGGTACTTGCCTTTATCCGCCTGCCCTATTTTTCTGAACATACTACCGTCTTGCTCCATCCACGTCATTGCAAATGGTAGTATTTGTTTTCTTCTTAAGGCTGCTTACTGCACTTTTTAAACTGGATTTCATTCTTCCTTTTTGTTTGTAGTTTAGCTATGTTATTCACCATTCAAATCCTGGTTATGAACAATAGCTTTGTGTCAATCGACATGTATCTGTATCTATCTATCTAAAGGTCTGTCTGTATATCTATATATCTATGTATGTATATATCTATGTATCTATGTATCTATCTATGTATCTATCTATCTATCTTCCTATCATCTATCTATGATGTCTATCATCTATTAATCTATGTACCTATCTATCTATCTTTCACCTGTCGTCTGTCTACCTACCTATCTATGAAACAATCATCTTTTTGTCTACCCATCTATCCTTATGTACAGAACAGTTAACAACATAGCCTATGTCTCTTCCCTACATTATGCTTCCAGAAAACTTGCAAGGTAACTAAGCCATAAGGAGAGCACTGTGTTCACCGATACGCTTTCAGGTAGAGTCAGCAGAGTGTGCTTACAAAACCAGTAAATGGAGGTGAAAGGACTTGAACCCGTATTTTTGTCCTCTGCCCTCTTATACTTCCTGATCGCTTGGTGACTTTATTTAGCCACATTCAGTGAGTAAGTGATCCCTGAAGACCACAAATATCCTTCGTCTGGGCCTGTTGTCGACAGAAAATTGTACTTGGCCCTTTGCACACCACCATTTTTTAGGGACATTGGCGTGATCGCTGCTGATATGTGGAGGGACAAATATGAATTAACACCTATTTCTGGACGGGAGCAGTTGGGAACAAAGAGTGTGTTGTGGAGTGAAGTGTTTATTTGAGTGTCCAAACTTCCCTCTTTAGGTGGTTATTACTTCTTTACATTCGTGAACATCATAAAAAGCAATGATTATAAATGCCCAGACGCATATTATTACAGTAATTCATTTGTTGAGGTGAGAGGAAATGAGAAGGAAGTTGCTGCACCACTAAATCTATGCCTGAGCACTGCTGAAACCAAACAAAAAGAATTCACGGTGGCTAGATAGGGCTATTTTCTACTGACTCTCTCTGGGGTTCAAAACAGAATCCATTTCTTTCTTTGTTTCTCAGTTTCACTTGTGTAGGGTACCTGTCCCCGCCCCTTCAGCTTGTAGTTTGTCTGTGTCCTTGGATCTCAAGTGAGTCTCCAGTAAGGGAGCACGTAGGTGGTCTTGAGTTTTCATCAGTTCTTCTAACCCTGTGTCTTTTGATTGGAGCACTCAAAGGCTGTACTTTTATTCTGATATTTGAGAGCTGTGCTCTTACTGCACTTTGAAATTCTTTTTGTTCTCATTAATATACAATCACATGCAGAACATTATGTTATTCTGTCTACCCTCTTCACCAAGTCACCCCAAATCCCAGTTACAGCCGCTCTCCGTCAGCATGTACTAATATGCTGTAGAATCACTACATGTCTTCTCTGTGTTGTACAGCCCTACCCATGACACCCCACCCTACACATTATACATGCTAATCCTAATGCCCCCATTCTTTTTCCCCGCACTTATTACTCACTTCCCACAAACCCTACCCAGTCCCTTTCTCTTTGGTAACTGTTAGTCCACTCTCGGGTTCTGTGAGTCTCCTGCTGTCTTTTCCTTCAGTTTTTCTTTGTTAACATTCTCCACACATGAGTGAAATCATTTGGTACATGTATTTCTCCGCCTGGCCTATTTGACTGAGCATAATACCCTCTAGCTCCATCCACGTTATTGCAAATGATAGGATTTGTTTTCTTCCTATGGCTGCTTACTGCACTTTTTAAACTGGATTTCATTCTTCTTTTTTGTTTGTAGTTTTGCTATGTGCTTTCACCATTGCTCTCCTTGTTATGAGCAGTAGCTTAGTGTTAATCGATATGTACCTATATCTATCTATCTGTCTGTCTATCTATTTATCAATCACTCAATCAATCATCTTTTTGTCTGTACATCTGTCCATGTGTACAGAACAGTTAACCATATACCCTATATCACTTTCTTACACTATGCTCCCAAAAATCCTGCAAAGTATCTAGGCTGCAGAGGGAGCACTGGGTTCACCGAGACACTTGCAGTTCGAGTCGGCCGCGTGTACCTACAAAACCAGGAAATGGTTGTGCTGGGACTTGAACCCGTGTCTCTATCCTCTGTCCTCTTTCATCTCCTTCTAACTTGCTGTCTGTATTTAGCCACATTCATTGACTAAGGGCTCCCTGAAGATCTCAAGTATCATTCCTCTGGGCCTGTTGTCGACAGAAAAGTAAACTTGTTGCTTTGCTCACCACCATGTTTGAAGGACATCAGCGTGATCACCGCCGATAGGACGGAGGGTCAAATAAAAAGGAACACCAATTTCGAGACAGGAGCAGTTGGGAGCTAACAGTGTATTGTGGAGTGACGTGTTTATTTGAGTGTCCAAACTTCCCTCTTTAGGTGGTTATTAGATTTTCACATTCGTGAACATCATAAAATCCACTGATTTCAAAGGCCCAGATGCTTATTATTACAGCAACTCAGATGTTGAGGTGAGAGAAATGAGAAGGAAGTTGCTGCACCACTAAATCTATGCCTGAGCACTGCTGAAACCAAACAAAAAGAATTCACGGTGGCCAGATAGGGCTATTTTCTGCTGACACTCTCTGGGGACTCAAACAGAATCCATTTGCTTGATTGTTTGATTTTCCGTTTCACTCGTGTAGGGTACTTGTCCACACACCTTCGGCTTGTAGTTTGTCTGTGTCCTTGGATCTCAAGTGAGTCTCCTGTAAGTAAGCACGTAGGTGTCTTGAGTTTTCATCCGTTCTTTCATCCCTGTGTCTTTTGTTTGCAGCACTCAGTGCCTGACCTTTTATTCTGATGATTCAGAGCTGTGCATTTATTGCACTTAATGAATATGTTTTATCATTAATCTACAATCACGTGAAGAACATTATGTTTACTATGCTCCCCCCTTCACCAAGTCCCCCCGAAAAACCTCTTCAGTCACTGTCGATCAGCGTAGTTGTATGCTGTAGAACCCTTCACCATGTCCCCCACAAATGTCCCCGTTACAGTCACTGTCCATCAGTGAGTAGTAAGATGCTATATGATCTCTACTAGTCTTCTCTGTGTTGTACAGTACTCCCCATGCACACCCGACCCCGCGCATTATACATGCTAAACTTAATGCCCCCATTCTTTCTCCCCACACTTATCCCTCCCTTCAGACTCACCCTGCCCAGTCCTTTTTCCTTTGGTTACTTTTAGTCAACTCTCGGGTTCTGTGAGTCTGCTGCTGTTTCTTAACTTCAGTTTTTCTTTGTTGTTATACTCCACACATGAGTGAAATCACTTGGTACTTGCCTTTATCCGCCTGCCCTATTTTTCTGAACATACTACCGTCTTGCTCCATCCACGTCATTGCAAATGGTAGTATTTGTTTTCTTCTTAAGGCTGCTTACTGCACTTTTTAAACTGGATTTCATTCTTCCTTTTTGTTTGTAGTTTAGCTATGTTATTCACCATTCAAATCCTGGTTATGAACAATAGCTTTGTGTCAATCGACATGTATCTGTATCTATCTATCTAAAGGTCTGTCTGTATATCTATGTATCTATGTATGTATATATCTATGTATCTATGTATCTATCTATGTATCTATCTATCTATCTTCCTATCATCTATCTATGATGTCTATCATCTATTAATCTATGTACCTATCTATCTATCTTTCACCTGTCGTCTGTCTACCTACCTATCTATGAAACAATCATCTTTTTGTCTACCCATCTATCCTTATGTACAGAACAGTTAACAACATAGCCTATGTCTCTTCCCTACATTATGCTTCCAGAAAACTTGCAAGGTTACTAAGCCATAAGGAGAGCACTGTGTTCACCGATACGCTTTCAGGTAGAGTCAGCAGAGTGTGCTTACAAAACCAGTAAATGGAGGTGAAAGGACTTGAATCCGTATTTTTGTCCTCTGCCCTCTTATACTTCCTGATCGCTTGGTGACTTTATTTAGCCACATTCAGTGAGTAAGTGATCCCTGAAGACCACAAATATCCTTCGTCTGGGCCTGTTGTCGACAGAAAATTGTACTTGGCCCTTTGCACACCACCATTTTTTAGGGACATTGGCGTGATCGCTGCTGATATGTGGAGGGACAAATATGAATTAACACCTATTTCTGGACGGGAGCAGTTGGGAACAAAGAGTGTGTTGTGGAGTGAAGTGTTTATTTGAGTGTCCAAACTTCCCTCTTTAGGTGGTTATTACTTCTTTACATTCGTGAACATCATAAAAAGCAATGATTATAAATGCCCAGACGCATATTATTACAGTAATTCATTTGTTGAGGTGAGAGGAAATGAGAAGGAAGTTGCTGCACCACTAAATCTATGCCTGAGCACTGCTGAAACCAAACAAAAAGAATTCACGGTGGCTAGATAGGGCTATTTTCTACTGACTCTCTCTGGGGTCCAAAACAGAATCCATTTCTTTCTTTGTTTCTCAGTTTCACTTGTGTAGGATACCTGTCCCCGCCCCTTCAGCTTGTAGTTTGTCTGTGTCCTTGTATCTCAAGTGAGTCTCCAGTAAGGGAGCACGTAGGTGGTCTTGAGTTTTCATCAGTTCTTCTAACCCTGTGTCTTTTGATTGGAGCACTCAAAGGCTGTACTTTTATTCTGATATTTGAGAGCTGTGCTCTTACTGCACTTTGAAATTCTTTTTGTTCTCATTAATATACAATCACATGCAGAACATTATGTTATTCTGTCTACCCTCTTCACCAAGTCACCCCAAATCCCAGTTACAGCCGCTCTCCGTCAGCATGTACTAATATGCTGTAGAATCACTACATGTCTTCTCTGTGTTGTACAGCCCTACCCATGACACCCCACCCTACACATTATACATGCTAATCCTAATGCCCCCATTCTTTTTCCCCGCACTTATTACTCACTTCCCACAAACCCTACCCAGTCCCTTTCTCTTTGGTAACTGTTAGTCCACTCTCGGGTTCTGTGAGTCTCCTGCTGTCTTTTCCTTCAGTTTTTCTTTGTTAACATTCTCCACACATGAGTGAAATCATTTGGTACATGTATTTCTCCGCCTGGCCTATTTGACTGAGCATAATACCCTCTAGCTCCATCCACGTTATTGCAAATGATAGGATTTGTTTTCTTCCTATGGCTGCTTACTGCACTTTTTAAACTGGATTTCATTCTTCTTTTTTGTTTGTAGTTTTGCTATGTGCTTTCACCATTGCTCTCCTTGTTATGAGCAGTAGCTTAGTGTTAATCGATATGTACCTATATCTATCTATCTGTCTGTCTATCTATTTATCAATCACTCAATCAATCATCTTTTTGTCTGTACATCTGTCCATGTGTACAGAACAGTTAACCATATACCCTATATCACTTTCTTACACTATGATCCCAAAAATCCTGCAAAGTATCTAGGCTGCAGAGGGAGCACTGGGTTCACCGAGACACTTGCAGTTCGAGTCGGCCGCGTGTACCTACAAAACCAGGAAATGGTTGTGCTGGGACTTGAACCCGTGTCTCTATCCTCTGTCCTCATTCATCTCCTTCTAACTTGCTGTCTGTATTTAGCCACATTCATTGACTAAGGGCTCCCTGAAGATCTCAAGTATCATTCCTCTGGGCCTGTTGTCGACAGAAAAGTAAACTTGTTGCTTTGCTCACCACCATGTTTGAAGGACATCAGCGTGATCACCGCCGATAGGACGGAGGGTCAAATAAAAAGGAACACCAATTTCGAGACAGGAGCAGTTGGGAGCTAACAGTGTATTGTGGAGTGACATGTTTATTTGAGTGTCCAAACTTCCCTCTTTAGGTGGTTATTAGATTTTCACATTCGTGAACATCATAAAATCCACTGATTTCAAAGGCCCAGATGCTTATTATTACAGCAACTCAGATGTTGAGGTGAGAGAAATGAGAAGTATGTTGCTGCACCACTAAATCTATGGCTGGGAACTGTTGAAACCAAACAAAAAGAATTCACGGTGGCCAGAAAGGGCTATTTTCTGCTGACTGTCTCTGGGGACTCAAACAGAATCCATTTGCTTGATTGTTTGATTTTCCGTTTCACTCGTGTAGGGTACTTGTCCACACACCTTCGGCTTGTAGTTTGTCTGTGTCCTTGGATCTCAAGTGAGTCTCCTGTAAGTAAGCACGTAGGTGTCTGAGTTTTCATCCGTTCTTTCATCCCTGTGTCTTTTGTTTGCAGCACTCAGTGCCTGACCTTTTATTCTGATGATTCAGAGCTGTGCATTTATTGCACTTAATGAATATGTTTTATCTTTAATCTACAATCACGTGAAGAACATTATGTTTACTATGCTCCCCCCTTCACCAAGTCCCCCCGAAAAACCTCTTCAGTCACTGTCGATCAGCGTAGTTGTATGCTGTAGAACCCTTCACCATGTCCCCCACAAATGTCCCCGTTACAGTCACTGTCCATCAGTGAGTAGTAAGATGCTATATGATCTCTACTAGTCTTCTCTGTGTTGTACAGTACTCCCCATGCACACCCGACCCCGCGCATTATACATGCTAAACTTAATGCCCCCATTCTTTCTCCCCACACTTATCCCTCCCTTCAGACTCACCCTGCCCAGTCCTTTTTCCTTTGGTTACTTTTAGTCAACTCTCGGGTTCTGTGAGTCTGCTGCTGTTTCTTAACTTCAGTTTTTCTTTGTTGTTATACTCCACACATGAGTGAAATCACTTGGTACTTGCCTTTATCCGCCTGCCCTATTTTTCTGAACATACTACCGTCTTGCTCCATCCACGTCATTGCAAATGGTAGTATTTGTTTTCTTCTTAAGGCTGCTTACTGCACTTTTTAAACTGGATTTCATTCTTCCTTTTTGTTTGTAGTTTAGCTATGTTATTCACCATTCAACTCCTGGTTATGAACAATAGCTTTGTGTCAATCGACATGTATCTATATCTATCTATCTAAAGGTCTGTCTGTATATCTATGTATCTATGTATGTATATATCTATGTATCTATGTATCTATCTATGTATCTATCTATCTATCTTCCTATCATCTATCTATGATGTCTATCATCTATTAATCTATGTACCTATCTATCTATCTTTCACCTGTCATCTGTCTACCTACCTATCTATGAAACAATCATCTTTTTGTCTACCCATCTATCCTTATGTACAGAACAGTTAACAACATAGCCTATGTCTTTTCCCTATATTATGCTTCCAGAAAACTTGCAAGGTAACTAAGCCATAAGGAGAGCACTGTGTTCACCGATACGCTTTCAGGTAGAGTCAGCAGAGTGTGCTTACAAAACCAGTAAATGGAGGTGAAAGGACTTGAACCCGTATTTTTGTCCTCTGCCCTCTTAAACTTCCTGATCGCTTGGTGACTTTATTTAGCCACATTCAGTGAGTAAGTGATCCCTGAAGACCACAAATATCCTTCGTCTGGGCCTGTTGTCGACAGAAAATTGTATTTGGCCCTTTGCACACCACCATTTTTGAGGGACATTGGCGTGATCGCTGCTGATATGTGGAGGGACAAATATGAATTAACACCTATTTCTGGACGGGAGCAGTTGGGAACAAAGAGTGTGTTGTGGAGTGAAGTGTTTATTTGAGTGTCCAAACTTCCCTCTTTAGGTGGTTATTACTTCTTTACATTCGTGAACATCATAAAAAGCAATGATTATAAATGCCCAGACGCATATTATTACAGTAATTCATTTGTTGAGGTGAGAGGAAATGAGAAGGAAGTTGCTGCACCACTAAATCTATGCCTGAGCACTGCTGAAACCAAACAAAAAGAATTCACGGTGGCTAGATAGGGCTATTTTCTACTGACTCTCTCTGGGGTCCAAAACAGAATCCATTTCTTTCTTTGTTTCTCAGTTTCACTTGTGTAGGGTACCTGTCCCCGCCCCTTCAGCTTGTAGTTTGTCTGTGTCCTTGGATCTCAAGTGAGTCTCCAGTAAGGGAGCACGTAGGTGGTCTTGAGTTTTCATCAGTTCTTCTAACCCTGTGTCTTTTGATTGGAGCACTCAAAGGCTGTACTTTTATTCTGATATTTGAGAGCTGTGCTCTTACTGCACTTTGAAATTCTTTTTGTTCTCATTAATATACAATCACATGCAGAACATTATGTTATTCTGTCTACCCTCTTCACCAAGTCACCCCAAATCCCAGTTACAGCCGCTCTCCGTCAGCATGTACTAATATGCTGTAGAATCACTACATGTCTTCTCTGTGTTGTACAGCCCTACCCATGACACCCCACCCTACACATTATACATGCTAATCCTAATGCCCCCATTCTTTTTCCCCGCACTTATTACTCACTTCCCACAAACGCTACCCAGTCCCTTTTTCTTTGGTAACCGTTAGTCCACTCTCGGGTTCTGTGAGTCTCCTGCTGTCTTTTCCTTCAGTTTTTCTTTGTTAACATTCTCCACACATGAGTGAAATCATTTGGTACATGTATTTCTCCGCCTGGCCTATTTGACTGAGCATAATACCCTCTAGCTCCATCCACGTTATTGCAAATGATAGGATTTGTTTTCTTCCTATGGCTGCTTACTGCACTTTTTAAACTGGATTTCATTCTTCTTTTTTGTTTGTAGTTTTGCTATGTGCTTTCACCATTGCTCTCCTTGTTATGAGCAGTAGCTTAGTGTTAATCGATATGTACCTATATCTATCTATCTGTCTGTCTATCTATTTATCAATCACTCAATCAATCATCTTTTTGTCTGTACATCTGTCCATGTGTACAGAACAGTTAACCATATACCCTATATCACTTTCTTACACTATGCTCCCAAAAATCCTGCAAAGTATCTAGGCTGCAGAGGGAGCACTGGGTTCACCGAGACACTTGCAGTTCGAGTCGGCCGCGTGTACCTACAAAACCAGGAAATGGTTGTGCTGGGACTTGAACCCGTGTCTCTATCCTCTGTCCTCTTTCATCTCCTTCTAACTTGCTGTCTGTATTTAGCCACATTCATTGACTAAGGGCTCCCTGAAGATCTCAAGTATCATTCCTCTGGGCCTGTTGTTGACAGAAAAGTAAACTTGTTGCTTTGCTCACCACCATGTTTGAAGGACATCAGCGTGATCACCGCCGATAGGACGGAGGGTCAAATTAAAAGGAACACCAATTTCGAGACAGGAGCAGTTGGGAGCTAACAGTGTATTGTGGAGTGACGTGTTTATTTGAGTGTCCAAACTTCCCTCTTTAGGTGGTTATTAGATTTTCACATTCGTGAACATCATAAAATCCACTGATTTCAAAGGCCCAGATGCTTATTATTACAGCAACTCAGATGTTGAGGTGAGAGAAATGAGAAGTATGTTGCTGCACCACTAAATCTATGGCTGGGAACTGTTGAAACCAAACAAAAAGAATTCACGGTGGCCAGATAGGGCTATTTTCTGCTGACTGTCTCTGGGGACTCAAACAGAATCCATTTGCTTGATTTTTTGATTTTCCGTTTCACTCGTGTAGGGTACTTGTCCACACACCTTCGGGTTGTAGTTTGTCTGTCTCCGTGGATCTCAAGTGAGTCTCCTATAAGTAAGCACGTAGGTGTCTTGAGTTTTCATCCGTTCTTTCATCCCTGTGTCTTTTGTTTGCAGCACTCAGTGCCTGACCTTTTATTCTGATGATTCAGAGCTGTGCATTTATTGCACTTAATGAATATGTTTTATCATTAATCTACAATCACGTGAAGAACATTATGTTTACTATGCTCCCCCCTTCACCAAGTCCCCCCGAAAAACCTCTTCAGTCACTGTCGATCAGCGTAGTTGTATGCTGTAGAACCCTTCACCATGTCCCCCACAAATGTCCCCGTTACAGTCACTGTCCATCAGTGAGTAGTAAGATGCTATATGATCTCTACTAGTCTTCTCTGTGTTGTACAGTACTCCCCATGCACACCCGACCCCGCGCATTATACATGCTAAACTTAATGCCCCCATTCTTTCTCCCCACACTTATCCCTCCCTTCAGACTCACCCTGCCCAGTCCTTTTTCCTTTGGTTACTTTTAGTCAACTCTCGGGTTCTGTGAGTCTGCTGCTGTTTCTTAACTTCAGTTTTTCTTTGTTGTTATACTCCACACATGAGTGAAATCACTTGGTACTTGCCTTTATCCGCCTGCCCTATTTTTCTGAACATACTACCGTCTTGCTCCATCCACGTCATTGCAAATGGTAGTATTTGTTTTCTTCTTAAGGCTGCTTACTGCACTTTTTAAACTGGATTTCATTCTTCCTTTTTGTTTGTAGTTTAGCTATGTTATTCACCATTCAACTCCTGGTTATGAACAATAGCTTTGTGTCAATCGACATGTATCTGTATCTATCTATCTAAAGGTCTGTCTGTATATCTATGTATCTATGTATGTATATATCTATGTATCTATGTATCTATCTATGTATCTATCTATCTAACGTCCTATCATCTATCTATGATGTCTATCATCTATTAATCTATGTACCTATCTATCTATCTTTCACCTGTCGTCTGTCTACCTACCTATCTATGAAACAATCATCTTTTTGTCTACCCATCTATCCTTATGTACAGAACAGTTAACAACATAGCCTATGTCTCTTCCCTACATTATGCTTCCAGAAAACTTGCAAGGTAACTAAGCCATAAGGAGAGCACTGTGTTCACCAATACGCTTTCAGGTTGAGTCAGCAGAGTGTGCTTACAAAACCAGTAAATGGAGGTGAAAGGACTTGAACCCGTATTTTTGTCCTCTGCCCTCTTATACTTCCTGATCGCTTGGTGACTTTATTTAGCCACATTCAGTGAGTAAGTGATCCCTGAAGACCACAAATATCCTTCGTCTGGGCCTGTTGTCGACAGAAAATTGTACTTGGCCCTTTGCACACCACCATTTTTGAGGGACATTGGCGTGATCGCTGCTGATATGTGTAGGGGCAAATATGAATTAACACCTATTTCTGGACGGGAGCAGTTGGGAACAAAGAGTGTGTTGTGGAGTGAAGTGTTTATTTGAGTATCCAAACTTCCCTCTTTAGGTGGTTATTACTACTTTACATTCGTGAACATCATAAAAAGCAATGATTATAAATGCCCAGACGCATATTATTACAGTAATTCATTTGTTGAGGTGAGAGGAAATGAGAAGGAAGTTGCTGCACCACTAAATCTATGCCTGAGCACTGCTGAAACCAAACAAAAAGAATTCACGGTGGCTAGATAGGGCTATTTTCTACTGACTCTCTCTGGGGTCCAAAACAGAATCCATTTCTTTCTTTGTTTCTCAGTTTCATTTGTGTAGGGTACCTGTCCCCGCCCCTTCAGCTTGTAGTTTGTCTGTGTCCTTGGATCTCAAGTGAGTCTCCAGTAAGGGAGCACGTAGGTGGTCTTGAGTTTTCATCAGTTCTTCTAACCCTGTGTCTTTTGATTGGAGCACTCAAAGGCTGTACTTTTATTCTGATATTTGAGAGCTGTGCTCTTACTGCACTTTGAAATTCTTTTTGTTCTCATTAATATACAATCACATGCAGAACATTATGTTATTCTGTCTACCCTCTTCACCAAGTCACCCCAAATCCCAGTTACAGCCGCTCTCCGTCAGCATGTACTAATATGCTGTAGAATCACTACATGTCTTCTCTGTGTTGTACAGCCCTACCCATGACACCCCACCCTACACATTATACATGCTAATCCTAATGCCCCCATTCTTTTTCCCCGCACTTATTACTCACTTCCCACAAACGCTACCCAGTCCCTTTCTCTTTGGTAACCGTTAGTCCACTCTCGGGTTCTGTGAGTCTGCTGCTGTCTTTTCCTTCAGTTTTTCTTTGTTAACATTCTCCACACATGAGTGAAATCATTTGGTACATGTATTTCTCCGCCTGGCCTATTTGACTGAGCATAATACCCTCTAGCTCCATCCACGTTATTGCAAATGATAGGATTTGTTTTCTTCCTATGGCTGCTTACTGCACTTTTTAAACTGGATTTCATTCTTCTTTTTTGTTTGTAGTTTTGCTATGTGCTTTCACCATTGCTCTCCTTGTTATGAGCAGTAGCTTAGTGTTAATCGATATGTACCTATATCTATCTATCTGTCTGTCTATCTATTTATCAATCACTCAATCAATCATCTTTTTGTCTGTACATCTGTCCATGTGTACAGAACAGTTAACCATATACCCTATATCACTTTCTTACACTATGCTCCCAAAAATCCTGCAAAGTATCTAGGCTGCAGAGGGAGCACTGGGTTCACCGAGACACTTGCAGTTCGAGTCGGCCGCGTGTACCTACAAAACCAGGAAATGGTTGTGCTGGGACTTGAACCCGTGTCTCCATCCTCTGTCCTCTTTCATCTCCTTCTAACTTGCTGTCTGTATTTAGCCACATTCATTGACTAAGGGCTCCCTGAAGATCTCAAGTATCATTCCTCTGGGCCTGTTGTTGACAGAAAAGTAAACTTGTTGCTTTGTTCACCACCATGTTTGAAGGACATCAGCGTGATCACCGCCGATAGGACGGAGGGTCAAATAAAAAGGAACACCAATTTCGAGACAGGAGCAGTTGGGAGCTAACAGTGTATTGTGGAGTGACGTGTTTATTTGAGTGTCCAAACTTCCCTCTTTAGGTGGTTATTAGATTTTCACATTCGTGAACATCATAAAATCCACTGATTTCAAAGACCCAGATGCTTATTATTACAGCAACTCAGATGTTGAGGTGAGAGAAATGAGAAGTATGTTGCTGCACCACTAAATCTATGGCTGGGAACTGTTGAAACCAAACAAAAAGAATTCACGGTGGCCAGATAGGGCTATTTTCTGCTGACTGTCTCTGGGGACTCAAACAGAATCCGTTTGCTTGATTGTTTGATTTTCCGTTTCACTCGTGTAGGGTACTTGTCCACACACCTTCGGCTTGTAGTTTGTCTGTGTCCTTGGATCTCAAGTGAGTCTCCTGTAAGTAAGCACGTAGGTGTCTGAGTTTTCATCCGTTCTTTCATCCCTGTGTCTTTTGTTTGCAGCACTCAGTGCCTGACCTTTTATTCTGATGATTCAGAGCTGTGCATTTATTGCACTTAATGAATATGTTTTATCATTAATCTACAATCACGTGAAGAACATTATGTTTACTATGCTCCCCCCTTCACCAAGTCCCCCCGAAAAACCTCTTCAGTCACTGTCGATAGGCGTAGTTGTATGCTGTAGAACCCTTCACCATGTCCCCCACAAATGTCCCCGTTACAGTCACTGTCCATCAGTGAGTAGTAAGATGCTATATGATCTCTACTAGTCTTCTCTGTGTTGTACAGTACTCCCCATGCACACCCGACCCCGCGCATTATACATGCTAAACTTAATGCCCCCATTCTTTCTCCCCACACTTATCCCTCCCTTCAGACTCACCCTGCCCAGTCCTTTTTCCTTTGGTTACTTTTAGTCAACTCTCGGGTTCTGTGAGTCTGCTGCTGTTTCTTAACTTCAGTTTTTCTTTGTTGTTATACTCCACACATGAGTGAAATCACTTGGTACTTGCCTTTATCCGCCTGCCCTATTTTTCTGAACATACTACCGTCTTGCTCCATCCACGTCATTGCAAATGGTAGTATTTGTTTTCTTCTTAAGGCTGCTTACTGCACTTTTTAAACTGGATTTCATTCTTCCTTTTTGTTTGTTGTTTAGCTATATTATTCACCATTCAACTCCTGGTTATGAACAATAGCTTTGTGTCAATCGACATGTATCTGTATCTATCTATCTAAAGGTCTGTCTGTATATCTATGTATCTATGTATGTATATATCTATGTATCTATGTATCTATCTATGTATCTATCTATCTATCTTCCTATCATCTATCTATGATGTCTATCATCTATTAATCTATGTACCTATCTATCTATCTTTCACCTGTCGTCTGTCTACCTACCTATCTATGAAACAATCATCTTTTTGTCTACCCATCTATCCTTATGTACAGAACAGTTAACAACATAGCCTATGTCTCTTCCCTACATTATGCTTCCAGAAAACTTGCAAGGTAACTAAGCCATAAGGAGAGCACTGTGTTCACCGATACGCTTTCAGGTTGAGTCAGCAGAGTGTGCTTACAAAACCAGTAAATGGAGGTGAAAGGACTTGAACCCGTATTTTTGTCCTCTGCCCTCTTATACTTCCTGATCGCTTGGTGACTTTATTTAGCCACATTCAGTGAGTAAGTGATCCCTGAAGACCACAAATATCCTTCGTCTGGGCCTGTTGTCGACAGAAAATTGTACTTGGCCCTTTGCACACCACCATTTTTGAGGGACATTGGTGTGATCGCTGCTGATGTGTAGGGGCAAATATGAATTAACACCTATTTCTGGACGGGAGCAGTTGGGAACAAAGAGTGTGTTGTGGAGTGAAGTGTTTATTTGAGTATCCAAACTTCCCTCTTTAGGTGGTTATTACTACTTTACATTCGTGAACATCATAAAAAGCAATGATTATAAATGCCCAGACGCATATTATTACAGTAATTCATTTGTTGAGGTGAGAGGAAATGAGAAGGAAGTTGCTGCACCACTAAATCTATGCCTGAGCACTGCTGAAACCAAACAAAAAGAATTCACGGTGGCTAGATAGGGCTATTTTCTACTGACTCTCTCTGGGGTCCAAAACAGAATCCATTTCTTTCTTTGTTTCTCAGTTTCATTTGTGTAGGGTACCTGTCCCCGCCCCTTCAGCTTGTAGTTTGTCTGTGTCCTTGGATCTCAAGTGAGTCTCCAGTAAGGGAGCACGTAGGTGGTCTTGAGTTTTCATCAGTTCTTCTAACCCTGTGTCTTTTGATTGGAGCACTCAAAGGCTGTACTTTTATTCTGATATTTGAGAGCTGTGCTCTTACTGCACTTTGAAATTCTTTTTGTTCTCATTAATATACAATCACATGCAGAACATTATGTTATTCTGTCTACCCTCTTCACCAAGTCACCCCAAATCCCAGTTACAGCCGCTCTCCGTCAGCATGTACTAATATGCTGTAGAATCACTACATGTCTTCTCTGTGTTGTACAGCCCTACCCATGACACCCCACCCTACACATTATACATGCTAATCCTAATGCCCCCATTCTTTTTCCCCGCACTTATTACTCACTTCCCACAAACGCTACCCAGTCCCTTTCTCTTTGGTAACCGTTAGTCCACTCTCGGGTTCTGTGAGTCTGCTGCTGTCTTTTCCTTCAGTTTTTCTTTGTTAACATTCTCCACACATGAGTGAAATCATTTGGTACATGTGTTTCTCCGCCTGGCCTATTTGACTGAGCATAATACCCTCTAGCTCCATCCACGTTATTGCAAATGATAGGATTTGTTTTCTTCCTATGGCTGCTTACTGCACTTTTTAAACTGGATTTCATTCTTCTTTTTTGTTTGTAGTTTTGCTATGTGCTTTCACCATTGCTCTCCTTGTTATGAGCAGTAGCTTAGTGTTAATCGATATGTACCTATATCTATCTATCTGTCTGTCTATCTATTTATCAATCACTCAATCAATCATCTTTTTGTCTGTACATCTGTCCATGTGTACAGAACAGTTAACCATATACCCTATATCACTTTCTTACACTATGCTCCCAAAAATCCTGCAAAGTATCTAGGCTGCAGAGGGAGCACTGGGTTCACCGAGACACTTGCAGTTCGAGTCGGCCGCGTGTACCTACAAAACCAGGAAATGGTTGTGCTGGGACTTGAACCCGTGTCTCCATCCTCTGTCCTCTTTCATCTCCTTCTAACTTGCTGTCTGTATTTAGCCACATTCATTGACTAAGGGCTCCCTGAAGATCTCAAGTATCATTCCTCTGGGCCTGTTGTTGACAGAAAAGTAAACTTGTTGCTTTGTTCACCACCATGTTTGAAGGACATCAGCGTGATCACCGCCGATAGGACGGAGGGTCAAATAAAAAGGAACACCAATTTCGAGACAGGAGCAGTTGGGAGCTAACAGTGTATTGTGGAGTGACGTGTTTATTTGAGTGTCCAAACTTCCCTCTTTAGGTGGTTATTAGATTTTCACATTCGTGAACATCATAAAATCCACTGATTTCAAAGGCCCAGATGCTTATTATTACAGCAACTCAGATGTTGAGGTGAGAGAAATGAGAAGTATGTTGCTGCACCACTAAATCTATGGCTGGGAACTGTTGAAACCAAACAAAAAGAATTCACGGTGGCCAGATAGGGCTATTTTCTGCTGACTGTCTCTGGGGACTCAAACAGAATCCGTTTGCTTGATTGTTTGATTTTCCGTTTCACTCGTGTAGGGTACTTGTCCACACACCTTCGGCTTGTAGTTTGTCTGTGTCCTTGGATCTCAAGTGAGTCTCCTGTAAGTAAGCACGTAGGTGTCTGAGTTTTCATCCGTTCTTTCATCCCTGTGTCTTTTGTTTGCAGCACTCAGTGCCTGACCTTTTATTCTGATGATTCAGAGCTGTGCATTTATTGCACTTAATGAATATGTTTTATCATTAATCTACAATCACGTGAAGAACATTATGTTTACTATGCTCCCCCCTTCACCAAGTCCCCCCGAAAAACCTCTTCAGTCACTGTCGATAGGCGTAGTTGTATGCTGTAGAACCCTTCACCATGTCCCCCACAAATGTCCCCGTTACAGTCACTGTCCATCAGTGAGTAGTAAGATGCTATATGATCTCTACTAGTCTTCTCTGTGTTGTACAGTACTCCCCATGCACACCCGACCCCGCGCATTATACATGCTAAACTTAATGCCCCCATTCTTTCTCCCCACACTTATCCCTCCCTTCAGACTCACCCTGCCCAGTCCTTTTTCCTTTGGTTACTTTTAGTCAACTCTCGGGTTCTGTGAGTCTGCTGCTGTTTCTTAACTTCAGTTTTTCTTTGTTGTTATACTCCACACATGAGTGAAATCACTTGGTACTTGCCTTTATCCGCCTGCCCTATTTTTCTGAACATACTACCGTCTTGCTCCATCCACGTCATTGCAAATGGTAGTATTTGTTTTCTTCTTAAGGCTGCTTACTGCACTTTTTAAACTGGATTTCATTCTTCCTTTTTGTTTGTTGTTTAGCTATATTATTCACCATTCAACTCCTGGTTATGAACAATAGCTTTGTGTCAATCGACATGTATCTGTATCTATCTATCTAAAGGTCTGTCTGTATATCTATGTATCTATGTATGTATATATCTATGTATCTATGTATCTATCTATGTATCTATCTATCTATCTTCCTATCATCTATCTATGATGTCTATCATCTATTAATCTATGTACCTATCTTTCTATCTTTCACCTGTCGTCTGTCTACCTACCTATCTATGAAACAATCATCTTTTTGTCTACCCATCTATCCTTATGTACAGAACAGTTAACAACATAGCCTATGTCTCTTCCCTACATTATGCTTCCAGAAAACTTGCAAGGTAACTAAGCCATAAGGAGAGCACTGTGTTCACCGATACGCTTTCAGGTTGAGTCAGCAGAGTGTGCTTACAAAACCAGTAAATGGAGGTGAAAGGACTTGAACCCGTATTTTTGTCCTCTGCCCTCTTATACTTCCTGATCGCTTGGTGACTTTATTTAGCCACATTCAGTGAGTAAGTGATCCCTGAAGACCACAAATATCCTTCGTCTGGGCCTGTTGTCGACAGAAAATTGTACTTGGCCCTTTGCACACCACCATTTTTGAGGGACATTGGTGTGATCGCTGCTGATGTGTAGGGGCAAATATGAATTAACACCTATTTCTGGACGGGAGCAGTTGGGAACAAAGAGTGTGTTGTGGAGTGAAGTGTTTATTTGAGTATCCAAACTTCCCTCTTTAGGTGGTTATTACTACTTTACATTCGTGAACATCATAAAAAGCAATGATTATAAATGCCCAGACGCATATTATTACAGTAATTCATTTGTTGAGGTGAGAGGAAATGAGAAGGAAGTTGCTGCACCACTAAATCTATGCCTGAGCACTGCTGAAACCAAACAAAAAGAATTCACGGTGGCTAGATAGGGCTATTTTCTACTGACTCTCTCTGGGGTCCAAAACAGAATCCATTTCTTTCTTTGTTTCTCAGTTTCATTTGTGTAGGGTACCTGTCCCCGCCCCTTCAGCTTGTAGTTTGTCTGTGTCCTTGGATCTCAAGTGAGTCTCCAGTAAGGGAGCACGTAGGTGGTCTTGAGTTTTCATCAGTTCTTCTAACCCTGTGTCTTTTGATTGGAGCACTCAAAGGCTGTACTTTTATTCTGATATTTGAGAGCTGTGCTCTTACTGCACTTTGAAATTCTTTTTGTTCTCATTAATATACAATCACATGCAGAACATTATGTTATTCTGTCTACCCTCTTCACCAAGTCACCCCAAATCCCAGTTACAGCCGCTCTCCGTCAGCATGTACTAATATGCTGTAGAATCACTACATGTCTTCTCTGTGTTGTACAGCCCTACCCATGACACCCCACCCTACACATTATACATGCTAATCCTAATGCCCCCATTCTTTTTCCCCGCACTTATTACTCACTTCCCACAAACGCTACCCAGTCCCTTTCTCTTTGGTAACCGTTAGTCCACTCTCGGGTTCTGTGAGTCTGCTGCTGTCTTTTCCTTCAGTTTTTCTTTGTTAACATTCTCCACACATGAGTGAAATCATTTGGTACATGTGTTTCTCCGCCTGGCCTATTTGACTGAGCATAATACCCTCTAGCTCCATCCACGTTATTGCAAATGATAGGATTTGTTTTCTTCCTATGGCTGCTTACTGCACTTTTTAAACTGGATTTCATTCTTCTTTTTTGTTTGTAGTTTTGCTATGTGCTTTCACCATTGCTCTCCTTGTTATGAGCAGTAGCTTAGTGTTAATCGATATGTACCTATATCTATCTATCTGTCTGTCTATCTATTTATCAATCACTCAATCAATCATCTTTTTGTCTGTACATCTGTCCATGTGTACAGAACAGTTAACCATATACCCTATATCACTTTCTTACACTATGCTCCCAAAAATCCTGCAAAGTATCTAGGCTGCAGAGGGAGCACTGGGTTCACCGAGACACTTGCAGTTCGAGTCGGCCGCGTGTACCTACAAAACCAGGAAATGGTTGTGCTGGGACTTGAACCCGTGTCTCCATCCTCTGTCCTCTTTCATCTCCTTCTAACTTGCTGTCTGTATTTAGCCACATTCATTGACTAAGGGCTCCCTGAAGATCTCAAGTATCATTCCTCTGGGCCTGTTGTTGACAGAAAAGTAAACTTGTTGCTTTGTTCACCACCATGTTTGAAGGACATCAGCGTGATCACCGCCGATAGGACGGAGGGTCAAATAAAAAGGAACACCAATTTCGAGACAGGAGCAGTTGGGAGCTAACAGTGTATTGTGGAGTGACGTGTTTATTTGAGTGTCCAAACTTCCCTCTTTAGGTGGTTATTAGATTTTCACATTCGTGAACATCATAAAATCCACTGATTTCAAAGGCCCAGATGCTTATTATTACAGCAACTCAGATGTTGAGGTGAGAGAAATGAGAAGTATGTTGCTGCACCACTAAATCTATGGCTGGGAACTGTTGAAACCAAACAAAAAGAATTCACGGTGGCCAGATAGGGCTATTTTCTGCTGACTGTCTCTGGGGACTCAAACAGAATCCGTTTGCTTGATTGTTTGATTTTCCGTTTCACTCGTGTAGGGTACTTGTCCACACACCTTCGGCTTGTAGTTTGTCTGTGTCCTTGGATCTCAAGTGAGTCTCCTGTAAGTAAGCACGTAGGTGTCTGAGTTTTCATCCGTTCTTTCATCCCTGTGTCTTTTGTTTGCAGCACTCAGTGCCTGACCTTTTATTCTGATGATTCAGAGCTGTGCATTTATTGCACTTAATGAATATGTTTTATCATTAATCTACAATCACGTGAAGAACATTATGTTTACTATGCTCCCCCCTTCACCAAGTCCCCCCGAAAAACCTCTTCAGTCACTGTCGATAGGCGTAGTTGTATGCTGTAGAACCCTTCACCATGTCCCCCACAAATGTCCCCGTTACAGTCACTGTCCATCAGTGAGTAGTAAGATGCTATATGATCTCTACTAGTCTTCTCTGTGTTGTACAGTACTCCCCATGCACACCCGACCCCGCGCATTATACATGCTAAACTTAATGCCCCCATTCTTTCTCCCCACACTTATCCCTCCCTTCAGACTCACCCTGCCCAGTCCTTTTTCCTTTGGTTACTTTTAGTCAACTCTCGGGTTCTGTGAGTCTGCTGCTGTTTCTTAACTTCAGTTTTTCTTTGTTGTTATACTCCACACATGAGTGAAATCACTTGGTACTTGCCTTTATCCGCCTGCCCTATTTTTCTGAACATACTACCGTCTTGCTCCATCCACGTCATTGCAAATGGTAGTATTTGTTTTCTTCTTAAGGCTGCTTACTGCACTTTTTAAACTGGATTTCATTCTTCCTTTTTGTTTGTTGTTTAGCTATATTATTCACCATTCAACTCCTGGTTATGAACAATAGCTTTGTGTCAATCGACATGTATCTGTATCTATCTATCTAAAGGTCTGTCTGTATATCTATGTATCTATGTATGTATATATCTATGTATCTATGTATCTATCTATGTATCTATCTATCTATCTTCCTATCATCTATCTATGATGTCTATCATCTATTAATCTATGTACCTATCTTTCTATCTTTCACCTGTCGTCTGTCTACCTACCTATCTATGAAACAATCATCTTTTTGTCTACCCATCTATCCTTATGTACAGAACAGTTAACAACATAGCCTATGTCTCTTCCCTACATTATGCTTCCAGAAAACTTGCAAGGTAACTAAGCCATAAGGAGAGCACTGTGTTCACCGATACGCTTTCAGGTTGAGTCAGCAGAGTGTGCTTACAAAACCAGTAAATGGAGGTGAAAGGACTTGAACCCGTATTTTTGTCCTCTGCCCTCTTATACTTCCTGATCGCTTGGTGACTTTATTTAGCCACATTCAGTGAGTAAGTGATCCCTGAAGACCACAAATATCCTTCGTCTGGGCCTGTTGTCGACAGAAAATTGTACTTGGCCCTTTGCACACCACCATTTTTGAGGGACATTGGTGTGATCGCTGCTGATGTGTAGGGGCAAATATGAATTAACACCTATTTCTGGACGGGAGCAGTTGGGAACAAAGAGTGTGTTGTGGAGTGAAGTGTTTATTTGAGTATCCAAACTTCCCTCTTTAGGTGGTTATTACTACTTTACATTCGTGAACATCATAAAAAGCAATGATTATAAATGCCCAGACGCATATTATTACAGTAATTCATTTGTTGAGGTGAGAGGAAATGAGAAGGAAGTTGCTGCACCACTAAATCTATGCCTGAGCACTGCTGAAACCAAACAAAAAGAATTCACGGTGGCTAGATAGGGCTATTTTCTACTGACTCTCTCTGGGGTCCAAAACAGAATCCATTTCTTTCTTTGTTTCTCAGTTTCATTTGTGTAGGGTACCTGTCCCCGCCCCTTCAGCTTGTAGTTTGTCTGTGTCCTTGGATCTCAAGTGAGTCTCCAGTAAGGGAGCACGTAGGTGGTCTTGAGTTTTCATCAGTTCTTCTAACCCTGTGTCTTTTGATTGGAGCACTCAAAGGCTGTACTTTTATTCTGATATTTGAGAGCTGTGCTCTTACTGCACTTTGAAATTCTTTTTGTTCTCATTAATATACAATCACATGCAGAACATTATGTTATTCTGTCTACCCTCTTCACCAAGTCACCCCAAATCCCAGTTACAGCCGCTCTCCGTCAGCATGTACTAATATGCTGTAGAATCACTACATGTCTTCTCTGTGTTGTACAGCCCTACCCATGACACCCCACCCTACACATTATACATGCTAATCCTAATGCCCCCATTCTTTTTCCCCGCACTTATTACTCACTTCCCACAAACGCTACCCAGTCCCTTTCTCTTTGGTAACCGTTAGTCCACTCTCGGGTTCTGTGAGTCTGCTGCTGTCTTTTCCTTCAGTTTTTCTTTGTTAACATTCTCCACACATGAGTGAAATCATTTGGTACATGTGTTTCTCCGCCTGGCCTATTTGACTGAGCATAATACCCTCTAGCTCCATCCACGTTATTGCAAATGATAGGATTTGTTTTCTTCCTATGGCTGCTTACTGCACTTTTTAAACTGGATTTCATTCTTCTTTTTTGTTTGTAGTTTTGCTATGTGCTTTCACCATTGCTCTCCTTGTTATGAGCAGTAGCTTAGTGTTAATCGATATGTACCTATATCTATCTATCTGTCTGTCTATCTATTTATCAATCACTCAATCAATCATCTTTTTGTCTGTACATCTGTCCATGTGTACAGAACAGTTAACCATATACCCTATATCACTTTCTTACACTATGCTCCCAAAAATCCTGCAAAGTATCTAGGCTGCAGAGGGAGCACTGGGTTCACCGAGACACTTGCAGTTCGAGTCGGCCGCGTGTACCTACAAAACCAGGAAATGGTTGTGCTGGGACTTGAACCCGTGTCTCCATCCTCTGTCCTCTTTCATCTCCTTCTAACTTGCTGTCTGTATTTAGCCACATTCATTGACTAAGGGCTCCCTGAAGATCTCAAGTATCATTCCTCTGGGCCTGTTGTTGACAGAAAAGTAAACTTGTTGCTTTGTTCACCACCATGTTTGAAGGACATCAGCGTGATCACCGCCGATAGGACGGAGGGTCAAATAAAAAGGAACACCAATTTCGAGACAGGAGCAGTTGGGAGCTAACAGTGTATTGTGGAGTGACGTGTTTATTTGAGTGTCCAAACTTCCCTCTTTAGGTGGTTATTAGATTTTCACATTCGTGAACATCATAAAATCCACTGATTTCAAAGGCCCAGATGCTTATTATTACAGCAACTCAGATGTTGAGGTGAGAGAAATGAGAAGTATGTTGCTGCACCACTAAATCTATGGCTGGGAACTGTTGAAACCAAACAAAAAGAATTCACGGTGGCCAGATAGGGCTATTTTCTGCTGACTGTCTCTGGGGACTCAAACAGAATCCGTTTGCTTGATTGTTTGATTTTCCGTTTCACTCGTGTAGGGTACTTGTCCACACACCTTCGGCTTGTAGTTTGTCTGTGTCCTTGGATCTCAAGTGAGTCTCCTGTAAGTAAGCACGTAGGTGTCTGAGTTTTCATCCGTTCTTTCATCCCTGTGTCTTTTGTTTGCAGCACTCAGTGCCTGACCTTTTATTCTGATGATTCAGAGCTGTGCATTTATTGCACTTAATGAATATGTTTTATCATTAATCTACAATCACGTGAAGAACATTATGTTTACTATGCTCCCCCCTTCACCAAGTCCCCCCGAAAAACCTCTTCAGTCACTGTCGATAGGCGTAGTTGTATGCTGTAGAACCCTTCACCATGTCCCCCACAAATGTCCCCGTTACAGTCACTGTCCATCAGTGAGTAGTAAGATGCTATATGATCTCTACTAGTCTTCTCTGTGTTGTACAGTACTCCCCATGCACACCCGACCCCGCGCATTATACATGCTAAACTTAATGCCCCCATTCTTTCTCCCCACACTTATCCCTCCCTTCAGACTCACCCTGCCCAGTCCTTTTTCCTTTGGTTACTTTTAGTCAACTCTCGGGTTCTGTGAGTCTGCTGCTGTTTCTTAACTTCAGTTTTTCTTTGTTGTTATACTCCACACATGAGTGAAATCACTTGGTACTTGCCTTTATCCGCCTGCCCTATTTTTCTGAACATACTACCGTCTTGCTCCATCCACGTCATTGCAAATGGTAGTATTTGTTTTCTTCTTAAGGCTGCTTACTGCACTTTTTAAACTGGATTTCATTCTTCCTTTTTGTTTGTTGTTTAGCTATATTATTCACCATTCAACTCCTGGTTATGAACAATAGCTTTGTGTCAATCGACATGTATCTGTATCTATCTATCTAAAGGTCTGTCTGTATATCTATGTATCTATGTATGTATATATCTATGTATCTATGTATCTATCTATGTATCTATCTATCTATCTTCCTATCATCTATCTATGATGTCTATCATCTATTAATCTATGTACCTATCTATCTATCTTTCACCTGTCGTCTGTCTACCTACCTATCTATGAAACAATCATCTTTTTGTCTACCCATCTATCCTTATGTACAGAACAGTTAACAACATAGCCTATGTCTCTTCCCTACATTATGCTTCCAGAAAACTTGCAAGGTAACTAAGCCATAAGGAGAGCACTGTGTTCACCGATACGCTTTCAGGTTGAGTCAGCAGAGTGTGCTTACAAAACCAGTAAATGGAGGTGAAAGGACTTGAACCCGTATTTTTGTCCTCTGCCCTCTTATACTTCCTGATCGCTTGGTGACTTTATTTAGCCACATTCAGTGAGTAAGTGATCCCTGAAGACCACAAATATCCTTCGTCTGGGCCTGTTGTCGACAGAAAATTGTACTTGGCCCTTTGCACACCACCATTTTTGAGGGACATTGGTGTGATCGCTGCTGATGTGTAGGGGCAAATATGAATTAACACCTATTTCTGGACGGGAGCAGTTGGGAACAAAGAGTGTGTTGTGGAGTGAAGTGTTTATTTGAGTATCCAAACTTCCCTCTTTAGGTGGTTATTACTACTTTACATTCGTGAACATCATAAAAAGCAATGATTATAAATGCCCAGACGCATATTATTACAGTAATTCATTTGTTGAGGTGAGAGGAAATGAGAAGGAAGTTGCTGCACCACTAAATCTATGCCTGAGCACTGCTGAAACCAAACAAAAAGAATTCACGGTGGCTAGATAGGGCTATTTTCTACTGACTCTCTCTGGGGTCCAAAACAGAATCCATTTCTTTCTTTGTTTCTCAGTTTCATTTGTGTAGGGTACCTGTCCCCGCCCCTTCAGCTTGTAGTTTGTCTGTGTCCTTGGATCTCAAGTGAGTCTCCAGTAAGGGAGCACGTAGGTGGTCTTGAGTTTTCATCAGTTCTTCTAACCCTGTGTCTTTTGATTGGAGCACTCAAAGGCTGTACTTTTATTCTGATATTTGAGAGCTGTGCTCTTACTGCACTTTGAAATTCTTTTTGTTCTCATTAATATACAATCACATGCAGAACATTATGTTATTCTGTCTACCCTCTTCACCAAGTCACCCCAAATCCCAGTTACAGCCGCTCTCCGTCAGCATGTACTAATATGCTGTAGAATCACTACATGTCTTCTCTGTGTTGTACAGCCCTACCCATGACACCCCACCCTACACATTATACATGCTAATCCTAATGCCCCCATTCTTTTTCCCCGCACTTATTACTCACTTCCCACAAACGCTACCCAGTCCCTTTCTCTTTGGTAACCGTTAGTCCACTCTCGGGTTCTGTGAGTCTGCTGCTGTCTTTTTCTTCAGTTTTTCTTTGTTAACATTCTCCACACATGAGTGAAATCATTTGGTACATGTGTTTCTCCGCCTGGCCTATTTGACTGAGCATAATACCCTCTAGCTCCATCCACGTTATTGCAAATGATAGGATTTGTTTTCTTCCTATGGCTGCTTACTGCACTTTTTAAACTGGATTTCATTCTTCTTTTTTGTTTGTAGTTTTGCTATGTGCTTTCACCATTGCTCTCCTTGTTATGAGCAGTAGCTTAGTGTTAATCGATATGTACCTATATCTATCTATCTGTCTGTCTATCTATTTATCAATCACTCAATCAATCATCTTTTTGTCTGTACATCTGTCCATGTGTACAGAACAGTTAACCATATACCCTATATCACTTTCTTACACTATGCTCCCAAAAATCCTGCAAAGTATCTAGGCTGCAGAGGGAGCACTGGGTTCACCGAGACACTTGCAGTTCGAGTCGGCCGCGTGTACCTACAAAACCAGGAAATGGTTGTGCTGGGACTTGAACCCGTGTCTCCATCCTCTGTCCTCTTTCATCTCCTTCTAACTTGCTGTCTGTATTTAGCCACCTTCATTGACTAAGGGCTCCCTGAAGATCTCAAGTATCATTCCTCTGGGCCTGTTGTTGACAGAAAAGTAAACTTGTTGCTTTGTTCACCACCATGTTTGAAGGACATCAGCGTGATCACCGCCGATAGGACGGAGGGTCAAATAAAAAGGAACACCAATTTCGAGACAGGAGCAGTTGGGAGCTAACAGTGTATTGTGGAGTGACGTGTTTATTTGAGTGTCCAAACTTCCCTCTTTAGGTGGTTATTAGATTTTCACATTCGTGAACATCATAAAATCCACTGATTTCAAAGGCCCAGATGCTTATTATTACAGCAACTCAGATGTTGAGGTGAGAGAAATGAGAAGTATGTTGCTGCACCACTAAATCTATGGCTGGGAACTGTTGAAACCAAACAAAAAGAATTCACGGTGGCCAGATAGGGCTATTTTCTGCTGACTGTCTCTGGGGACTCAAACAGAATCCGTTTGCTTGATTGTTTGATTTTCCGTTTCACTCGTGTAGGGTACTTGTCCACACACCTTCGGCTTGTAGTTTGTCTGTGTCCTTGGATCTCAAGTGAGTCTCCTGTAAGTAAGCACGTAGGTGTCTGAGTTTTCATCCGTTCTTTCATCCCTGTGTCTTTTGTTTGCAGCACTCAGTGCCTGACCTTTTATTCTGATGATTCAGAGCTGTGCATTTATTGCACTTAATGAATATGTTTTATCATTAATCTACAATCACGTGAAGAACATTATGTTTACTATGCTCCCCCCTTCACCAAGTCCCCCCGAAAAACCTCTTCAGTCACTGTCGATAGGCGTAGTTGTATGCTGTAGAACCCTTCACCATGTCCCCCACAAATGTCCCCGTTACAGTCACTGTCCATCAGTGAGTAGTAAGATGCTATATGATCTCTACTAGTCTTCTCTGTGTTGTACAGTACTCCCCATGCACACCCGACCCCGCGCATTATACATGCTAAACTTAATGCCCCCATTCTTTCTCCCCACACTTATCCCTCCCTTCAGACTCACCCTGCCCAGTCCTTTTTCCTTTGGTTACTTTTAGTCAACTCTCGGGTTCTGTGAGTCTGCTGCTGTTTCTTAACTTCAGTTTTTCTTTGTTGTTATACTCCACACATGAGTGAAATCACTTGGTACTTGCCTTTATCCGCCTGCCCTATTTTTCTGAACATACTACCGTCTTGCTCCATCCACGTCATTGCAAATGGTAGTATTTGTTTTCTTCTTAAGGCTGCTTACTGCACTTTTTAAACTGGATTTCATTCTTCCTTTTTGTTTGTTGTTTAGCTATATTATTCACCATTCAACTCCTGGTTATGAACAATAGCTTTGTGTCAATCGACATGTATCTGTATCTATCTATCTAAAGGTCTGTCTGTATATCTATGTATCTATGTATGTATATATCTATGTATCTATGTATCTATCTATGTATCTATCTATCTATCTTCCTATCATCTATCTATGATGTCTATCATCTATTAATCTATGTACCTATCTATCTATCTTTCACCTGTCGTCTGTCTACCTACCTATCTATGAAACAATCATCTTTTTGTCTACCCATCTATCCTTATGTACAGAACAGTTAACAACATAGCCTATGTCTCTTCCCTACATTATGCTTCCAGAAAACTTGCAAGGTAACTAAGCCATAAGGAGAGCACTGTGTTCACCGATACGCTTTCAGGTTGAGTCAGCAGAGTGTGCTTACAAAACCAGTAAATGGAGGTGAAAGGACTTGAACCCGTATTTTTGTCCTCTGCCCTCTTATACTTCCTGATCGCTTGGTGACTTTATTTAGCCACATTCAGTGAGTAAGTGATCCCTGAAGACCACAAATATCCTTCGTCTGGGCCTGTTGTCGACAGAAAATTGTACTTGGCCCTTTGCACACCACCATTTTTGAGGGACATTGGTGTGATCGCTGCTGATGTGTAGGGGCAAATATGAATTAACACCTATTTCTGGACGGGAGCAGTTGGGAACAAAGAGTGTGTTGTGGAGTGAAGTGTTTATTTGAGTATCCAAACTTCCCTCTTTAGGTGGTTATTACTACTTTACATTCGTGAACATCATAAAAAGCAATGATTATAAATGCCCAGACGCATATTATTACAGTAATTCATTTGTTGAGGTGAGAGGAAATGAGAAGGAAGTTGCTGCACCACTAAATCTATGCCTGAGCACTGCTGAAACCAAACAAAAAGAATTCACGGTGGCTAGATAGGGCTATTTTCTACTGACTCTCTCTGGGGTCCAAAACAGAATCCATTTCTTTCTTTGTTTCTCAGTTTCATTTGTGTAGGGTACCTGTCCCCGCCCCTTCAGCTTGTAGTTTGTCTGTGTCCTTGGATCTCAAGTGAGTCTCCAGTAAGGGAGCACGTAGGTGGTCTTGAGTTTTCATCAGTTCTTCTAACCCTGTGTCTTTTGATTGGAGCACTCAAAGGCTGTACTTTTATTCTGATATTTGAGAGCTGTGCTCTTACTGCACTTTGAAATTCTTTTTGTTCTCATTAATATACAATCACATGCAGAACATTATGTTATTCTGTCTACCCTCTTCACCAAGTCACCCCAAATCCCAGTTACAGCCGCTCTCCGTCAGCATGTACTAATATGCTGTAGAATCACTACATGTCTTCTCTGTGTTGTACAGCCCTACCCATGACACCCCACCCTACACATTATACATGCTAATCCTAATGCCCCCATTCTTTTTCCCCGCACTTATTACTCACTTCCCACAAACGCTACCCAGTCCCTTTCTCTTTGGTAACCGTTAGTCCACTCTCGGGTTCTGTGAGTCTGCTGCTGTCTTTTCCTTCAGTTTTTCTTTGTTAACATTCTCCACACATGAGTGAAATCATTTGGTACATGTGTTTCTCCGCCTGGCCTATTTGACTGAGCATAATACCCTCTAGCTCCATCCACGTTATTGCAAATGATAGGATTTGTTTTCTTCCTATGGCTGCTTACTGCACTTTTTAAACTGGATTTCATTCTTCTTTTTTGTTTGTAGTTTTGCTATGTGCTTTCACCATTGCTCTCCTTGTTATGAGCAGTAGCTTAGTGTTAATCGATATGTACCTATATCTATCTATCTGTCTGTCTATCTATTTATCAATCACTCAATCAATCATCTTTTTGTCTGTACATCTGTCCATGTGTACAGAACAGTTAACCATATACCCTATATCACTTTCTTACACTATGCTCCCAAAAATCCTGCAAAGTATCTAGGCTGCAGAGGGAGCACTGGGTTCACCGAGACACTTGCAGTTCGAGTCGGCCGCGTGTACCTACAAAACCAGGAAATGGTTGTGCTGGGACTTGAACCCGTGTCTCCATCCTCTGTCCTCTTTCATCTCCTTCTAACTTGCTGTCTGTATTTAGCCACCTTCATTGACTAAGGGCTCCCTGAAGATCTCAAGTATCATTCCTCTGGGCCTGTTGTTGACAGAAAAGTAAACTTGTTGCTTTGTTCACCACCATGTTTGAAGGACATCAGCGTGATCACCGCCGATAGGACGGAGGGTCAAATAAAAAGGAACACCAATTTCGAGACAGGAGCAGTTGGGAGCTAACAGTGTATTGTGGAGTGACGTGTTTATTTGAGTGTCCAAACTTCCCTCTTTAGGTGGTTATTAGATTTTCACATTCGTGAACATCATAAAATCCACTGATTTCAAAGGCCCAGATGCTTATTATTACAGCAACTCAGATGTTGAGGTGAGAGAAATGAGAAGTATGTTGCTGCACCACTAAATCTATGGCTGGGAACTGTTGAAACCAAACAAAAAGAATTCACGGTGGCCAGATAGGGCTATTTTCTGCTGACTGTCTCTGGGGACTCAAACAGAATCCGTTTGCTTGATTGTTTGATTTTCCGTTTCACTCGTGTAGGGTACTTGTCCACACACCTTCGGCTTGTAGTTTGTCTGTGTCCTTGGATCTCAAGTGAGTCTCCTGTAAGTAAGCACGTAGGTGTCTGAGTTTTCATCCGTTCTTTCATCCCTGTGTCTTTTGTTTGCAGCACTCAGTGCCTGACCTTTTATTCTGATGATTCAGAGCTGTGCATTTATTGCACTTAATGAATATGTTTTATCATTAATCTACAATCACGTGAAGAACATTATGTTTACTATGCTCCCCCCTTCACCAAGTCCCCCCGAAAAACCTCTTCAGTCACTGTCGATAGGCGTAGTTGTATGCTGTAGAACCCTTCACCATGTCCCCCACAAATGTCCCCGTTACAGTCACTGTCCATCAGTGAGTAGTAAGATGCTATATGATCTCTACTAGTCTTCTCTGTGTTGTACAGTACTCCCCATGCACACCCGACCCCGCGCATTATACATGCTAAACTTAATGCCCCCATTCTTTCTCCCCACACTTATCCCTCCCTTCAGACTCACCCTGCCCAGTCCTTTTTCCTTTGGTTACTTTTAGTCAACTCTCGGGTTCTGTGAGTCTGCTGCTGTTTCTTAACTTCAGTTTTTCTTTGTTGTTATACTCCACACATGAGTGAAATCACTTGGTACTTGCCTTTATCCGCCTGCCCTATTTTTCTGAACATACTACCGTCTTGCTCCATCCACGTCATTGCAAATGGTAGTATTTGTTTTCTTCTTAAGGCTGCTTACTGCACTTTTTAAACTGGATTTCATTCTTCCTTTTTGTTTGTTGTTTAGCTATATTATTCACCATTCAACTCCTGGTTATGAACAATAGCTTTGTGTCAATCGACATGTATCTGTATCTATCTATCTAAAGGTCTGTCTGTATATCTATGTATCTATGTATGTATATATCTATGTATCTATGTATCTATCTATGTATCTATCTATCTATCTTCCTATCATCTATCTATGATGTCTATCATCTATTAATCTATGTACCTATCTATCTATCTTTCACCTGTCGTCTGTCTACCTACCTATCTATGAAACAATCATCTTTTTGTCTACCCATCTATCCTTATGTACAGAACAGTTAACAACATAGCCTATGTCTCTTCCCTACATTATGCTTCCAGAAAACTTGCAAGGTAACTAAGCCATAAGGAGAGCACTGTGTTCACCGATACGCTTTCAGGTTGAGTCAGCAGAGTGTGCTTACAAAACCAGTAAATGGAGGTGAAAGGACTTGAACCCGTATTTTTGTCCTCTGCCCTCTTATACTTCCTGATCGCTTGGTGACTTTATTTAGCCACATTCAGTGAGTAAGTGATCCCTGAAGACCACAAATATCCTTCGTCTGGGCCTGTTGTCGACAGAAAATTGTACTTGGCCCTTTGCACACCACCATTTTTGAGGGACATTGGTGTGATCGCTGCTGATGTGTAGGGGCAAATATGAATTAACACCTATTTCTGGACGGGAGCAGTTGGGAACAAAGAGTGTGTTGTGGAGTGAAGTGTTTATTTGAGTATCCAAACTTCCCTCTTTAGGTGGTTATTACTACTTTACATTCGTGAACATCATAAAAAGCAATGATTATAAATGCCCAGACGCATATTATTACAGTAATTCATTTGTTGAGGTGAGAGGAAATGAGAAGGAAGTTGCTGCACCACTAAATCTATGCCTGAGCACTGCTGAAACCAAACAAAAAGAATTCACGGTGGCTAGATAGGGCTATTTTCTACTGACTCTCTCTGGGGTCCAAAACAGAATCCATTTCTTTCTTTGTTTCTCAGTTTCATTTGTGTAGGGTACCTGTCCCCGCCCCTTCAGCTTGTAGTTTGTCTGTGTCCTTGGATCTCAAGTGAGTCTCCAGTAAGGGAGCACGTAGGTGGTCTTGAGTTTTCATCAGTTCTTCTAACCCTGTGTCTTTTGATTGGAGCACTCAAAGGCTGTACTTTTATTCTGATATTTGAGAGCTGTGCTCTTACTGCACTTTGAAATTCTTTTTGTTCTCATTAATATACAATCACATGCAGAACATTATGTTATTCTGTCTACCCTCTTCACCAAGTCACCCCAAATCCCAGTTACAGCCGCTCTCCGTCAGCATGTACTAATATGCTGTAGAATCACTACATGTCTTCTCTGTGTTGTACAGCCCTACCCATGACACCCCACCCTACACATTATACATGCTAATCCTAATGCCCCCATTCTTTTTCCCCGCACTTATTACTCACTTCCCACAAACGCTACCCAGTCCCTTTCTCTTTGGTAACCGTTAGTCCACTCTCGGGTTCTGTGAGTCTGCTGCTGTCTTTTCCTTCAGTTTTTCTTTGTTAACATTCTCCACACATGAGTGAAATCATTTGGTACATGTGTTTCTCCGCCTGGCCTATTTGACTGAGCATAATACCCTCTAGCTCCATCCACGTTATTGCAAATGATAGGATTTGTTTTCTTCCTATGGCTGCTTACTGCACTTTTTAAACTGGATTTCATTCTTCTTTTTTGTTTGTAGTTTTGCTATGTGCTTTCACCATTGCTCTCCTTGTTATGAGCAGTAGCTTAGTGTTAATCGATATGTACCTATATCTATCTATCTGTCTGTCTATCTATTTATCAATCACTCAATCAATCATCTTTTTGTCTGTACATCTGTCCATGTGTACAGAACAGTTAACCATATACCCTATATCACTTTCTTACACTATGCTCCCAAAAATCCTGCAAAGTATCTAGGCTGCAGAGGGAGCACTGGGTTCACCGAGACACTTGCAGTTCGAGTCGGCCGCGTGTACCTACAAAACCAGGAAATGGTTGTGCTGGGACTTGAACCCGTGTCTCCATCCTCTGTCCTCTTTCATCTCCTTCTAACTTGCTGTCTGTATTTAGCCACATTCATTGACTAAGGGCTCCCTGAAGATCTCAAGTATCATTCCTCTGGGCCTGTTGTTGACAGAAAAGTAAACTTGTTGCTTTGTTCACCACCATGTTTGAAGGACATCAGCGTGATCACCGCCGATAGGACGGAGGGTCAAATAAAAAGGAACACCAATTTCGAGACAGGAGCAGTTGGGAGCTAACAGTGTATTGTGGAGTGACGTGTTTATTTGAGTGTCCAAACTTCCCTCTTTAGGTGGTTATTAGATTTTCACATTCGTGAACATCATAAAATCCACTGATTTCAAAGGCCCAGATGCTTATTATTACAGCAACTCAGATGTTGAGGTGAGAGAAATGAGAAGTATGTTGCTGCACCACTAAATCTATGGCTGGGAACTGTTGAAACCAAACAAAAAGAATTCACGGTGGCCAGATAGGGCTATTTTCTGCTGACTGTCTCTGGGGACTCAAACAGAATCCGTTTGCTTGATTGTTTGATTTTCCGTTTCACTCGTGTAGGGTACTTGTCCACACACCTTCGGCTTGTAGTTTGTCTGTGTCCTTGGATCTCAAGTGAGTCTCCTGTAAGTAAGCACGTAGGTGTCTGAGTTTTCATCCGTTCTTTCATCCCTGTGTCTTTTGTTTGCAGCACTCAGTGCCTGACCTTTTATTCTGATGATTCAGAGCTGTGCATTTATTGCACTTAATGAATATGTTTTATCATTAATCTACAATCACGTGAAGAACATTATGTTTACTATGCTCCCCCCTTCACCAAGTCCCCCCGAAAAACCTCTTCAGTCACTGTCGATAGGCGTAGTTGTATGCTGTAGAACCCTTCACCATGTCCCCCACAAATGTCCCCGTTACAGTCACTGTCCATCAGTGAGTAGTAAGATGCTATATGATCTCTACTAGTCTTCTCTGTGTTGTACAGTACTCCCCATGCACACCCGACCCCGCGCATTATACATGCTAAACTTAATGCCCCCATTCTTTCTCCCCACACTTATCCCTCCCTTCAGACTCACCCTGCCCAGTCCTTTTTCCTTTGGTTACTTTTAGTCAACTCTCGGGTTCTGTGAGTCTGCTGCTGTTTCTTAACTTCAGTTTTTCTTTGTTGTTATACTCCACACATGAGTGAAATCACTTGGTACTTGCCTTTATCCGCCTGCCCTATTTTTCTGAACATACTACCGTCTTGCTCCATCCACGTCATTGCAAATGGTAGTATTTGTTTTCTTCTTAAGGCTGCTTACTGCACTTTTTAAACTGGATTTCATTCTTCCTTTTTGTTTGTAGTTTAGCTATATTATTCACCATTCAACTCCTGGTTATGAACAATAGCTTTGTGTCAATCGACATGTATCTGTATCTATCTATCTAAAGGTCTGTCTGTATATCTATGTATCTATGTATGTATATATCTATGTATCTATGTATCTATCTATGTATCTATCTATCTATCTTCCTATCATCTATCTATGATGTCTATCATCTATTAATCTATGTACCTATCTATCTATCTTTCACCTGTCGTCTGTCTACCTACCTATCTATGAAACAATCATCTTTTTGTCTACCCATCTATCCTTATGTACAGAACAGTTAACAACATAGCCTATGTCTCTTCCCTACATTATGCTTCCAGAAAACTTGCAAGGTAACTAAGCCATAAGGAGAGCACTGTGTTCACCGATACGCTTTCAGGTTGAGTCAGCAGAGTGTGCTTACAAAACCAGTAAATGGAGGTGAAAGGACTTGAACCCGTATTTTTGTCCTCTGCCCTCTTATACTTCCTGATCGCTTGGTGACTTTATTTAGCCACATTCAGTGAGTAAGTGATCCCTGAAGACCACAAATATCCTTCGTCTGGGCCTGTTGTCGACAGAAAATTGTACTTGGCCCTTTGCACACCACCATTTTTGAGGGACATTGGCGTGATCGCTGCTGATATGTGGAGGGGCAAATATGAATTAACACCTATTTCTGTACGGGAGCAGTTGGGAACAAAGAGTGTGTTGTGGAGTGAAGTGTTTATTTGAGTATCCAAACTTCCCTCTTTAGGTGGTTATTACTTCTTTACATTCGTGAACATCATAAAAAGCAATGATTATAAATGCCCAGACGCATATTATTACAGTAATTCATTTGTTGAGGTGAGAGGAAATGAGAAGGAAGTTGCTGCACCACTAAATCTATGCCTGAGCACTGCTGAAACCAAACAAAAAGAATTCACGGTGGCTAGATAGGGCTATTTTCTACTGACTCTCTCTGGGGTCCAAAATAGAATCCATTTCTTTCTTTGTTTCTCAGTTTCACTTGTGTAGGGTACCTGTCCCCGCCCCTTCAGCTTGTAGTTTGTCTGTGTCCTTGGATCTCAAGTGAGTCTCCAGTAAGGGAGCACGTAGGTGGTCTTGAGTTTTCATCAGTTCTTCTAACCCTGTGTCTTTTGATTGGAGCACTCAAAGGCTGTACTTTTATTCTGATATTTGAGAGCTGTGCTCTTACTGCACTTTGAAATTCTTTTTGTTCTCATTAATATACAATCACATGCAGAACATTATGTTATTCTGTCTACCCTCTTCACCAAGTCACCCCAAATCCCAGTTACAGCCGCTCTCCGTCAGCATGTACTAATATGCTGTAGAATCACTATATGTCTTCTCTGTGTTGTACAGCCCTACCCATGACACCCCACCCTACACATTATACATGCTAATCCTAATGCCCCCATTCTTTTTCCCCGCACTTATTACTCACTTCCAACAAACCCTACCCAGTCCCTTTCTCTTTGGTAACTGTTAGTCCACTCTCGGGTTCTGTGAGTCTCCTGCTGTCTTTTCCTTCAGTTTTTCTTTGTTAACATTCTCCACACATGAGTGAAATCATTTGGTACATGTATTTCTCCGCCTGGCCTATTTGACTGAGCATAATACCCTCTAGCTCCATCCACGTTATTGCAAATGATAGGATTTGTTTTCTTCTTATGGCTGCTTACTGCACTTTTTAAACTGGATTTCATTCTTCTTTTTTGTTTGTAGTTTTGCTATGTGCTTTCAACATTGCTCTCCTTGTTATGAGCAGTAGCTTAGTGTTATTCGATATGTACCTATATCTATCTATCTGTCTGTCTATCTATTTATCAATCACTCAATCAATCATCTTTTTGTCTGTACATCTGTCCATGTGTACAGAACAGTTAACCATATACCCTATATCACTTTCTTACACTATGCTCCCAAAAATCCTGCAAAGTATCTAGGCTGCAGAGGGAGCACTGGGTTCACCGAGACACTTGCAGTTCGAGTCGGCCGCGTGTACCTACAAAACCAGGAAATGGTTGTGCTGGGACTTGAACCCGTGTCTCTATCCTCTGTCCTCTTTCATCTCCTTCTAACTTGCTGTCTGTATTTAGCCACATTCATTGACTAAGGGCTCCCTGAAGATCTCAAGTATCATTCCTCTGGGCCTGTTGTCGACAGAAAAGTAAACTTGTTGCTTTGCTCACCACCATGTTTGAAGGACATCAGCTTGATCACCGCCGATAGGTCGGAGGGTCAAATAAAAAGGAACACCAATTTCGAGACAGGAGCAGTTGGGAGCTAACAGTGTATTGTGGAGTGACGTGTTTATTTGAGTGTCCAAACTTCCCTCTTTAGGTGGTTATTAGATTTTCACATTCGTGAACATCATAAAATCCACTGATTTCAAAGGCCCAGATGCTTATTATTACAGCAACTCAGATGTTGAGGTGAGAGAAATGAGAAGTATGTTGCTGCACCACTAAATCTATGGCTGGGAACTGTTGAAACCAAACAAAAAGAATTCACGGTGGCCAGATAGGGCTATTTTCTGCTGACTGTCTCTGGGGACTCAAACAGAATCCATTTGCTTGATTGTTTGATTTTCCGTTTCACTCGTGTCGGGTACTTGTCCACACACCTTCGGCTTGTAGTTTGTCTGTGTCCTTGGATCTCAAGTGAGTCTCCTGTAAGTAAGCACGTAGGTGTCTTGAGTTTTCATCCGTTCTTTCATCCCTGTGTCTTTTGTTTGCAGCACTCAGTGCCTGACCTTTTATTCTGATGATTCAGAGCTGTGCATTTATTGCACTTAATGAATATGTTTTATCATTAATCTACAATCACGTGAAGAACATTATGTTTACTATGCTCCCCCCTTCACCAAGTCCCCCCGAAAAACCTCTTCAGTCACTGTCGATCAGCGTAGTTGTATGCTGTAGAAACCTTCACCATGTCCCCCACAAATGTCCCTGTTACAGTCACTGTCCATCAGTGAGTTGTAAGATGCTATATGATCTCTACTAGTCTTCTCTGTGTTGTACAGTACTCCCCATGCACACCCGACCTCGCGCATTATACATGCTAAACTTAATGCCCCCATTCTTTCTCCCCACACTTATCCCTCCCTTCAGACTCACCCTGCCCAGTCCTTTTTCCTTTGGTTACTTTTAGTCAACTCTCGGGTTCTGTGAGTCTGCTGCTGTTTCTTAACTTCAGTTTTTCTTTGTTGTTATACTCCACACATGAGTGAAATCACTTGGTACTTGCCTTTATCCGCCTGCCCTATTTTTCTGAACATACTACCGTCTTGCTCCATCCACGTCATTGCAAATGGTAGTATTTGTTTTCTTCTTAAGGCTGCTTACTGCACTTTTTAAACTGGATTTCATTCTTCCTTTTTGTTTGTAGTTTAGCTATGTTATTCACCATTCAACTCCTGGTTATGAACAATAGCTTTGTGTCAATCGACATGTATCTGTATCTATCTATCTAAAGGTCTGTCTGTATATCTATGTATCTATGTATGTATATATCTATGTATCTATGTATCTATCTATGTATCTATCTATCTATCTTCCTATCATCTATCTATGATGTCTATCATCTATTAATCTATGTAACTATCTATCTATCTTTCACCTGTCGTCTGTCTACCTACCTATCTATGAAACAATCATCTTTTTGTCTACCCATCTATCCTTATGTACAGAACAGTTAACAACATAGCCTATGTCTCTTCTATACATTATGCTTCCAGAAAACTTGCAAGGTAACTAAGCCATAAGGAGAGCACCGTGTTCACCGATACGCTTTCAGGTAGAGTCAGCAGAGTGTGCTTACAAAACCAGTAAATGGAGGTGAAAGGACTTGAACACGTATCTTTGTCCTCTGTCCTCTTATACTTCCTGCTCGCTTGTTGACTTTATTTAGCCACATTCAGTGAGTAAGTGATCCCTGAAGACCACAAGTATCCTTCGTCTTGGCCTGTTGTCGTCAGAAAAGTGTACTTGGCCCTTTGCACACCATCATGTTTGAGGGACATTGGCGTGAACACTGCTGATAGGTGGAGGGACAAATATGAATTAACACCTATTTCTGGACAGGAGCAGTTGGGAACAAAGAGTGTGTTGTGGAGTGAAGTGTTTATTTGAGTGTCCAAACTTCCCTCTTTAGGTGGTTATTACTTCTTTACATTCGTGAACATCATAAAAAGCAATGATTATAAATGCCCAGATGCATATTATTACAGCAACTCATTTGTTGAAGTGAGAAGAAATGAGAAGGAAGTTACTGCAACACTAAATCTATGCCTGAGCACTGCTGAAACCAAACAAAAAGAATTCACGGTGGCTAGATAGGGCTATTTTCTACTGACTCTCTCTGGGGTCCAAAACAGAATCCATTTCTTTCTTTGTTTCTCAGTTTCACTTGTGTAGGGTATCTGACCCCGCCCCTTCAGCTTGTAGTTTGTCTGTGTCCTTGGATCTCAAGTGAGTCTCCAGTAAGGGAGCACGTAGGTGGTCTTGAGTTTTCATCAGTTCTTCTAACCCTGTGTCTTTTGATTGGAGCACTCAAAGGCTGTACTTTTATTCTGATATTTGAGAGCTGTTCTCTTACTGCACTTTGAAATTCTTTTTGTTCTCATTAATATACAATCACATGCAGAAAATTATGTTATTCTGTCTACCCTCTTCACCAAGTCACCCCAAATCCCAGTTACAGCCGCTCTCCGTCAGCATGTACTAAGATGCTGTAGAATCACTACATGTCTTCTCTGTGTTGTACAGCCCTACCCATGACACCCTACCCTACACATTATACATGCTAATCCTAATGCCCGCATTCTTTTTCCCCGCACTTATTACTCCCTTCCCACAAACCCTACCCAGTCCCTTTCTCTTTGGTAACTGTTAGTCCACTCTCGGGTTCTGTGAGTCTCCTGCTGTCTTTTCCTTCAGTTTTTCTTTGTTAACATTCTCCACACATGAGTGAAATCATTTGGTACATGTATTTCTCCACCTGGCCTATTTGACTGAGCATAATACCCTCTAGCTCCATCCACGTTATTGCAAATGATAGGATTTGTTTTCTTCTTATTGCTGCTTACTGCACTTTTTAAACTGGATTTCATTCTTCTTTTTTGTTTGTAGTTTTGCTATGTGCTTTTACCATTGCTCTCCTTGTTATGAGCAGTAGCTTAGTGTTAATCGATATGTACCTATATCTATCTATCTGTCTGTCTATCTATTTATCAATCACTCAATCAATCATCTTTTTGTCTGTACATCTGTCCATGTGTACAGAACAGTTAACCATATACCCTATATCAGTTTCTTACACTATGCTCCCAAAAATCCTGCAAAGTGTCTAGGCTGCAGAGGGAGCACTGGGTTCACCGAGACACTTGCAGTTCGAGTCGGCCGCGTGTACCTACAAAACCAGGAAATGGTTGTGCTGGGACTTGAACCCGTGTCTCTATCCTCTGTCCTCTTTCATCTCCTTCTAACTTGCTGTCTGTATTTAGCCACATTCATTGACTAAGGGCTCCCTGAAGATCTCAAGTATCATTCCTCTGGGCCTGTTGTCGACAGAAAAGTAAACTTGTTGCTTTGCTCACCACCATGTTTGAAGGACATCAGTGTGATCACCGCCGATAGGACGGAGGGTCAAATTAAAAGGAACACCAATTTCGAGACAGGAGCAGTTGGGAGCTAACAGTGTATTGTGGAGTGACGTGTTTATTTGAGTGTCCAAACTTCCCTCTTTAGGTGGTTATTAGATTTTCACATTCGTGAACATCATAAAATCCACTGATATCAAAGGCCCAGATGCTTATTATTACAGCAACTCAGTTGTTGAGGTGAGAAAAAATGAGAAGTATGTTGCTGCACCACTAAATCTATGGCTGGGAACTGTTGAAACCAAACAAAAAGAATTCACGGTGGCCAGATAGGGCTATTTTCTGCTGACTGTCTCTGGGGACTCAAACAGAATCCATTTGCTTGATTGTTTGACTTTCCGTTTTCCTCGTGTAGGGTACTTGTCCACACACCTTCGGCTTGTAGTTTGTCTGTGTCCTTGGATCTCAAGTGAGTCTCCTGTAAGTAAGCACGTAGGTGTCTTGAGTTTTCATCCGTTCTTTCATCCCTGTGTCTTTTGTTTGCAGCACTCAGTGCCTGACCTTTTATTCTGATGATTCAGAGCTGTGCATTTATTGCACTTAATTAATATGTTTTATCATTAATCTACAATCACGTGAAGAACATTATGTTTACTATGCTCCCCCCTTCACCAAGTCCCCCCAAAAAACCTCTTCAGTCACTGTCGATCAGCGTAGTTGTATACTGTAGAACCCTTCACCATGTCCCCCACAAATGTCCCCGTTACAGTCACTGTCCATCAGTGAGTAGTAAGATGCTATATGATCTCTACTAGTCTTCTCTGTGTTGTACAGTACTCTCCATGCACACCCGACCCCGCGCATTATACATGCTAAACTTAATGCCCCCATTCTTTCTCCCCACACTTATCCCTCCCTTCAGACTCACCCTGCCCAGGCCTTTTTCCTTTGGTTTCTTTTAGTCAACTCTCGGGTTCTGTGAGTCTGCTGCTGTTTCTTAACTTCAGTTTTTCTTTGTTGTAATACTCCACACATGAGTGAAATCACTTGGTACTTGCCTTTATCCGCCTGCCCTATTTTTCTGAACATACTACCGTCTTGCTCCATCCACGTCATTGCAAATGGTAGTATTTGTTTTCTTCTTAAGGCTGCTTACTGCACTTTTTAAACTGGATTTCATTCTTCCTTTTTGTTTGTAGTTTAGCTATGTTATTCACCATTCAACTCCTGGTTATGAACAATAGCTTTGTGTCAATCGACATGTATCTGTATCTATCTATCTAAAGGTCTGTCTGTATATCTATGTATCTATGTGTGTATATATCTATGTATCTATGTATCTATCTATGTATCTATCTATCTTCCTATCATCTATCTATGATGTCTATCATCTATTAATCTATGTACCTATCTATCTATCTTTCACCTGTCGTCTGTCTACCTATCTATCTATGAAAAAATCATCTTTTTGTCTACCCATCTATTATTATGTACAGAACAGTTAACAACATAGCCTATGTCTCTTCCCTACATTATGCTTCCAGAAATCTTGCAAGGTAACTAAGCCATAAGGAGAGCACTGTGTTCACCGATACGCTTTCAGGTAGAGTCAGCAGAGTGTGCTTACAAAACCAGTAAATGGAGGTGAAAGGACTTGAACCCGTATCTTTGTCCTCTGTCCTCTTATACTTCCTGCTCGCTTGTTGACTTTATTTAGCCACATTCAGTGAGTAAGTGATCCCTGAAGACCACAAGTATCCTTCGTCTTGGCCTGTTGTTGTCAGAAAAGTGTACTTGGCCCTTTGCACACCATCATGTTTGAGGGACATTGGCGTGAACACTGCTGATAGGTGGAGGGACAAATATGAATTAACACCTATTTCTGGACAGGAGCAGTTGGGAACAAAGAGTGTGTTGTGGAGTGAAGTGTTTATTTGAGTGTCCAAACTTCCCTCTTTAGGTGGTTATTACTTCTTTACATTCGTGAACATCATAAAAAGCAATGATTATAAATGCCCAGATGCATATTATTACAGCAACTCATTTGTTGAGGTGAGAAGAAATGAGAAGGAAGTTACTGCAACACTAAATCTATGCCTGAGCACTGCTGAAACCAAACAAAAAGAATTCACGGTGGCTAGATAGGGCTATTTTCTACTGACTCTCTCTGGGGTCCAAAACAGAATCCATTTCTTTCTTTGTTTCTCAGTTTCACTTGTGTAGGGTATCTGACCCCGCCCCTTCAGCTTGTAGTTTGTCTGTGTCCTTGGATCTCAAGTGAGTCTCCAGTAAGGGAGCACGTAGGTGGTCTTGAGTTTTCATCAGTTCTTCTAACCCTGTGTCTTTTGATTGGAGCACTCAAAGGCTGTACTTTTATTCTGATATTTGAGAGCTGTTCTCTTACTGCACTTTGAAATTCTTTTTGTTCTCATTAATATACAATCACATGCAGAAAATTATGTTATTCTGTCTACCCTCTTCACCAAGTCACCCCAAATCCCAGTTACAGCCGCTCTCCGTCAGCATGTACTAAGATGCTGTAGAATCACTACATGTCTTCTCTGTGTTGTACAGCCCTACCCATGACACCCCACCCTACACATTATACATGCTAATCCTAATGCCCCCATTCTTTTTCCCCGCACTTATTACTCACTTCCCACAAACCCTACCCAGTCCCTTTCTCTTTGGTAACTGTTAGTCCACTCTCGGGTTCTGTGAGTCTGCTGCTGTCTTTTCCTTCAGTTTTTCTTTGTTAACATTCTCCACACATGAGTGAAATCATTTGGTACATGTATTTCTCCGCCTGGCCTATTTGACTGAGCATAATACCCTCTAGCTCCATCCACGTTATTGCAAATGATAGGATTTGTTTTCTTCCTATGGCTGCTTACTGCACTTTTTAAACTGGATTTCATTCTTCTTTTTTGTTTGTAGTTTTGCTATGTGCTTTCACCATTGCTCTCCTTGTTATGAGCAGTAGCTTAGTGTTAATCGATATGTACCTATATCTATCTATCTGTCTGTCTATCTATTTATCAATCACTCAATCAATCATCTTTTTGTCTGTACATCTGTCCATGTGTACAGAACAGTTAACCATATACCCTATATCACTTTCTTACACTATGTTCCCAAAAATCCTGCAAAGTATCTAGGCTGCAGAGGGAGCACTGGGTTCACCGAGACACTTGCAGTTCGAGTCGGCCGCGTGTACCTACAAAACCAGGAAATGGTTGTGCTGGGACTTGAACCCGTGTCTCTATCCTCTGTCCTCTTTCATCTCCTTCTAACTTGCTGTCTGTATTTAGCCACATTCATTGACTAAGGTCTCCCTGAAGATCTCAAGTATCATTCCTCTGGGCCTGTTGTCGACAGAAAAGTAAACTTGTTGCTTTGCTCACCACCATGTTTGAAGGACATCAGCGTGATCACCGCCGATAGGACGGAGGGTCAAATTAAAAGGAACACCAATTTCTAGACAGGAGCAGTTGGGAGCTAACAGTGTATTGTGGAGTGACGTGTTTATTTGAGTGTCCAAACTTCCCTCTTTAGGTGGTTATTAGATTTTCACATTCGTGAACATCATAAAATCCACTGATATCAAAGGCAGAGATGCTTATTGTTACAGCAACTCAGTTGTTGAGGTGAGAAAAAATGAGAAGTATGTTGCTGCACCACTAAATCTATGGCTGGGAACTGTTGAAACCAAACAAAAAGAATTCACGGTGGCCAGATAGGGCTATTTTCTGCTGACTGTCTCTGGGGACTCAAACAGAATCCATTTGCTTGATTGTTTGACTTTCCGTTTCCCTCGTGTAGGGTACTTGTCCACACACCTTCGGCTTGTAGTTTGTCTGTGTCCTTGGATCTCAAGTGAGTCTCCTGTAAGTAAGCACGTAGGTGTCTGAGTTTTCATCCGTTCTTTCATCCCTGTGTCTTTTGTTTGCAGCACTCAGTGCCTGACCTTTTATTCTGATGATTCAGAGCTGTGCATTTATTGCACTTAATAAATATGTTTTATCATTAATCTACAATCACGTGAAGAACATTGTTTACTATGCTCCCCCCTTCACCAAGTCCCCCCGAAAAACCTCTTCAGTCACTGTCGATCAGCGTAGTTGTATGCTGTAGAACCCTTCACCATGTCCCCCACAAATGTCCCCGTTACAGTCACTGTCCATCAGTGAGTAGTAAGATGCTATATGATCTCTACTAGTCTTCTCTGTGTTGTACAGTACTCCCCATGCACACCCGACCCCGCGCATTATACATGCTAAACTTAATGCCCCCATTCTTTCTCCCCACACTTATCCCTCCCTTCAGACTCACCCTGCCCAGTCCTTTTTCCTTTGGTTACTTTTAGTCAACTCTCGGGTTCTGTGAGTCTGCTGCTGTTTCTTAACTTCAGTTTTTCTTTGTTGTTATACTCCACACATGAGTGAAATCACTTGGTACTTGCCTTTATCCGCCTGCCCTATTTCTCTGAACATAGTACCGTCTTGCTCCATCCACGTCATTGCAAATGGTAGTATTTGTTTTCTTCTTAAGGCTGCTTACTGCACTTTTTAAACTGGATTTCATTCTTCCTTTTTGTTTGTAGTTTAGCTATGTTATTCACCATTCAACTCCTGGTTATGAACAATAGCTTTGTGTCAATCGACATGTATCTGTATCTATCTATCTAAAGGTCTGTCTGTATATCTATGTATCTATGTATGTATATATCTATGTATCTATGTATCTATCTATGTATCTATCTATCTATCTTCCTATCATCTATCTATGATGTCTATCATCTATTAATCTATGTACCTATCTATCTATTTTTCACCTGTCGTCTGTCTACCTACCTATCTATGAAACAATCATCTTTTTGTCTACCCATCTATCCTTATGTACAGAACAGTTAACAACATAGCCTATGTCTCTTCCCTACATTATGCTTCCAGAAAACTTGCAAGGTAACTAAGCCATAAGGAGAGCACTGTGTTCACCGATACGCTTTCAGGTAGAGTCAGCAGAGTGTGCTTACAAAACCAGTAAATGGAGGTGAAAGGACTTGAACCCGTATTTTTGTCCTCTGCCCTCTTATACTTCCTGATCGCTTGGTGACTTTATTTAGCCACATTCAGTGAGTAAGTGATCCCTGAAGACCACAAATATCCTTCGTCTGGGCCTGTTGTCGACAGAAAATTGTACTTGGCCCTTTGCACACCACCATTTTTGAGGGACATTGGCGTGATCGCTGCTGATATGTGGAGGGACAAATATGAATTAACACCTATTTCTGGACGGGAGCAGTTGGGAACAAAGAGTGTGTTGTGGAGTGAAGTGTTTATTTGAGTGTCCAAACTTCCCTCTTTAGGTGGTTATTACTTCTTTACATTCGTGAACATCATAAAAAGCAATGATTATAAATGCCCAGACGCATATTATTACAGTAATTCATTTGTTGAGGTGAGAGGAAATGAGAAGGAAGTTGCTGCACCACTAAATCTATGCCTGAGCACTGCTGAAACCAAACAAAAAGAATTCACGGTGGCTAGATAGGGCTATTTTCTACTGACTCTCTCTGGGGTCCAAAACAGAATCCATTTCTTTCTTTGTTTCTCAGTTTCACTTGTGTAGGGTACCTGTCCCCGCCCCTTCAGCTTGTAGTTTGTCTGTGTCCTTGGATCTCAAGTGAGTCTCCAGTAAGGGAGCACGTAGGTGGTCTTGAGTTTTCATCAGTTCTTCTAACCCTGTGTCTTTTGATTGGAGCACTCAAAGGCTGTACTTTTATTCTGATATTTGAGAGCTGTGCTCTTACTGCACTTTGAAATTCTTTTTGTTCTCATTAATATACAATCACATGCAGAAAATTATGTTATTCTGTCTACCCTCTTCACCAAGTCACCCCAAATCCCAGTTACAGCCGCTCTCCGTCAGCATGTACTAATATGCTGTAGAATCACTACATGTCTTCTCTGTGTTGTACAGCCCTACCCATGACACCCCACCCTACACATTATACATGCTAATCCTAATGCCCGCATTCTTTTTCCCCGCACTTATTACTCCCTTCCCACAAACCCTACCCAGTCCCTTTCTCTTTGGTAACTGTTAGTCCACTCTCGGGTTCTGTGAGTCTGCTGCTGTCTTTTCCTTCAGTTTTTCTTTGTTAACATTCTCCACACATGAGTGAAATCATTTGGTACATGTATTTCTCCGCCTGGCCTATTTGACTGAGCATAATACCCTCTAGCTCCATCCACGTTATTGCAAATGATAGGATTTGTTTTCTTCTTATTGCTGCTTACTGCACTTTTTAAACTGGATTTCATTCTTCTTTTTTGTTTGTAGTTTTGCTATGTGCTTTTACCATTGCTCTCCTTGTTATGAGCAGTAGCTTAGTGTTAATCGATATGTACCTATATCTATCTATCTGTCTGTCTATCTATTTATCAATCACTCAATCAATCATCTTTTTGTCTGTACATCTGTAAATGTGTACAGAACAGTTAACCATATACCCTATATCACTTTCTTACACTATGCTCCCAAAAATCCTGCAAAGTATCTAGGCTGCATAGGGAGCACTGGGTTCACCGAGACACTTGCAGTTCGAGTCGGCCGCGTGTACCTACAAAACCAGGAAATGGTTGTGCTGGGACTTGAACCCGTGTCTCTATCCTCTGTCCTCTTTCATCTCCTTCTAACTTGCTGTCTGTATTTAGCCACATTCATTGACTAAGGGCTCCCTGAAGATCTCAAGTATCATTCCTCTGGGCCTGTTGTCGACAGAAAAGTAAACTTGTTGCTTTGCTCACCACCATGTTTGAAGGACATCAGCGTGATCACCGCCGATAGGACGGAGGGTCAAATTAAAAGGAACACCAATTTCTAGACAGGAGCAGTTGGGAGCTAACAGTGTATTGTGGAGTGACGTGTTTATTTGAGTGTCTAAACTTCCCTCTTTAGGTGGTTATTAGATTTTCACATTCGTGAACATCATAAAATCCACTGATATCAAAGGCCCAGATGCTTATTATTACAGCAACTCAGTTGTTGAGGTGAGAAAAAATGAGAAGTATGTTGCTGCACCACTAAATCTATGGCTGGGAACTGTTGAAACCAAACAAAAAGAATTCACGGTGGCCAGATAGGGCTATTTTCTGCTGACTGTCTCTGGGGACTCAAACAGAATCCATTTGCTTGATTGTTTGACTTTCCGTTTCCCTCGTGTAGGGTACTTGTCCACACACCTTCGGCTTGTAGTTTGTCTGTGTCCTTGGATCTCAAGTGAGTCTCCTGTAAGTAAGCACGTAGGTGTCTTGAGTTTTCATCCGTTCTTTCATCCCTGTGTCTTTTGTTTGCAGCACTCAGTGCCTGACCTTTTATTCTGATGATTCAGAGCTGTGCATTTATTGCACTTAATGAATATGTTTTATCATTAATCTACAATCACGTGAAGAACATTATGTTTACTATGCTAACCCCTTCACCAAGTCCCCCCAAAAAACCTCTTCAGTCACTGTCGTTCAGCGTAGTTGTATGCTGTAGAACCCTTCACCATGTCCCCCACAAATGTCCCCGTTACAGTCACTGTCCATCAGTGAGTAGTAAGATGCTATATGATCTCTACTAGTCTTCTCTGTGTTGTACAGTACTCCCCATGCACACCCGACCCCGCGCATTATACATGCTAAACTTAATGCCCCCATTCTTTCTCCCCACACTTATCCCTCCCTTCAGACTCACCCTGCCCAGGCCTTTTTCCTTTGGTTTCTTTTAGTCAACTCTCGGGTTCTGTGAGTCTGCTGCTGTTTCTTAACTTCAGTTTTTCTTTGTTGTTATACTCCACACATGAGTGAAATCACTTGGTACTTGCCTTTATCCGCCTGCCCTATTTTTCTGAACATACTACCGTCTTGCTCCATCCACGTCATTGCAAATGGTAGTATTTGTTTTCTTCTTAAGGCTGCTTACTGCACTTTTTAAACTGGATTTCATTCTTCCTTTTTGTTTGTAGTTTAGCTATGTTATTCACCATTCAACTCCTGGTTATGAACAATAGCTTTGTGTCAATCGACATGTATCTGTATCTATCTATCTAAAGGTCTGTCTGTATATCTATGTATCTATGTGTGTATATATCTATGTATCTATGTATCTATCTATGTATCTATCTATCTTCCTATCATCTATCTATGATGTCTATCATCTATTAATCTATGTACCTATCTATCTATCTTTCACCTGTCGTCTGTCTACCTATCTATCTATGAAAAAATCATCTTTTTGTCTACCCATCTATTATTATGTACAGAACAGTTAACAACATAGCCTATGTCTCTTCCCTACATTATGCTTCCAGAAATCTTGCAAGGTAACTAAGCCATAAGGAGAGCACTGTGTTCACCGATACGCTTTCAGGTAGAGTCAGCAGAGTGTGCTTACAAAACCAGTAAATGGAGGTGAAAGGACTTGAACCCGTATCTTTGTCCTCTGTCCTCTTATACTTCCTGATTGCTTGTTGACTTTATTTAGCCACATTCAGTGAGTAAGTGATCCCTGAAGACCACAAGTATCCTTCGTCTTGGCCTGTTGTTGTCAGAAAAGTGTACTTGGCCCTTTGCACACCATCATGTTTGAGGGACATTGGCGTGAACACTGCTGATAGGTGGAGGGACAAATATGAATTAACACCTATTTCTGGACAGGAGCAGTTGGGAACAAAGAGTGTGTTGTGGAGTGAAGTGTTTATTTGAGTGTCCAAACTTCCCTCTTTAGGTGGTTATTACTTCTTTACATTCGTGAACATCATAAAAAGCAATGATTATAAATGCCCAGATGCATATTATTACAGCAACTCATTTGTTGAGGTGAGAAGAGATGAGAAGGAAGTTACTGCAACACTAAATCTATGCCTGAGCACTGCTGAAACCAAACAAAAAGAATTCACGGTGGCTAGATAGGGCTATTTTCTACTGACTCTCTCTGGGGTCCAAAACAGAATCCATTTCTTTCTTTGTTTCTCAGTTTCACTTGTGTAGGGTATCTGACCCCGCCCCTTCAGCTTGTAGTTTGTCTGTGTCCTTGGATCTCAAGTGAGTCTCCAGTAAGGGAGCACGTAGGTGGTCTTGAGTTTTCATCAGTTCTTCTAACCCTGTGTCTTTTGATTGGAGCACTCAAAGGCTGTACTTTTATTCTGATATTTGAGAGCTGTGCTCTTACTGCACTTTGAAATTCTTTTTGTTCTCATTAATATACAATCACATGCAGAAAATTATGTTATTCTGTCTACCCTCTTCACCAAGTCACCCCAAATCCCAGTTACAGCCGCTCTCCGTCAGCATGTACTAAGATGCTGTAGAATCACTACATGTCTTCTCTGTGTTGTACAGCCCTACCCATGACACCCCACCCTACACATTATACATGCTAATCCTAATGCCCGCATTCTTTTTCCCCGCACTTATTACTCCCTTCCCACAAACCCTACCCAGTCCCTTTCTCTTTGGTAACTGTTAGTCCACTCTCGGGTTCTGAGTCTGCTGCTGTCTTTTCCTTCAGTTTTTCTTTGTTAACATTCTCCACACATGAGTGAAATCATTTGGTACATGTATTTCTCCGCCTGGCCTATTTGACTGAGCATAATACCCTCTAGCTCCATCCACGTTATTGCAAATGATAGGATTTGTTTTCTTCTTATTGCTGCTTACTGCACTTTTTAAACTGGATTTCATTCTTCTTTTTTGTTTGTAGTTTTGCTATGTGCTTTTACCATTGCTCTCCTTGTTATGAGCAGTAGCTTAGTGTTAATCGATATGTACCTATATCTATCTATCTGTCTGTCTATCTATTTATCAATCACTCAATCAATCATCTTTTTGTCTGTACATCTGTCCATGTGTACAGAACAGTTAACCATATACCCTATATCACTTTCTTACACTATGCTCCCAAAAATCCTGCAAAGTATCTAGGCTGCAGAGGGAGCACTGGGTTCACCGAGACACTTGCAGTTCGAGTCGGCCGCGTGTACCTACAAAACCAGGAAATGGTTGTGCTGGGACTTGAACCCGTGTCTCTATCCTCTGTCCTCTTTCATCTCCTTCTAACTTGCTGTCTGTATTTAGCCACATTCATTGACTAAGGGCTCCCTGAAGATCTCAAGTATCATTCCTCTGGGCCTGTTGTCGACAGAAAAGTAAACTTGTTGCTTTGCTCACCACCATGTTTGAAGGACATCAGCGTGATCACCGCCGATAGGACGGAGGGTCAAATTAAAAGGAACACCAATTTCTAGACAGGAGCAGTTGGGAGCTAACAGTGTATTGTGGAGTGACGTGTTTATTTGAGTGTCCAAACTTCCCTCTTTAGGTGGTTATTAGATTTTCACATTCGTGAACATCATAAAATCCACTGATATCAAAGGCCCAGATGCTTATTGTTACAGCAACTCAGTTGTTGAGGTGAGAAAAAATGAGAAGTATGTTGCTGCACCACTAAATCTATGGCTGGGAACTGTTGAAACCAAACAAAAAGAATTCACGGTGGCCAGATAGGGCTATTTTCTGCTGACTGTCTCTGGGGACTCAAACAGAATCCATTTGCTTGATTGTTTGACTTTCCGTTTCCCTCGTGTAGGGTACTTGTCCACACACCTTCGGCTTGTAGTTTGTCTGTGTCCTTGGATCTCAAGTGAGTCTCCTGTAAGTAAGCACGTAGGTGTCTGAGTTTTCATCCGTTCTTTCATCCCTGTGTCTTTTGTTTGCAGCACTCAGTGCCTGACCTTTTATTCTGATGATTCAGAGCTGTGCATTTATTGCACTTAATAAATATGTTTTATCATTAATCTACAATCACGTGAAGAACATTGTTTACTATGCTCCCCCCTTCACCAAGTCCCCCCGAAAAACCTCTTCAGTCACTGTCGATCAGCGTAGTTGTATGCTGTAGAACCCTTCACCATGTCCCCCACAAATGTCCCCGTTACAGTCACTGTCCATCAGTGAGTAGTAAGATGCTATATGATCTCTACTAGTCTTCTCTGTGTTGTACAGTACTCCCCATGCACACCCGACCCCGCGCATTATACATGCTAAACTTAATGCCCCCATTCTTTCTCCCCACACTTATCCCTCCCTTCAGACTCACCCTGCCCAGTCCTTTTTCCTTTGGTTACTTTTAGTCAACTCTCGGGTTCTGTGAGTCTGCTGCTGTTTCTTAACTTCAGTTTTTCTTTGTTGTTATACTCCACACATGAGTGAAATCACTTGGTACTTGCCTTTATCCGCCTGCCCTATTTCTCTGAACATAGTACCGTCTTGCTCCATCCACGTCATTGCAAATGGTAGTATTTGTTTTCTTCTTAAGGCTGCTTACTGCACTTTTTAAACTGGATTTCATTCTTCCTTTTTGTTTGTAGTTTAGCTATGTTATTCACCATTCAACTCCTGGTTATGAACAATAGCTTTGTGTCAATCGACATGTATCTGTATCTATCTATCTAAAGGTCTGTCTGTATATCTATGTATCTATGTATGTATATATCTATGTATCTATGTATCTATCTATGTATCTATCTATCTATCTTCCTATCATCTATCTATGATGTCTATCATCTATTAATCTATGTACCTATCTATCTATTTTTCACCTGTCGTCTGTCTACCTACCTATCTATGAAACAATCATCTTTTTGTCTACCCATCTATCCTTATGTACAGAACAGTTAACAACATAGCCTATGTCTCTTCCCTACATTATGCTTCCAGAAAACTTGCAAGGTAACTAAGCCATAAGGAGAGCACTGTGTTCACCGATACGCTTTCAGGTAGAGTCAGCAGAGTGTGCTTACAAAACCAGTAAATGGAGGTGAAAGGACTTGAACCCGTATTTTTGTCCTCTGCCCTCTTATACTTCCTGATCGCTTGGTGACTTTATTTAGCCACATTCAGTGAGTAAGTGATCCCTGAAGACCACAAATATCCTTCGTCTGGGCCTGTTGTCGACAGAAAATTGTACTTGGCCATTTGCACACCACCATTTTTGAGGGACATTGGCGTGATCGCTGCTGATATGTGGAGGGACAAATATGAATTAACACCTATTTCTGGACGGGAGCAGTTGGGAACAAAGAGTGTGTTGTGGAGTGAAGTGTTTATTTGAGTGTCCAAACTTCCCTCTTTAGGTGGTTATTACTTCTTTACATTCGTGAACATCATAAAAAGCAATGATTATAAATGCCCAGACGCATATTATTACAGTAATTCATTTGTTGAGGTGAGAGGAAATGAGAAGGAAGTTGCTGCACCACTAAATCTATGCCTGAGCACTGCTGAAACCAAACAAAAAGAATTCACGGTGGCTAGATAGGGCTATTTTCTACTGACTCTCTCTGGGGTCCAAAACAGAATCCATTTCTTTCTTTGTTTCTCAGTTTCACTTGTGTAGGGTACCTGTCCCCGCCCCTTCAGCTTGTAGTTTGTCTGTGTCCTTGGATCTCAAGTGAGTCTCCAGTAAGGGAGCACGTAGGTGGTCTTGAGTTTTCATCAGTTCTTCTAACCCTGTGTCTTTTGATTGGAGCACTCAAAGGCTGTACTTTTATTCTGATATTTGAGAGCTGTGCTCTTACTGCACTTTGAAATTCTTTTTGTTCTCATTAATATACAATCACATGCAGAAAATTATGTTATTCTGTCTACCCTCTTCACCAAGTCACCCCAAATCCCAGTTACAGCCGCTCTCCGTCAGCATGTACTAATATGCTGTAGAATCACTACATGTCTTCTCTGTGTTGTACAGCCCTACCCATGACACCCCACCCTACACATTATACATGCTAATCCTAATGCCCGCATTCTTTTTCCCCGCACTTATTACTCCCTTCCCACAAACCCTACCCAGTCCCTTTCTCTTTGGTAACTGTTAGTCCACTCTCGGGTTCTGTGAGTCTGCTGCTGTCTTTTCCTTCAGTTTTTCTTTGTTAACATTCTCCACACATGAGTGAAATCATTTGGTACATGTATTTCTCCGCCTGGCCTATTTGACTGAGCATAATACCCTCTAGCTCCATCCACGTTATTGCAAATGATAGGATTTGTTTTCTTCTTATTGCTGCTTACTGCACTTTTTAAACTGGATTTCATTCTTCTTTTTTGTTTGTAGTTTTGCTATGTGCTTTTACCATTGCTCTCCTTGTTATGAGCAGTAGCTTAGTGTTAATCGATATGTACCTATATCTATCTATCTGTCTGTCTATCTATTTATCAATCACTCAATCAATCATCTTTTTGTCTGTACATCTGTCCATGTGTACAGAACAGTTAACCATATACCCTATATCACTTTCTTACACTATGCTCCCAAAAATCCTGCAAAGTATCTAGGCTGCATAGGGAGCACTGGGTTCACCGAGACACTTGCAGTTCGAGTCGGCCGCGTGTACCTACAAAACCAGGAAATGGTTGTGCTGGGACTTGAACCCGTGTCTCTATCCTCTGTCCTCTTTCATCTCCTTCTAACTTGCTGTCTGTATTTAGCCACATTCATTGACTAAGGGCTCCCTGAAGATCTCAAGTATCATTCCTCTGGGCCTGTTGTCGACAGAAAAGTAAACTTGTTGCTTTGCTCACCACCATGTTTGAAGGACATCAGCGTGATCACCGCCGATAGGACGGAGGGTCAAATTAAAAGGAACACCAATTTCTAGACAGGAGCAGTTGGGAGCTAACAGTGTATTGTGGAGTGACGTGTTTATTTGAGTGTCTAAACTTCCCTCTTTAGGTGGTTATTAGATTTTCACATTCGTGAACATCATAAAATCCACTGATATCAAAGGCCCAGATGCTTATTATTACAGCAACTCAGTTGTTGAGGTGAGAAAAAATGAGAAGTATGTTGCTGCACCACTAAATCTATGGCTGGGAACTGTTGAAACCAAACAAAAAGAATTCACGGTGGCCAGATAGGGCTATTTTCTGCTGACTGTCTCTGGGGACTCAAACAGAATCCATTTGCTTGATTGTTTGACTTTCCGTTTCCCTCGTGTAGGGTACTTGTCCACACACCTTCGGCTTGTAGTTTGTCTGTGTCCTTGGATCTCAAGTGAGTCTCCTGTAAGTAAGCACGTAGGTGTCTTGAGTTTTCATCCGTTCTTTCATCCCTGTGTCTTTTGTTTGCAGCACTCAGTGCCTGACCTTTTATTCTGATGATTCAGAGCTGTGCATTTATTGCACTTAATGAATATGTTTTATCATTAATCTACAATCACGTGAAGAACATTATGTTTACTATGCTAACCCCTTCACCAAGTCCCCCCAAAAAACCTCTTCAGTCACTGTCGTTCAGCGTAGTTGTATGCTGTAGAACCCTTCACCATGTCCCCCACAAATGTCCCCGTTACAGTCACTGTCCATCAGTGAGTAGTAAGATGCTATATGATCTCTACTAGTCTTCTCTGTGTTGTACAGTACTCCCCATGCACACCCGACCCCGCGCATTATACATGCTAAACTTAATGCCCCCATTCTTTCTCCCCACACTTATCCCTCCCTTCAGACTCACCCTGCCCAGGCCTTTTTCCTTTGGTTTCTTTTAGTCAACTCTCGGGTTCTGTGAGTCTGCTGCTGTTTCTTAACTTCAGTTTTTCTTTGTTGTTATACTCCACACATGAGTGAAATCACTTGGTACTTGCCTTTATCCGCCTGCCCTATTTTTCTGAACATACTACCGTCTTGCTCCATCCACGTCATTGCAAATGGTAGTATTTGTTTTCTTCTTAAGGCTGCTTACTGCACTTTTTAAACTGGATTTCATTCTTCCTTTTTGTTTGTAGTTTAGCTATGTTATTCACCATTCAACTCCTGGTTATGAACAATAGCTTTGTGTCAATCGACATGTATCTGTATCTATCTATCTAAAGGTCTGTCTGTATATCTATGTATCTATGTGTGTATATATCTATGTATCTATGTATCTATCTATGTATCTATCTATCTTCCTATCATCTATCTATGATGTCTATCATCTATTAATCTATGTACCTATCTATCTATCTTTCACCTGTCGTCTGTCTACCTATCTATCTATGAAAAAATCATCTTTTTGTCTACCCATCTATTATTATGTACAGAACAGTTAACAACATAGCCTATGTCTCTTCCCTACATTATGCTTCCAGAAATCTTGCAAGGTAACTAAGCCATAAGGAGAGCACTGTGTTCACCGATACGCTTTCAGGTAGAGTCAGCAGAGTGTGCTTACAAAACCAGTAAATGGAGGTGAAAGGACTTGAACCCGTATCTTTGTCCTCTGTCCTCTTATACTTCCTGATTGCTTGTTGACTTTATTTAGCCACATTCAGTGAGTAAGTGATCCCTGAAGACCACAAGTATCCTTCGTCTTGGCCTGTTGTTGTCAGAAAAGTGTACTTGGCCCTTTGCACACCATCATGTTTGAGGGACATTGGCGTGAACACTGCTGATAGGTGGAGGGACAAATATGAATTAACACCTATTTCTGGACAGGAGCAGTTGGGAACAAAGAGTGTGTTGTGGAGTGAAGTGTTTATTTGAGTGTCCAAACTTCCCTCTTTAGGTGGTTATTACTTCTTTACATTCGTGAACATCATAAAAAGCAATGATTATAAATGCCCAGACGCATATTATTACAGTAATTCATTTGTTGAGGTGAGAGGAAATGAGAAGGAAGTTACTGCAACACTAAATCTATGCCTGAGCACTGCTGAAACCAAACAAAAAGAATTCACGGTGGCTAGATAGGGCTATTTTCTACTGACTCTCTCTGGGGTCCAAAACAGAATCCATTTCTTTCTTTGTTTCTCAGTTTCACTTGTGTAGGGTACCTGTCCCCGCCCCTTCAGCTTGTAGTTTGTCTGTGTCCTTGGATCTCAAGTGAGTCTCCAGTAAGGGAGCACGTAGGTGGTCTTGAGTTTTCATCAGTTCTTCTAACCCTGTGTCTTTTGATTGGAGCACTCAAAGGCTGTACTTTTATTCTGATATTTGAGAGCTGTGCTCTTACTGCACTTTGAAATTCTTTTTGTTCTCATTAATATACAATCACATGCAGAAAATTATGTTATTCTGTCTACCCTCTTCACCAAGTCACCCCAAATCCCAGTTACAGCCGCTCTCCGTCAGCATGTACTAAGATGCTGTAGAATCACTACATGTCTTCTCTGTGTTGTACAGCCCTACCCATGACACCCCACCCTACACATTATACATGCTAATCCTAATGCCCGCATTCTTTTTCCCCGCACTTATTACTCCCTTCCCACAAACCCTACCCAGTCCCTTTCTCTTTGGTAACTGTTAGTCCACTCTCGGGTTCTGAGTCTGCTGCTGTCTTTTCCTTCAGTTTTTCTTTGTTAACATTCTCCACACATGAGTGAAATCATTTGGTACATGTATTTCTCCGCCTGGCCTATTTGACTGAGCATAATACCCTCTAGCTCCATCCACGTTATTGCAAATGATAGGATTTGTTTTCTTCTTATTGCTGCTTACTGCACTTTTTAAACTGGATTTCATTCTTCTTTTTTGTTTGTAGTTTTGCTATGTGCTTTTACCATTGCTCTCCTTGTTATGAGCAGTAGCTTAGTGTTAATCGATATGTACCTATATCTATCTATCTGTCTGTCTATCTATTTATCAATCACTCAATCAATCATCTTTTTGTCTGTACATCTGTCCATGTGTACAGAACAGTTAACCATATACCCTATATCACTTTCTTACACTATGCTCCCAAAAATCCTGCAAAGTATCTAGGCTGCAGAGGGAGCACTGGGTTCACCGAGACACTTGCAGTTCGAGTCGGCCGCGTGTACCTACAAAACCAGGAAATGGTTGTGCTGGGACTTGAACCCGTGTCTCTATCCTCTGTCCTCTTTCATCTCCTTCTAACTTGCTGTCTGTATTTAGCCACATTCATTGACTAAGGGCTCCCTGAAGATCTCAAGTATCATTCCTCTGGGCCTGTTGTCGACAGAAAAGTAAACTTGTTGCTTTGCTCACCACCATGTTTGAAGGACATCAGCGTGATCACCGCCGATAGGACGGAGGGTCAAATTAAAAGGAACACCAATTTCTAGACAGGAGCAGTTGGGAGCTAACAGTGTATTGTGGAGTGACGTGTTTATTTGAGTGTCCAAACTTCCCTCTTTAGGTGGTTATTAGATTTTCACATTCGTGAACATCATAAAATCCACTGATATCAAAGGCCCAGATGCTTATTATTACAGCAACTCAGTTGTTGAGGTGAGAAAAAATGAGAAGTATGTTGCTGCACCACTAAATCTATGGCTGGGAACTGTTGAAACCAAACAAAAAGAATTCACGGTGGCCAGATAGGGCTATTTTCTGCTGACTGTCTCTGGGGACTCAAACAGAATCCATTTGCTTGATTGTTTGACTTTCCGTTTCCCTCGTGTAGGGTACTTGTCCACACACCTTCGGCTTGTAGTTTGTCTGTGTCCTTGGATCTCAAGTGAGTCTCCTGTAAGTAAGCACGTAGGTGTCTGAGTTTTCATCCGTTCTTTCATCCCTGTGTCTTTTGTTTGCAGCACTCAGTGCCTGACCGTTTATTCTGATGATTCAGAGCTGTGCATTTATTGCACTTAATAAATATGTTTTATCATTAATCTACAATCACGTGAAGAACATTGTTTACTATGCTCCCCCCTTCACCAAGTCCCCCCGAAAAACCTCTTCAGTCACTGTCGATCAGCGTAGTTGTATGCTGTAGAACCCTTCACCATGTCCCCCACAAATGTCCCCGTTACAGTCACTGTCCATCAGTGAGTAGTAAGATGCTATATGATCTCTACTAGTCTTCTCTGTGTTGTACAGTACTCCCCATGCACACCCGACCCCGCGCATTATACATGCTAAACTTAATGCCCCCATTCTTTCTCCCCACACTTATCCCTCCCTTCAGACTCACCCTGCCCAGTCCTTTTTCCTTTGGTTACTTTTAGTCAACTCTCGGGTTCTGTGAGTCTGCTGCTGTTTCTTAACTTCAGTTTTTCTTTGTTGTTATACTCCACACATGAGTGAAATCACTTGGTACTTGCCTTTATCCGCCTGCCCTATTTCTCTGAACATAGTACCGTCTTGCTCCATCCACGTCATTGCAAATGGTAGTATTTGTTTTCTTCTTAAGGCTGCTTACTGCACTTTTTAAACTGGATTTCATTCTTCCTTTTTGTTTGTAGTTTAGCTATGTTATTCACCATTCAACTCCTGGTTATGAACAATAGCTTTGTGTCAATCGACATGTATCTGTATCTATCTATCTAAAGGTCTGTCTGTATATCTATGTATCTATGTATGTATATATCTATGTATCTATGTATCTATCTATGTATCTATCTATCTATCTTCCTATCATCTATCTATGATGTCTATCATCTATTAATCTATGTACCTATCTATCTATTTTTCACCTGTCGTCTGTCTACCTACCTATCTATGAAACAATCATCTTTTTGTCTACCCATCTATCCTTATGTACAGAACAGTTAACAACATAGCCTATGTCTCTTCCCTACATTATGCTTCCAGAAAACTTGCAAGGTAACTAAGCCATAAGGAGAGCACTGTGTTCACCGATACGCTTTCAGGTAGAGTCAGCAGAGTGTGCTTACAAAACCAGTAAATGGAGGTGAAAGGACTTGAACCCGTATTTTTGTCCTCTGCCCTCTTATACTTCCTGATCGCTTGGTGACTTTATTTAGCCACATTCAGTGAGTAAGTGATCCCTGAAGACCACAAATATCCTTCGTCTGGGCCTGTTGTCGACAGAAAATTGTACTTGGCCCTTTGCACACCACCATTTTTGAGGGACATTGGCGTGATCGCTGCTGATATGTGGAGGGACAAATATGAATTAACACCTATTTCTGGACGGGAGCAGTTGGGAACAAAGAGTGTGTTGTGGAGTGAAGTGTTTATTTGAGTGTCCAAACTTCCCTCTTTAGGTGGTTATTACTTCTTTACATTCGTGAACATCATAAAAAGCAATGATTATAAATGCCCAGACGCATATTATTACAGTAATTCATTTGTTGAGGTGAGAGGAAATGAGAAGGAAGTTGCTGCACCACTAAATCTATGCCTGAGCACTGCTGAAACCAAACAAAAAGAATTCACGGTGGCTAGATAGGGCTATTTTCTACTGACTCTCTCTGGGGTCCAAAACAGAATCCATTTCTTTCTTTGTTTCTCAGTTTCACTTGTGTAGGGTACCTGTCCCCGCCCCTTCAGCTTGTAGTTTGTCTGTGTCCTTGGATCTCAAGTGAGTCTCCAGTAAGGGAGCACGTAGGTGGTCTTGAGTTTTCATCAGTTCTTCTAACCCTGTGTCTTTTGATTGGAGCACTCAAAGGCTGTACTTTTATTCTGATATTTGAGAGCTGTGCTCTTACTGCACTTTGAAATTCTTTTTGTTCTCATTAATATACAATCACATGCAGAAAATTATGTTATTCTGTCTACCCTCTTCACCAAGTCACCCCAAATCCCAGTTACAGCCGCTCTCCGTCAGCATGTACTAATATGCTGTAGAATCACTACATGTCTTCTCTGTGTTGTACAGCCCTACCCATGACACCCCACCCTACACATTATACATGCTAATCCTAATGCCCGCATTCTTTTTCCCCGCACTTATTACTCCCTTCCCACAAACCCTACCCAGTCCCTTTCTCTTTGGTAACTGTTAGTCCACTCTCGGGTTCTGTGAGTCTGCTGCTGTCTTTTCCTTCAGTTTTTCTTTGTTAACATTCTCCACACATGAGTGAAATCATTTGGTACATGTATTTCTCCGCCTGGCCTATTTGACTGAGCATAATACCCTCTAGCTCCATCCACGTTATTGCAAATGATAGGATTTGTTTTCTTCTTATTGCTGCTTACTGCACTTTTTAAACTGGATTTCATTCTTCTTTTTTGTTTGTAGTTTTGCTATGTGCTTTTACCATTGCTCTCCTTGTTATGAGCAGTAGCTTAGTGTTAATCGATATGTACCTATATCTATCTATCTGTCTGTCTATCTATTTATCAATCACTCAATCAATCATCTTTTTGTCTGTACATCTGTCCATGTGTACAGAACAGTTAACCATATACCCTATATCACTTTCTTACACTATGCTCCCAAAAATCCTGCAAAGTATCTAGGCTGCATAGGGAGCACTGGGTTCACCGAGACACTTGCAGTTCGAGTCGGCCGCGTGTACCTACAAAACCAGGAAATGGTTGTGCTGGGACTTGAACCCGTGTCTCTATCCTCTGTCCTCTTTCATCTCCTTCTAACTTGCTGTCTGTATTTAGCCACATTCATTGACTAAGGGCTCCCTGAAGATCTCAAGTATCATTCCTCTGGGCCTGTTGTCGACAGAAAAGTAAACTTGTTGCTTTGCTCACCACCATGTTTGAAGGACATCAGCGTGATCACCGCCGATAGGACGGAGGGTCAAATTAAAAGGAACACCAATTTCTAGACAGGAGCAGTTGGGAGCTAACAGTGTATTGTGGAGTGACGTGTTTATTTGAGTGTCCAAACTTCCCTCTTTAGGTGGTTATTAGATTTTCACATTCGTGAACATCATAAAATCCACTGATATCAAAGGCCCAGATGCTTATTATTACAGCAACTCAGTTGTTGAGGTGAGAAAAAATGAGAAGTATGTTGCTGCACCACTAAATCTATGGCTGGGAACTGTTGAAACCAAACAAAAAGAATTCACGGTGGCCAGATAGGGCTATTTTCTGCTGACTGTCTCTGGGGACTCAAACAGAATCCATTTGCTTGATTGTTTGACTTTCCGTTTCCCTCGTGTAGGGTACTTGTCCACACACCTTCGGCTTGTAGTTTGTCTGTGTCCTTGGATCTCAAGTGAGTCTCCTGTAAGTAAGCACGTAGGTGTCTGAGTTTTCATCCGTTCTTTCATCCCTGTGTCTTTTGTTTGCAGCACTCAGTGCCTGACCTTTTATTCTGATGATTCAGAGCTGTGCATTTATTGCACTTAATAAATATGTTTTATCATTAATCTACAATCACGTGAAGAACATTGTTTACTATGCTCCCCCCTTCACCAAGTCCCCCCGAAAAACCTCTTCAGTCACTGTCGATCAGCGTAGTTGTATGCTGTAGAACCCTTCACCATGTCCCCCACAAATGTCCCCGTTACAGTCACTGTCCATCAGTGAGTAGTAAGATGCTATATGATCTCTACTAGTCTTCTCTGTGTTGTACAGTACTCCCCATGCACACCCGACCCCGCGCATTATACATGCTAAACTTAATGCCCCCATTCTTTCTCCCCACACTTATCCCTCCCTTCAGACTCACCCTGCCCAGTCCTTTTTCCTTTGGTTACTTTTAGTCAACTCTCGGGTTCTGTGAGTCTGCTGCTGTTTCTTAACTTCAGTTTTTCTTTGTTGTTATACTCCACACATGAGTGAAATCACTTGGTACTTGCCTTTATCCGCCTGCCCTATTTCTCTGAACATAGTACCGTCTTGCTCCATCCACGTCATTGCAAATGGTAGTATTTGTTTTCTTCTTAAGGCTGCTTACTGCACTTTTTAAACTGGATTTCATTCTTCCTTTTTGTTTGTAGTTTAGCTATGTTATTCACCATTCAACTCCTGGTTATGAACAATAGCTTTGTGTCAATCGACATGTATCTGTATCTATCTATCTAAAGGTCTGTCTGTATATCTATGTATCTATGTATGTATATATCTATGTATCTATGTATCTATCTATGTATCTATCTATCTATCTTCCTATCATCTATCTATGATGTCTATCATCTATTAATCTATGTACCTATCTATCTATTTTTCACCTGTCGTCTGTCTACCTACCTATCTATGAAACAATCATCTTTTTGTCTACCCATCTATCCTTATGTACAGAACAGTTAACAACATAGCCTATGTCTCTTCCCTACATTATGCTTCCAGAAAACTTGCAAGGTAACTAAGCCATAAGGAGAGCACTGTGTTCACCGATACGCTTTCAGGTAGAGTCAGCAGAGTGTGCTTACAAAACCAGTAAATGGAGGTGAAAGGACTTGAACCCGTATTTTTGTCCTCTGCCCTCTTATACTTCCTGATCGCTTGGTGACTTTATTTAGCCACATTCAGTGAGTAAGTGATCCCTGAAGACCACAAATATCCTTCGTCTGGGCCTGTTGTCGACAGAAAATTGTACTTGGCCCTTTGCACACCACCATTTTTGAGGGACATTGGCGTGATCGCTGCTGATATGTGGAGGGACAAATATGAATTAACACCTATTTCTGGACGGGAGCAGTTGGGAACAAAGAGTGTGTTGTGGAGTGAAGTGTTTATTTGAGTGTCCAAACTTCCCTCTTTAGGTGGTTATTACTTCTTTACATTCGTGAACATCATAAAAAGCAATGATTATAAATGCCCAGACGCATATTATTACAGTAATTCATTTGTTGAGGTGAGAGGAAATGAGAAGGAAGTTGCTGCACCACTAAATCTATGCCTGAGCACTGCTGAAACCAAACAAAAAGAATTCACGGTGGCTAGATAGGGCTATTTTCTACTGACTCTCTCTGGGGTCCAAAACAGAATCCATTTCTTTCTTTGTTTCTCAGTTTCACTTGTGTAGGGTACCTGTCCCCGCCCCTTCAGCTTGTAGTTTGTCTGTGTCCTTGGATCTCAAGTGAGTCTCCAGTAAGGGAGCACGTAGGTGGTCTTGAGTTTTCATCAGTTCTTCTAACCCTGTGTCTTTTGATTGGAGCACTCAAAGGCTGTACTTTTATTCTGATATTTGAGAGCTGTGCTCTTACTGCACTTTGAAATTCTTTTTGTTCTCATTAATATACAATCACATGCAGAAAATTATGTTATTCTGTCTACCCTCTTCACCAAGTCACCCCAAATCCCAGTTACAGCCGCTCTCCGTCAGCATGTACTAATATGCTGTAGAATCACTACATGTCTTCTCTGTGTTGTACAGCCCTACCCATGACACCCCACCCTACACATTATACATGCTAATCCTAATGCCCGCATTCTTTTTCCCCGCACTTATTACTCCCTTCCCACAAACCCTACCCAGTCCCTTTCTCTTTGGTAACTGTTAGTCCACTCTCGGGTTCTGTGAGTCTGCTGCTGTCTTTTCCTTCAGTTTTTCTTTGTTAACATTCTCCACACATGAGTGAAATCATTTGGTACATGTATTTCTCCGCCTGGCCTATTTGACTGAGCATAATACCCTCTAGCTCCATCCACGTTATTGCAAATGATAGGATTTGTTTTCTTCTTATTGCTGCTTACTGCACTTTTTAAACTGGATTTCATTCTTCTTTTTTGTTTGTAGTTTTGCTATGTGCTTTTACCATTGCTCTCCTTGTTATGAGCAGTAGCTTAGTGTTAATCGATATGTACCTATATCTATCTATCTGTCTGTCTATCTATTTATCAATCACTCAATCAATCATCTTTTTGTCTGTACATCTGTCCATGTGTACAGAACAGTTAACCATATACCCTATATCACTTTCTTACACTATGCTCCCAAAAATCCTGCAAAGTATCTAGGCTGCATAGGGAGCACTGGGTTCACCGAGACACTTGCAGTTCGAGTCGGCCGCGTGTACCTACAAAACCAGGAAATGGTTGTGCTGGGACTTGAACCCGTGTCTCTATCCTCTGTCCTCTTTCATCTCCTTCTAACTTGCTGTCTGTATTTAGCCACATTCATTGACTAAGGGCTCCCTGAAGATCTCAAGTATCATTCCTCTGGGCCTGTTGTCGACAGAAAAGTAAACTTGTTGCTTTGCTCACCACCATGTTTGAAGGACATCAGCGTGATCACCGCCGATAGGACGGAGGGTCAAATTAAAAGGAACACCAATTTCTAGACAGGAGCAGTTGGGAGCTAACAGTGTATTGTGGAGTGACGTGTTTATTTGAGTGTCTAAACTTCCCTCTTTAGGTGGTTATTAGATTTTCACATTCGTGAACATCATAAAATCCACTGATATCAAAGGCCCAGATGCTTATTATTACAGCAACTCAGTTGTTGAGGTGAGAAAAAATGAGAAGTATGTTGCTGCACCACTAAATCTATGGCTGGGAACTGTTGAAACCAAACAAAAAGAATTCACGGTGGCCAGATAGGGCTATTTTCTGCTGACTGTCTCTGGGGACTCAAACAGAATCCATTTGCTTGATTGTTTGACTTTCCGTTTCCCTCGTGTAGGGTACTTGTCCACACACCTTCGGCTTGTAGTTTGTCTGTGTCCTTGGATCTCAAGTGAGTCTCCTGTAAGTAAGCACGTAGGTGTCTTGAGTTTTCATCCGTTCTTTCATCCCTGTGTCTTTTGTTTGCAGCACTCAGTGCCTGACCTTTTATTCTGATGATTCAGAGCTGTGCATTTATTGCACTTAATGAATATGTTTTATCATTAATCTACAATCACGTGAAGAACATTATGTTTACTATGCTAACCCCTTCACCAAGTCCCCCCAAAAAACCTCTTCAGTCACTGTCGTTCAGCGTAGTTGTATGCTGTAGAACCCTTCACCATGTCCCCCACAAATGTCCCCGTTACAGTCACTGTCCATCAGTGAGTAGTAAGATGCTATATGATCTCTACTAGTCTTCTCTGTGTTGTACAGTACTCCCCATGCACACCCGACCCCGCGCATTATACATGCTAAACTTAATGCCCCCATTCTTTCTCCCCACACTTATCCCTCCCTTCAGACTCACCCTGCCCAGTCCTTTTTCCTTTGGTTACTTTTAGTCAACTCTCGGGTTCTGTGAGTCTGCTGCTGTTTCTTAACTTCAGTTTTTCTTTGTTGTTATACTCCACACATGAGTGAAATCACTTGGTACTTGCCTTTATCCGCCTGCCCTATTTCTCTGAACATAGTACCGTCTTGCTCCATCCACGTCATTGCAAATGGTAGTATTTGTTTTCTTCTTAAGGCTGCTTACTGCACTTTTTAAACTGGATTTCATTCTTCCTTTTTGTTTGTAGTTTAGCTATGTTATTCACCATTCAACTCCTGGTTATGAACAATAGCTTTGTGTCAATCGACATGTATCTGTATCTATCTATCTAAAGGTCTGTCTGTATATCTATGTATCTATGTATGTATATATCTATGTATCTATGTATCTATCTATGTATCTATCTATCTATCTTCCTATCATCTATCTATGATGTCTATCATCTATTAATCTATGTACCTATCTATCTATCTTTCACCTGTCGTCTGTCTACCTATCTATCTATGAAAAAATCATCTTTTTGTCTACCCATCTATTATTATGTACAGAACAGTTAACAACATAGCCTATGTCTCTTCCCTACATTATGCTTCCAGAAATCTTGCAAGGTAACTAAGCCATAAGGAGAGCACTGTGTTCACCGATACGCTTTCAGGTAGAGTCAGCAGAGTGTGCTTACAAAACCAGTAAATGGAGGTGAAAGGACTTGAACCCGTATCTTTGTCCTCTGTCCTCTTATACTTCCTGATTGCTTGTTGACTTTATTTAGCCACATTCAGTGAGTAAGTGATCCCTGAAGACCACAAGTATCCTTCGTCTTGGCCTGTTGTTGTCAGAAAAGTGTACTTGGCCCTTTGCACACCATCATGTTTGAGGGACATTGGCGTGAACACTGCTGATAGGTGGAGGGACAAATATGAATTAACACCTATTTCTGGACAGGAGCAGTTGGGAACAAAGAGTGTGTTGTGGAGTGAAGTGTTTATTTGAGTGTCCAAACTTCCCTCTTTAGGTGGTTATTACTTCTTTACATTCGTGAACATCATAAAAAGCAATGATTATAAATGCCCAGATGCATATTATTACAGCAACTCATTTGTTGAGGTGAGAAGAGATGAGAAGGAAGTTACTGCAACACTAAATCTATGCCTGAGCACTGCTGAAACCAAACAAAAAGAATTCACGGTGGCTAGATAGGGCTATTTTCTACTGACTCTCTCTGGGGTCCAAAACAGAATCCATTTCTTTCTTTGTTTCTCAGTTTCACTTGTGTAGGGTATCTGACCCCGCCCCTTCAGCTTGTAGTTTGTCTGTGTCCTTGGATCTCAAGTGAGTCTCCAGTAAGGGAGCACGTAGGTGGTCTTGAGTTTTCATCAGTTCTTCTAACCCTGTGTCTTTTGATTGGAGCACTCAAAGGCTGTACTTTTATTCTGATATTTGAGAGCTGTGCTCTTACTGCACTTTGAAATTCTTTTTGTTCTCATTAATATACAATCACATGCAGAAAATTATGTTATTCTGTCTACCCTCTTCACCAAGTCACCCCAAATCCCAGTTACAGCCGCTCTCCGTCAGCATGTACTAAGATGCTGTAGAATCACTACATGTCTTCTCTGTGTTGTACAGCCCTACCCATGACACCCCATCCTACACATTATACATGCTAATCCTAATGCCCGCATTCTTTTTCCCCGCACTTATTACTCCCTTCCCACAAACCCTACCCAGTCCCTTTCTCTTTGGTAACTGTTAGTCCACTCTCGGGTTCTGAGTCTGCTGCTGTCTTTTCCTTCAGTTTTTCTTTGTTAACATTCTCCACACATGAGTGAAATCATTTGGTACATGTATTTCTCCGCCTGGCCTATTTGACTGAGCATAATACCCTCTAGCTCCATCCACGTTATTGCAAATGATAGGATTTGTTTTCTTCTTATTGCTGCTTACTGCACTTTTTAAACTGGATTTCATTCTTCTTTTTTGTTTGTAGTTTTGCTATGTGCTTTTACCATTGCTCTCCTTGTTATGAGCAGTAGCTTAGTGTTAATCGATATGTACCTATATCTATCTATCTGTCTGTCTATCTATTTATCAATCACTCAATCAATCATCTTTTTGTCTGTACATCTGTCCATGTGTACAGAACAGTTAACCATATACCCTATATCACTTTCTTACACTATGCTCCCAAAAATCCTGCAAAGTATCTAGGCTGCAGAGGGAGCACTGGGTTCACCGAGACACTTGCAGTTCGAGTCGGCCGCGTGTACCTACAAAACCAGGAAATGGTTGTGCTGGGACTTGAACCCGTGTCTCTATCCTCTGTCCTCTTTCATCTCCTTCTAACTTGCTGTCTGTATTTAGCCACATTCATTGACTAAGGGCTCCCTGAAGATCTCAAGTATCATTCCTCTGGGCCTGTTGTCGACAGAAAAGTAAACTTGTTGCTTTGCTCACCACCATGTTTGAAGGACATCAGCGTGATCACCGCCGATAGGACGGAGGGTCAAATTAAAAGGAACACCAATTTCTAGACAGGAGCAGTTGGGAGCTAACAGTGTATTGTGGAGTGACGTGTTTATTTGAGTGTCCAAACTTCCCTCTTTAGGTGGTTATTAGATTTTCACATTCGTGAACATCATAAAATCCACTGATATCAAAGGCCCAGATGCTTATTATTACAGCAACTCAGTTGTTGAGGTGAGAAAAAATGAGAAGTATGTTGCTGCACCACTAAATCTATGGCTGGGAACTGTTGAAACCAAACAAAAAGAATTCACGGTGGCCAGATAGGGCTATTTTCTGCTGACTGTCTCTGGGGACTCAAACAGAATCCATTTGCTTGATTGTTTGACTTTCCGTTTCCCTCGTGTAGGGTACTTGTCCACACACCTTCGGCTTGTAGTTTGTCTGTGTCCTTGGATCTCAAGTGAGTCTCCTGTAAGTAAGCACGTAGGTGTCTGAGTTTTCATCCGTTCTTTCATCCCTGTGTCTTTTGTTTGCAGCACTCAGTGCCTGACCTTTTATTCTGATGATTCAGAGCTGTGCATTTATTGCACTTAATAAATATGTTTTATCATTAATCTACAATCACGTGAAGAACATTGTTTACTATGCTCCCCCCTTCACCAAGTCCCCCCGAAAAACCTCTTCAGTCACTGTCGATCAGCGTAGTTGTATGCTGTAGAACCCTTCACCATGTCCCCCACAAATGTCCCCGTTACAGTCACTGTCCATCAGTGAGTAGTAAGATGCTATATGATCTCTACTAGTCTTCTCTGTGTTGTACAGTACTCCCCATGCACACCCGACCCCGCGCATTATACATGCTAAACTTAATGCCCCCATTCTTTCTCCCCACACTTATCCCTCCCTTCAGACTCACCCTGCCCAGTCCTTTTTCCTTTGGTTACTTTTAGTCAACTCTCGGGTTCTGTGAGTCTGCTGCTGTTTCTTAACTTCAGTTTTTCTTTGTTGTTATACTCCACACATGAGTGAAATCACTTGGTACTTGCCTTTATCCGCCTGCCCTATTTCTCTGAACATAGTACCGTCTTGCTCCATCCACGTCATTGCAAATGGTAGTATTTGTTTTCTTCTTAAGGCTGCTTACTGCACTTTTTAAACTGGATTTCATTCTTCCTTTTTGTTTGTAGTTTAGCTATGTTATTCACCATTCAACTCCTGGTTATGAACAATAGCTTTGTGTCAATCGACATGTATCTGTATCTATCTATCTAAAGGTCTGTCTGTATATCTATGTATCTATGTATGTATATATCTATGTATCTATGTATCTATCTATGTATCTATCTATCTATCTTCCTATCATCTATCTATGATGTCTATCATCTATTAATCTATGTACCTATCTATCTATTTTTCACCTGTCGTCTGTCTACCTACCTATCTATGAAACAATCATCTTTTTGTCTACCCATCTATCCTTATGTACAGAACAGTTAACAACATAGCCTATGTCTCTTCCCTACATTATGCTTCCAGAAAACTTGCAAGGTAACTAAGCCATAAGGAGAGCACTGTGTTCACCGATACGCTTTCAGGTAGAGTCAGCAGAGTGTGCTTACAAAACCAGTAAATGGAGGTGAAAGGACTTGAACCCGTATTTTTGTCCTCTGCCCTCTTATACTTCCTGATCGCTTGGTGACTTTATTTAGCCACATTCAGTGAGTAAGTGATCCCTGAAGACCACAAATATCCTTCGTCTGGGCCTGTTGTCGACAGAAAATTGTACTTGGCCCTTTGCACACCACCATTTTTGAGGGACATTGGCGTGATCGCTGCTGATATGTGGAGGGACAAATATGAATTAACACCTATTTCTGGACGGGAGCAGTTGGGAACAAAGAGTGTGTTGTGGAGTGAAGTGTTTATTTGAGTGTCCAAACTTCCCTCTTTAGGTGGTTATTACTTCTTTACATTCGTGAACATCATAAAAAGCAATGATTATAAATGCCCAGACGCATATTATTACAGTAATTCATTTGTTGAGGTGAGAGGAAATGAGAAGGAAGTTGCTGCACCACTAAATCTATGCCTGAGCACTGCTGAAACCAAACAAAAAGAATTCACGGTGGCTAGATAGGGCTATTTTCTACTGACTCTCTCTGGGGTCCAAAACAGAATCCATTTCTTTCTTTGTTTCTCAGTTTCACTTGTGTAGGGTACCTGTCCCCGCCCCTTCAGCTTGTAGTTTGTCTGTGTCCTTGGATCTCAAGTGAGTCTCCAGTAAGGGAGCACGTAGGTGGTCTTGAGTTTTCATCAGTTCTTCTAACCCTGTGTCTTTTGATTGGAGCACTCAAAGGCTGTACTTTTATTCTGATATTTGAGAGCTGTGCTCTTACTGCACTTTGAAATTCTTTTTGTTCTCATTAATATACAATCACATGCAGAAAATTATGTTATTCTGTCTACCCTCTTCACCAAGTCACCCCAAATCCCAGTTACAGCCGCTCTCCGTCAGCATGTACTAATATGCTGTAGAATCACTACATGTCTTCTCTGTGTTGTACAGCCCTACCCATGACACCCCACCCTACACATTATACATGCTAATCCTAATGCCCGCATTCTTTTTCCCCGCACTTATTACTCCCTTCCCACAAACCCTACCCAGTCCCTTTCTCTTTGGTAACTGTTAGTCCACTCTCGGGTTCTGTGAGTCTGCTGCTGTCTTTTCCTTCAGTTTTTCTTTGTTAACATTCTCCACACATGAGTGAAATCATTTGGTACATGTATTTCTCCGCCTGGCCTATTTGACTGAGCATAATACCCTCTAGCTCCATCCACGTTATTGCAAATGATAGGATTTGTTTTCTTCTTATTGCTGCTTACTGCACTTTTTAAACTGGATTTCATTCTTCTTTTTTGTTTGTAGTTTTGCTATGTGCTTTTACCATTGCTCTCCTTGTTATGAGCAGTAGCTTAGTGTTAATCGATATGTACCTATATCTATCTATCTGTCTGTCTATCTATTTATCAATCACTCAATCAATCATCTTTTTGTCTGTACATCTGTCCATGTGTACAGAACAGTTAACCATATACCCTATATCAGTTTCTTACACTATGCTCCCAAAAATCCTGCAAAGTGTCTAGGCTGCAGAGGGAGCACTGGGTTCACCGAGACACTTGCAGTTCGAGTCGGCCGCGTGTACCTACAAAACCAGGAAATGGTTGTGCTGGGACTTGAACCCGTGTCTCTATCCTCTGTCCTCTTTCATCTCCTTCTAACTTGCTGTCTGTATTTAGCCACATTCATTGACTAAGGGCTCCCTGAAGATCTCAAGTATCATTCCTCTGGGCCTGTTGTCGACAGAAAAGTAAACTTGTTGCTTTGCTCACCACCATGTTTGAAGGACATCAGCGTGATCACCGCCGATAGGACGGAGGGTCAAATTAAAAGGAACACCAATTTCTAGACAGGAGCAGTTGGGAGCTAACAGTGTATTGTGGAGTGACGTGTTTATTTGAGTGTCTAAACTTCCCTCTTTAGGTGGTTATTAGATTTTCACATTCGTGAACATCATAAAATCCACTGATATCAAAGGCCCAGATGCTTATTATTACAGCAACTCAGTTGTTGAGGTGAGAAAAAATGAGAAGTATGTTGCTGCACCACTAAATCTATGGCTGGGAACTGTTGAAACCAAACAAAAAGAATTCACGGTGGCCAGATAGGGCTATTTTCTGCTGACTGTCTCTGGGGACTCAAACAGAATCCATTTGCTTGATTGTTTGACTTTCCGTTTCCCTCGTGTAGGGTACTTGTCCACACACCTTCGGCTTGTAGTTTGTCTGTGTCCTTGGATCTCAAGTGAGTCTCCTGTAAGTAAGCACGTAGGTGTCTTGAGTTTTCATCCGTTCTTTCATCCCTGTGTCTTTTGTTTGCAGCACTCAGTGCCTGACCTTTTATTCTGATGATTCAGAGCTGTGCATTTATTGCACTTAATGAATATGTTTTATCATTAATCTACAATCACGTGAAGAACATTATGTTTACTATGCTAACCCCTTCACCAAGTCCCCCCAAAAAACCTCTTCAGTCACTGTCGTTCAGCGTAGTTGTATGCTGTAGAACCCTTCACCATGTCCCCCACAAATGTCCCCGTTACAGTCACTGTCCATCAGTGAGTAGTAAGATGCTATATGATCTCTACTAGTCTTCTCTGTGTTGTACAGTACTCCCCATGCACACCCGACCCCGCGCATTATACATGCTAAACTTAATGCCCCCATTCTTTCTCCCCACACTTATCCCTCCCTTCAGACTCACCCTGCCCAGGCCTTTTTCCTTTGGTTTCTTTTAGTCAACTCTCGGGTTCTGTGAGTCTGCTGCTGTTTCTTAACTTCAGTTTTTCTTTGTTGTTATACTCCACACATGAGTGAAATCACTTGGTACTTGCCTTTATCCGCCTGCCCTATTTTTCTGAACATACTACCGTCTTGCTCCATCCACGTCATTGCAAATGGTAGTATTTGTTTTCTTCTTAAGGCTGCTTACTGCACTTTTTAAACTGGATTTCATTCTTCCTTTTTGTTTGTAGTTTAGCTATGTTATTCACCATTCAACTCCTGGTTATGAACAATAGCTTTGTGTCAATCGACATGTATCTGTATCTATCTATCTAAAGGTCTGTCTGTATATCTATGTATCTATGTGTGTATATATCTATGTATCTATGTATCTATCTATGTATCTATCTATCTTCCTATCATCTATCTATGATGTCTATCATCTATTAATCTATGTACCTATCTATCTATCTTTCACCTGTCGTCTGTCTACCTATCTATCTATGAAAAAATCATCTTTTTGTCTACCCATCTATTATTATGTACAGAACAGTTAACAACATAGCCTATGTCTCTTCCCTACATTATGCTTCCAGAAATCTTGCAAGGTAACTAAGCCATAAGGAGAGCACTGTGTTCACCGATACGCTTTCAGGTAGAGTCAGCAGAGTGTGCTTACAAAACCAGTAAATGGAGGTGAAAGGACTTGAACCCGTATCTTTGTCCTCTGTCCTCTTATACTTCCTGATTGCTTGTTGACTTTATTTAGCCACATTCAGTGAGTAAGTGATCCCTGAAGACCACAAGTATCCTTCGTCTTGGCCTGTTGTTGTCAGAAAAGTGTACTTGGCCCTTTGCACACCATCATGTTTGAGGGACATTGGCGTGAACACTGCTGATAGGTGGAGGGACAAATATGAATTAACACCTATTTCTGGACAGGAGCAGTTGGGAACAAAGAGTGTGTTGTGGAGTGAAGTGTTTATTTGAGTGTCCAAACTTCCCTCTTTAGGTGGTTATTACTTCTTTACATTCGTGAACATCATAAAAAGCAATGATTATAAATGCCCAGATGCATATTATTACAGCAACTCATTTGTTGAGGTGAGAAGAGATGAGAAGGAAGTTACTGCAACACTAAATCTATGCCTGAGCACTGCTGAAACCAAACAAAAAGAATTCACGGTGGCTAGATAGGGCTATTTTCTACTGACTCTCTCTGGGGTCCAAAACAGAATCCATTTCTTTCTTTGTTTCTCAGTTTCACTTGTGTAGGGTATCTGACCCCGCCCCTTCAGCTTGTAGTTTGTCTGTGTCCTTGGATCTCAAGTGAGTCTCCAGTAAGGGAGCACGTAGGTGGTCTTGAGTTTTCATCAGTTCTTCTAACCCTGTGTCTTTTGATTGGAGCACTCAAAGGCTGTACTTTTATTCTGATATTTGAGAGCTGTGCTCTTACTGCACTTTGAAATTCTTTTTGTTCTCATTAATATACAATCACATGCAGAAAATTATGTTATTCTGTCTACCCTCTTCACCAAGTCACCCCAAATCCCAGTTACAGCCGCTCTCCGTCAGCATGTACTAAGATGCTGTAGAATCACTACATGTCTTCTCTGTGTTGTACAGCCCTACCCATGACACCCCACCCTACACATTATACATGCTAATCCTAATGCCCGCATTCTTTTTCCCCGCACTTATTACTCCCTTCCCACAAACCCTACCCAGTCCCTTTCTCTTTGGTAACTGTTAGTCCACTCTCGGGTTCTGAGTCTGCTGCTGTCTTTTCCTTCAGTTTTTCTTTGTTAACATTCTCCACACATGAGTGAAATCATTTGGTACATGTATTTCTCCGCCTGGCCTATTTGACTGAGCATAATACCCTCTAGCTCCATCCACGTTATTGCAAATGATAGGATTTGTTTTCTTCTTATTGCTGCTTACTGCACTTTTTAAACTGGATTTCATTCTTCTTTTTTGTTTGTAGTTTTGCTATGTGCTTTTACCATTGCTCTCCTTGTTATGAGCAGTAGCTTAGTGTTAATCGATATGTACCTATATCTATCTATCTGTCTGTCTATCTATTTATCAATCACTCAATCAATCATCTTTTTGTCTGTACATCTGTCCATGTGTACAGAACAGTTAACCATATACCCTATATCACTTTCTTACACTATGCTCCCAAAAATCCTGCAAAGTATCTAGGCTGCAGAGGGAGCACTGGGTTCACCGAGACACTTGCAGTTCGAGTCGGCCGCGTGTACCTACAAAACCAGGAAATGGTTGTGCTGGGACTTGAACCCGTGTCTCTATCCTCTGTCCTCTTTCATCTCCTTCTAACTTGCTGTCTGTATTTAGCCACATTCATTGACTAAGGGCTCCCTGAAGATCTCAAGTATCATTCCTCTGGGCCTGTTGTCGACAGAAAAGTAAACTTGTTGCTTTGCTCACCACCATGTTTGAAGGACATCAGCGTGATCACCGCCGATAGGACGGAGGGTCAAATTAAAAGGAACACCAATTTCTAGACAGGAGCAGTTGGGAGCTAACAGTGTATTGTGGAGTGACGTGTTTATTTGAGTGTCCAAACTTCCCTCTTTAGGTGGTTATTAGATTTTCACATTCGTGAACATCATAAAATCCACTGATATCAAAGGCCCAGATGCTTATTATTACAGCAACTCAGTTGTTGAGGTGAGAAAAAATGAGAAGTATGTTGCTGCACCACTAAATCTATGGCTGGGAACTGTTGAAACCAAACAAAAAGAATTCACGGTGGCCAGATAGGGCTATTTTCTGCTGACTGTCTCTGGGGACTCAAACAGAATCCATTTGCTTGATTGTTTGACTTTCCGTTTCCCTCGTGTAGGGTACTTGTCCACACACCTTCGGCTTGTAGTTTGTCTGTGTCCTTGGATCTCAAGTGAGTCTCCTGTAAGTAAGCACGTAGGTGTCTGAGTTTTCATCCGTTCTTTCATCCCTGTGTCTTTTGTTTGCAGCACTCAGTGCCTGACCTTTTATTCTGATGATTCAGAGCTGTGCATTTATTGCACTTAATAAATATGTTTTATCATTAATCTACAATCACGTGAAGAACATTGTTTACTATGCTCCCCCCTTCACCAAGTCCCCCCGAAAAACCTCTTCAGTCACTGTCGATCAGCGTAGTTGTATGCTGTAGAACCCTTCACCATGTCCCCCACAAATGTCCCCGTTACAGTCACTGTCCATCAGTGAGTAGTAAGATGCTATATGATCTCTACTAGTCTTCTCTGTGTTGTACAGTACTCCCCATGCACACCCGACCCCGCGCATTATACATGCTAAACTTAATGCCCCCATTCTTTCTCCCCACACTTATCCCTCCCTTCAGACTCACCCTGCCCAGTCCTTTTTCCTTTGGTTACTTTTAGTCAACTCTCGGGTTCTGTGAGTCTGCTGCTGTTTCTTAACTTCAGTTTTTCTTTGTTGTTATACTCCACACATGAGTGAAATCACTTGGTACTTGCCTTTATCCGCCTGCCCTATTTCTCTGAACATAGTACCGTCTTGCTCCATCCACGTCATTGCAAATGGTAGTATTTGTTTTCTTCTTAAGGCTGCTTACTGCACTTTTTAAACTGGATTTCATTCTTCCTTTTTGTTTGTAGTTTAGCTATGTTATTCACCATTCAACTCCTGGTTATGAACAATAGCTTTGTGTCAATCGACATGTATCTGTATCTATCTATCTAAAGGTCTGTCTGTATATCTATGTATCTATGTATGTATATATCTATGTATCTATGTATCTATCTATGTATCTATCTATCTATCTATCTTCCTATCATCTATCTATGATGTCTATCATCTATTAATCTATGTACCTATCTATCTATTTTTCACCTGTCGTCTGTCTACCTACCTATCTATGAAACAATCATCTTTTTGTCTACCCATCTATCCTTATGTACAGAACAGTTAACAACATAGCCTATGTCTCTTCCCTACATTATGCTTCCAGAAAACTTGCAAGGTAACTAAGCCATAAGGAGAGCACTGTGTTCACCGATACGCTTTCAGGTAGAGTCAGCAGAGTGTGCTTACAAAACCAGTAAATGGAGGTGAAAGGACTTGAACCCGTATTTTTGTCCTCTGCCCTCTTATACTTCCTGATCGCTTGGTGACTTTATTTAGCCACATTCAGTGAGTAAGTGATCCCTGAAGACCACAAATATCCTTCGTCTGGGCCTGTTGTCGACAGAAAATTGTACTTGGCCCTTTGCACACCACCATTTTTGAGGGACATTGGCGTGATCGCTGCTGATATGTGGAGGGACAAATATGAATTAACACCTATTTCTGGACGGGAGCAGTTGGGAACAAAGAGTGTGTTGTGGAGTGAAGTGTTTATTTGAGTGTCCAAACTTCCCTCTTTAGGTGGTTATTACTTCTTTACATTCGTGAACATCATAAAAAGCAATGATTATAAATGCCCAGACGCATATTATTACAGTAATTCATTTGTTGAGGTGAGAGGAAATGAGAAGGAAGTTGCTGCACCACTAAATCTATGCCTGAGCACTGCTGAAACCAAACAAAAAGAATTCACGGTGGCTAGATAGGGCTATTTTCTACTGACTCTCTCTGGGGTCCAAAACAGAATCCATTTCTTTCTTTGTTTCTCAGTTTCACTTGTGTAGGGTACCTGTCCCCGCCCCTTCAGCTTGTAGTTTGTCTGTGTCCTTGGATCTCAAGTGAGTCTCCAGTAAGGGAGCACGTAGGTGGTCTTGAGTTTTCATCAGTTCTTCTAACCCTGTGTCTTTTGATTGGAGCATTCAAAGGCTGTACTTTTATTCTGATATTTGAGAGCTGTGCTCTTACTGCACTTTGAAATTCTTTTTGTTCTCATTAATATACAATCACATGCAGAAAATTATGTTATTCTGTCTACCCTCTTCACCAAGTCACCCCAAATCCCAGTTACAGCCGCTCTCCGTCAGCATGTACTAATATGCTGTAGAATCACTACATGTCTTCTCTGTGTTGTACAGCCCTACCCATGACACCCCACCCTACACATTATACATGCTAATCCTAATGCCCGCATTCTTTTTCCCCGCACTTATTACTCCCTTCCCACAAACCCTACCCAGTCCCTTTCTCTTTGGTAACTGTTAGTCCACTCTCGGGTTCTGTGAGTCTGCTGCTGTCTTTTCCTTCAGTTTTTCTTTGTTAACATTCTCCACACATGAGTGAAATCATTTGGTACATGTATTTCTCCGCCTGGCCTATTTGACTGAGCATAATACCCTCTAGCTCCATCCACGTTATTGCAAATGATAGGATTTGTTTTCTTCTTATTGCTGCTTACTGCACTTTTTAAACTGGATTTCATTCTTCTTTTTTGTTTGTAGTTTTGCTATGTGCTTTTACCATTGCTCTCCTTGTTATGAGCAGTAGCTTAGTGTTAATCGATATGTACCTATATCTATCTATCTGTCTGTCTATCTATTTATCAATCACTCAATCAATCATCTTTTTGTCTGTACATCTGTCCATGTGTACAGAACAGTTAACCATATACCCTATATCACTTTCTTACACTATGCTCCCAAAAATCCTGCAAAGTATCTAGGCTGCATAGGGAGCACTGGGTTCACCGAGACACTTGCAGTTCGAGTCGGCCGCGTGTACCTACAAAACCAGGAAATGGTTGTGCTGGGACTTGAACCCGTGTCTCTATCCTCTGTCCTCTTTCATCTCCTTCTAACTTGCTGTCTGTATTTAGCCACATTCATTGACTAAGGGCTCCCTGAAGATCTCAAGTATCATTCCTCTGGGCCTGTTGTCGACAGAAAAGTAAACTTGTTGCTTTGCTCACCACCATGTTTGAAGGACATCAGCGTGATCACCGCCGATAGGACGGAGGGTCAAATTAAAAGGAACACCAAATTCTAGACAGGAGCAGTTGGGAGCTAACAGTGTATTGTGGAGTGACGTGTTTATTTGAGTGTCTAAACTTCCCTCTTTAGGTGGTTATTAGATTTTCACATTCGTGAACATCATAAAATCCACTGATATCAAAGGCCCAGATGCTTATTATTACAGCAACTCAGTTGTTGAGGTGAGAAAAAATGAGAAGTATGTTGCTGCACCACTAAATCTATGGCTGGGAACTGTTGAAACCAAACAAAAAGAATTCACGGTGGCCAGATAGGGCTATTTTCTGCTGACTGTCTCTGGGGACTCAAACAGAATCCATTTGCTTGATTGTTTGACTTTCCGTTTCCCTCGTGTAGGGTACTTGTCCACACACCTTCGGCTTGTAGTTTGTCTGTGTCCTTGGATCTCAAGTGAGTCTCCTGTAAGTAAGCACGTAGGTGTCTTGAGTTTTCATCCGTTCTTTCATCCCTGTGTCTTTTGTTTGCAGCACTCAGTGCCTGACCTTTTATTCTGATGATTCAGAGCTGTGCATTTATTGCACTTAATGAATATGTTTTATCATTAATCTACAATCACGTGAAGAACATTATGTTTACTATGCTAACCCCTTCACCAAGTCCCCCCAAAAAACCTCTTCAGTCACTGTCGTTCAGCGTAGTTGTATGCTGTAGAACCCTTCACCATGTCCCCCACAAATGTCCCCGTTACAGTCACTGTCCATCAGTGAGTAGTAAGATGCTATATGATCTCTACTAGTCTTCTCTGTGTTGTACAGTACTCCCCATGCACACCCGACCCCGCGCATTATACATGCTAAACTTAATGCCCCCATTCTTTCTCCCCACACTTATCCCTCCCTTCAGACTCACCCTGCCCAGGCCTTTTTCCTTTGGTTTCTTTTAGTCAACTCTCGGGTTCTGTGAGTCTGCTGCTGTTTCTTAACTTCAGTTTTTCTTTGTTGTTATACTCCACACATGAGTGAAATCACTTGGTACTTGCCTTTATCCGCCTGCCCTATTTTTCTGAACATACTACCGTCTTGCTCCATCCACGTCATTGCAAATGGTAGTATTTGTTTTCTTCTTAAGGCTGCTTACTGCACTTTTTAAACTGGATTTCATTCTTCCTTTTTGTTTGTAGTTTAGCTATGTTATTCACCATTCAACTCCTGGTTATGAACAATAGCTTTGTGTCAATCGACATGTATCTGTATCTATCTATCTAAAGGTCTGTCTGTATATCTATGTATCTATGTGTGTATATATCTATGTATCTATGTATCTATCTATGTATCTATCTATCTTCCTATCATCTATCTATGATGTCTATCATCTATTAATCTATGTACCTATCTATCTATCTTTCACCTGTCGTCTGTCTACCTATCTATCTATGAAAAAATCATCTTTTTGTCTACCCATCTATTATTATGTACAGAACAGTTAACAACATAGCCTATGTCTCTTCCCTACATTATGCTTCCAGAAATCTTGCAAGGTAACTAAGCCATAAGGAGAGCACTGTGTTCACCGATACGCTTTCAGGTAGAGTCAGCAGAGTGTGCTTACAAAACCAGTAAATGGAGGTGAAAGGACTTGAACCCGTATCTTTGTCCTCTGTCCTCTTATACTTCCTGATTGCTTGTTGACTTTATTTAGCCACATTCAGTGAGTAAGTGATCCCTGAAGACCACAAGTATCCTTCGTCTTGGCCTGTTGTTGTCAGAAAAGTGTACTTGGCCCTTTGCACACCATCATGTTTGAGGGACATTGGCGTGAACACTGCTGATAGGTGGAGGGACAAATATGAATTAACACCTATTTCTGGACAGGAGCAGTTGGGAACAAAGAGTGTGTTGTGGAGTGAAGTGTTTATTTGAGTGTCCAAACTTCCCTCTTTAGGTGGTTATTACTTCTTTACATTCGTGAACATCATAAAAAGCAATGATTATAAATGCCCAGATGCATATTATTACAGCAACTCATTTGTTGAGGTGAGAAGAGATGAGAAGGAAGTTACTGCAACACTAAATCTATGCCTGAGCACTGCTGAAACCAAACAAAAAGAATTCACGGTGGCTAGATAGGGCTATTTTCTACTGACTCTCTCTGGGGTCCAAAACAGAATCCATTTCTTTCTTTGTTTCTCAGTTTCACTTGTGTAGGGTATCTGACCCCGCCCCTTCAGCTTGTAGTTTGTCTGTGTCCTTGGATCTCAAGTGAGTCTCCAGTAAGGGAGCACGTAGGTGGTCTTGAGTTTTCATCAGTTCTTCTAACCCTGTGTCTTTTGATTGGAGCACTCAAAGGCTGTACTTTTATTCTGATATTTGAGAGCTGTGCTCTTACTGCACTTTGAAATTCTTTTTGTTCTCATTAATATACAATCACATGCAGAAAATTATGTTATTCTGTCTACCCTCTTCACCAAGTCACCCCAAATCCCAGTTACAGCCGCTCTCCGTCAGCATGTACTAAGATGCTGTAGAATCACTACATGTCTTCTCTGTGTTGTACAGCCCTACCCATGACACCCCACCCTACACATTATACATGCTAATCCTAATGCCCGCATTCTTTTTCCCCGCACTTATTACTCCCTTCCCACAAACCCTACCCAGTCCCTTTCTCTTTGGTAACTGTTAGTCCACTCTCGGGTTCTGAGTCTGCTGCTGTCTTTTCCTTCAGTTTTTCTTTGTTAACATTCTCCACACATGAGTGAAATCATTTGGTACATGTATTTCTCCGCCTGGCCTATTTGACTGAGCATAATACCCTCTAGCTCCATCCACGTTATTGCAAATGATAGGATTTGTTTTCTTCTTATTGCTGCTTACTGCACTTTTTAAACTGGATTTCATTCTTCTTTTTTGTTTGTAGTTTTGCTATGTGCTTTTACCATTGCTCTCCTTGTTATGAGCAGTAGCTTAGTGTTAATCGATATGTACCTATATCTATCTATCTGTCTGTCTATCTATTTATCAATCACTCAATCAATCATCTTTTTGTCTGTACATCTGTCCATGTGTACAGAACAGTTAACCATATACCCTATATCACTTTCTTACACTATGCTCCCAAAAATCCTGCAAAGTATCTAGGCTGCAGAGGGAGCACTGGGTTCACCGAGACACTTGCAGTTCGAGTCGGCCGCGTGTACCTACAAAACCAGGAAATGGTTGTGCTGGGACTTGAACCCGTGTCTCTATCCTCTGTCCTCTTTCATCTCCTTCTAACTTGCTGTCTGTATTTAGCCACATTCATTGACTAAGGGCTCCCTGAAGATCTCAAGTATCATTCCTCTGGGCCTGTTGTCGACAGAAAAGTAAACTTGTTGCTTTGCTCACCACCATGTTTGAAGGACATCAGCGTGATCACCGCCGATAGGACGGAGGGTCAAATTAAAAGGAACACCAATTTCTAGACAGGAGCAGTTGGGAGCTAACAGTGTATTGTGGAGTGACGTGTTTATTTGAGTGTCCAAACTTCCCTCTTTAGGTGGTTATTAGATTTTCACATTCGTGAACATCATAAAATCCACTGATATCAAAGGCCCAGATGCTTATTATTACAGCAACTCAGTTGTTGAGGTGAGAAAAAATGAGAAGTATGTTGCTGCACCACTAAATCTATGGCTGGGAACTGTTGAAACCAAACAAAAAGAATTCACGGTGGCCAGATAGGGCTATTTTCTGCTGACTGTCTCTGGGGACTCAAACAGAATCCATTTGCTTGATTGTTTGACTTTCCGTTTCCCTCATGTAGGGTACTTGTCCACACACCTTCGGCTTGTAGTTTGTCTGTGTCCTTGGATCTCAAGTGAGTCTCCTGTAAGTAAGCACGTAGGTGTCTGAGTTTTCATCCGTTCTTTCATCCCTGTGTCTTTTGTTTGCAGCACTCAGTGCCTGACCTTTTATTCTGATGATTCAGAGCTGTGCATTTATTGCACTTAATAAATATGTTTTATCATTAATCTACAATCACGTGAAGAACATTGTTTACTATGCTCCCCCCTTCACCAAGTCCCCCCGAAAAACCTCTTCAGTCACTGTCGATCAGCGTAGTTGTATGCTGTAGAACCCTTCACCATGTCCCCCACAAATGTCCCCGTTACAGTCACTGTCCATCAGTGAGTAGTAAGATGCTATATGATCTCTACTAGTCTTCTCTGTGTTGTACAGTACTCCCCATGCACACCCGACCCCGCGCATTATACATGCTAAACTTAATGCCCCCATTCTTTCTCCCCACACTTATCCCTCCCTTCAGACTCACCCTGCCCAGTCCTTTTTCCTTTGGTTACTTTTAGTCAACTCTCGGGTTCTGTGAGTCTGCTGCTGTTTCTTAACTTCAGTTTTTCTTTGTTGTTATACTCCACACATGAGTGAAATCACTTGGTACTTGCCTTTATCCGCCTGCCCTATTTCTCTGAACATAGTACCGTCTTGCTCCATCCACGTCATTGCAAATGGTAGTATTTGTTTTCTTCTTAAGGCTGCTTACTGCACTTTTTAAACTGGATTTCATTCTTCCTTTTTGTTTGTAGTTTAGCTATGTTATTCACCATTCAACTCCTGGTTATGAACAATAGCTTTGTGTCAATCGACATGTATCTGTATCTATCTATCTAAAGGTCTGTCTGTATATCTATGTATCTATGTATGTATATATCTATGTATCTATGTATCTATCTATGTATCTATCTATCTATCTTCCTATCATCTATCTATGATGTCTATCATCTATTAATCTATGTACCTATCTATCTATTTTTCACCTGTCGTCTGTCTACCTACCTATCTATGAAACAATCATCTTTTTGTCTACCCATCTATCCTTATGTACAGAACAGTTAACAACATAGCCTATGTCTCTTCCCTACATTATGCTTCCAGAAAACTTGCAAGGTAACTAAGCCATAAGGAGAGCACTGTGTTCACCGATACGCTTTCAGGTAGAGTCAGCAGAGTGTGCTTACAAAACCAGTAAATGGAGGTGAAAGGACTTGAACCCGTATTTTTGTCCTCTGCCCTCTTATACTTCCTGATCGCTTGGTGACTTTATTTAGCCACATTCAGTGAGTAAGTGATCCCTGAAGACCACAAATATCCTTCGTCTGGGCCTGTTGTCGACAGAAAATTGTACTTGGCCCTTTGCACACCACCATTTTTGAGGGACATTGGCGTGATCGCTGCTGATATGTGGAGGGACAAATATGAATTAACACCTATTTCTGGACGGGAGCAGTTGGGAACAAAGAGTGTGTTGTGGAGTGAAGTGTTTATTTGAGTGTCCAAACTTCCCTCTTTAGGTGGTTATTACTTCTTTACATTCGTGAACATCATAAAAAGCAATGATTATAAATGCCCAGACGCATATTATTACAGTAATTCATTTGTTGAGGTGAGAGGAAATGAGAAGGAAGTTGCTGCACCACTAAATCTATGCCTGAGCACTGCTGAAACCAAACAAAAAGAATTCACGGTGGCTAGATAGGGCTATTTTCTACTGACTCTCTCTGGGGTCCAAAACAGAATCCATTTCTTTCTTTGTTTCTCAGTTTCACTTGTGTAGGGTACCTGTCCCCGCCCCTTCAGCTTGTAGTTTGTCTGTGTCCTTGGATCTCAAGTGAGTCTCCAGTAAGGGAGCACGTAGGTGGTCTTGAGTTTTCATCAGTTCTTCTAACCCTGTGTCTTTTGATTGGAGCACTCAAAGGCTGTACTTTTATTCTGATATTTGAGAGCTGTGCTCTTACTGCACTTTGAAATTCTTTTTGTTCTCATTAATATACAATCACATGCAGAAAATTATGTTATTCTGTCTACCCTCTTCACCAAGTCACCCCAAATCCCAGTTACAGCCGCTCTCCGTCAGCATGTACTAATATGCTGTAGAATCACTACATGTCTTCTCTGTGTTGTACAGCCCTACCCATGACACCCCACCCTACACATTATACATGCTAATCCTAATGCCCGCATTCTTTTTCCCCGCACTTATTATTCCCTTCCCACAAACCCTACCCAGTCCCTTTCTCTTTGGTAACTGTTAGTCCACTCTCGGGTTCTGTGAGTCTGCTGCTGTCTTTTCCTTCAGTTTTTCTTTGTTAACATTCTCCACACATGAGTGAAATCATTTGGTACATGTATTTCTCCGCCTGGCCTATTTGACTGAGCATAATACCCTCTAGCTCCATCCACGTTATTGCAAATGATAGGATTTGTTTTCTTCTTATTGCTGCTTACTGCACTTTTTAAACTGGATTTCATTCTTCTTTTTTGTTTGTAGTTTTGCTATGTGCTTTTACCATTGCTCTCCTTGTTATGAGCAGTAGCTTAGTGTTAATCGATATGTACCTATATCTATCTATCTGTCTGTCTATCTATTTATCAATCACTCAATCAATCATCTTTTTGTCTGTACATCTGTCCATGTGTACAGAACAGTTAACCATATACCCTATATCACTTTCTTACACTATGCTCCCAAAAATCCTGCAAAGTATCTAGGCTGCATAGGGAGCACTGGGTTCACCGAGACACTTGCAGTTCGAGTCGGCCGCGTGTACCTACAAAACCAGGAAATGGTTGTGCTGGGACTTGAACCCGTGTCTCTATCCTCTGTCCTCTTTCATCTCCTTCTAACTTGCTGTCTGTATTTAGCCACATTCATTGACTAAGGGCTCCCTGAAGATCTCAAGTATCATTCCTCTGGGCCTGTTGTCGACAGAAAAGTAAACTTGTTGCTTTGCTCACCACCATGTTTGAAGGACATCAGCGTGATCACCGCCGATAGGACGGAGGGTCAAATTAAAAGGAACACCAATTTCTAGACAGGAGCAGTTGGGAGCTAACAGTGTATTGTGGAGTGACGTGTTTATTTGAGTGTCTAAACTTCCCTCTTTAGGTGGTTATTAGATTTTCACATTCGTGAACATCATAAAATCCACTGATATCAAAGGCCCAGATGCTTATTATTACAGCAACTCAGTTGTTGAGGTGAGAAAAAATGAGAAGTATGTTGCTGCACCACTAAATCTATGGCTGGGAACTGTTGAAACCAAACAAAAAGAATTCACGGTGGCCAGATAGGGCTATTTTCTGCTGACTGTCTCTGGGGACTCAAACAGAATCCATTTGCTTGATTGTTTGACTTTCCGTTTCCCTCGTGTAGGGTACTTGTCCACACACCTTCGGCTTGTAGTTTGTCTGTGTCCTTGGATCTCAAGTGAGTCTCCTGTAAGTAAGCACGTAGGTGTCTTGAGTTTTCATCCGTTCTTTCATCCCTGTGTCTTTTGTTTGCAGCACTCAGTGCCTGACCTTTTATTCTGATGATTCAGAGCTGTGCATTTATTGCACTTAATGAATATGTTTTATCATTAATCTACAATCACGTGAAGAACATTATGTTTACTATGCTAACCCCTTCACCAAGTCCCCCCAAAAAACCTCTTCAGTCACTGTCGTTCAGCGTAGTTGTATGCTGTAGAACCCTTCACCATGTCCCCCACAAATGTCCCCGTTACAGTCACTGTCCATCAGTGAGTAGTAAGATGCTATATGATCTCTACTAGTCTTCTCTGTGTTGTACAGTACTCCCCATGCACACCCGACCCCGCGCATTATACATGCTAAACTTAATGCCCCCATTCTTTCTCCCCACACTTATCCCTCCCTTCAGACTCACCCTGCCCAGGCCTTTTTCCTTTGGTTTCTTTTAGTCAACTCTCGGGTTCTGTGAGTCTGCTGCTGTTTCTTAACTTCAGTTTTTCTTTGTTGTTATACTCCACACATGAGTGAAATCACTTGGTACTTGCCTTTATCCGCCTGCCCTATTTTTCTGAACATACTACCGTCTTGCTCCATCCACGTCATTGCAAATGGTAGTATTTGTTTTCTTCTTAAGGCTGCTTACTGCACTTTTTAAACTGGATTTCATTCTTCCTTTTTGTTTGTAGTTTAGCTATGTTATTCACCATTCAACTCCTGGTTATGAACAATAGCTTTGTGTCAATCGACATGTATCTGTATCTATCTATCTAAAGGTCTGTCTGTATATCTATGTATCTATGTGTGTATATATCTATGTATCTATGTATCTATCTATGTATCTATCTATCTTCCTATCATCTATCTATGATGTCTATCATCTATTAATCTATGTACCTATCTATCTATCTTTCACCTGTCGTCTGTCTACCTATCTATCTATGAAAAAATCATCTTTTTGTCTACCCATCTATTATTATGTACAGAACAGTTAACAACATAGCCTATGTCTCTTCCCTACATTATGCTTCCAGAAATCTTGCAAGGTAACTAAGCCATAAGGAGAGCACTGTGTTCACCGATACGCTTTCAGGTAGAGTCAGCAGAGTGTGCTTACAAAACCAGTAAATGGAGGTGAAAGGACTTGAACCCGTATCTTTGTCCTCTGTCCTCTTATACTTCCTGATTGCTTGTTGACTTTATTTAGCCACATTCAGTGAGTAAGTGATCCCTGAAGACCACAAGTATCCTTCGTCTTGGCCTGTTGTTGTCAGAAAAGTGTACTTGGCCCTTTGCACACCATCATGTTTGAGGGACATTGGCGTGAACACTGCTGATAGGTGGAGGGACAAATATGAATTAACACCTATTTCTGGACAGGAGCAGTTGGGAACAAAGAGTGTGTTGTGGAGTGAAGTGTTTATTTGAGTGTCCAAACTTCCCTCTTTAGGTGGTTATTACTTCTTTACATTCGTGAACATCATAAAAAGCAATGATTATAAATGCCCAGATGCATATTATTACAGCAACTCATTTGTTGAGGTGAGAAGAGATGAGAAGGAAGTTACTGCAACACTAAATCTATGCCTGAGCACTGCTGAAACCAAACAAAAAGAATTCACGGTGGCTAGATAGGGCTATTTTCTACTGACTCTCTCTGGGGTCCAAAACAGAATCCATTTCTTTCTTTGTTTCTCAGTTTCACTTGTGTAGGGTATCTGACCCCGCCCCTTCAGCTTGTAGTTTGTCTGTGTCCTTGGATCTCAAGTGAGTCTCCAGTAAGGGAGCACGTAGGTGGTCTTGAGTTTTCATCAGTTCTTCTAACCCTGTGTCTTTTGATTGGAGCACTCAAAGGCTGTACTTTTATTCTGATATTTGAGAGCTGTGCTCTTACTGCACTTTGAAATTCTTTTTGTTCTCATTAATATACAATCACATGCAGAAAATTATGTTATTCTGTCTACCCTCTTCACCAAGTCACCCCAAATCCCAGTTACAGCCGCTCTCCGTCAGCATGTACTAATATGCTGTAGAATCACTACATGTCTTCTCTGTGTTGTACAGCCCTACCCATGACACCCCACCCTACACATTATACATGCTAATCCTAATGCCCGCATTCTTTTTCCCCGCACTTATTACTCCCTTCCCACAAACCCTACCCAGTCCCTTTCTCTTTGGTAACTGTTAGTCCACTCTCGGGTTCTGAGTCTGCTGCTGTCTTTTCCTTCAGTTTTTCTTTGTTAACATTCTCCACACATGAGTGAAATCATTTGGTACATGTATTTCTCCGCCTGGCCTATTTGACTGAGCATAATACCCTCTAGCTCCATCCACGTTATTGCAAATGATAGGATTTGTTTTCTTCTTATTGCTGCTTACTGCACTTTTTAAACTGGATTTCATTCTTCTTTTTTGTTTGTAGTTTTGCTATGTGCTTTTACCATTGCTCTCCTTGTTATGAGCAGTAGCTTAGTGTTAATCGATATGTACCTATATCTATCTATCTGTCTGTCTATCTATTTATCAATCACTCAATCAATCATCTTTTTGTCTGTACATCTGTCCATGTGTACAGAACAGTTAACCATATACCCTATATCACTTTCTTACACTATGCTCCCAAAAATCCTGCAAAGTATCTAGGCTGCAGAGGGAGCACTGGGTTCACCGAGACACTTGCAGTTCGAGTCGGCCGCGTGTACCTACAAAACCAGGAAATGGTTGTGCTGGGACTTGAACCCGTGTCTCTATCCTCTGTCCTCTTTCATCTCCTTCTAACTTGCTGTCTGTATTTAGCCACATTCATTGACTAAGGGCTCCCTGAAGATCTCAAGTATCATTCCTCTGGGCCTGTTGTCGACAGAAAAGTAAACTTGTTGCTTTGCTCACCACCATGTTTGAAGGACATCAGCGTGATCACCGCCGATAGGACGGAGGGTCAAATTAAAAGGAACACCAATTTCTAGACAGGAGCAGTTGGGAGCTAACAGTGTATTGTGGAGTGACGTGTTTATTTGAGTGTCCAAACTTCCCTCTTTAGGTGGTTATTAGATTTTCACATTCGTGAACATCATAAAATCCACTGATATCAAAGGCCCAGATGCTTATTATTACAGCAACTCAGTTGTTGAGGTGAGAAAAAATGAGAAGTATGTTGCTGCATCACTAAATCTATGGCTGGGAACTGTTGAAACCAAACAAAAAGAATTCACGGTGGCCAGATAGGGCTATTTTCTGCTGACTGTCTCTGGGGACTCAAACAGAATCCATTTGCTTGATTGTTTGACTTTCCGTTTCCCTCGTGTAGGGTACTTGTCCACACACCTTCGGCTTGTAGTTTGTCTGTGTCCTTGGATCTCAAGTGAGTCTCCTGTAAGTAAGCACGTAGGTGTCTGAGTTTTCATCCGTTCTTTCATCCCTGTGTCTTTTGTTTGCAGCACTCAGTGCCTGACCTTTTATTCTGATGATTCAGAGCTGTGCATTTATTGCACTTAATAAATATGTTTTATCATTAATCTACAATCACGTGAAGAACATTGTTTACTATGCTCCCCCCTTCACCAAGTCCCCCCGAAAAACCTCTTCAGTCACTGTCGATCAGCGTAGTTGTATGCTGTAGAACCCTTCACCATGTCCCCCACAAATGTCCCCGTTACAGTCACTGTCCATCAGTGAGTAGTAAGATGCTATATGATCTCTACTAGTCTTCTCTGTGTTGTACAGTACTCCCCATGCACACCCGACCCCGCGCATTATACATGCTAAACTTAATGCCCCCATTCTTTCTCCCCACACTTATCCCTCCCTTCAGACTCACCCTGCCCAGTCCTTTTTCCTTTGGTTACTTTTAGTCAACTCTCGGGTTCTGTGAGTCTGCTGCTGTTTCTTAACTTCAGTTTTTCTTTGTTGTTATACTCCACACATGAGTGAAATCACTTGGTACTTGCCTTTATCCGCCTGCCCTATTTCTCTGAACATAGTACCGTCTTGCTCCATCCACGTCATTGCAAATGGTAGTATTTGTTTTCTTCTTAAGGCTGCTTACTGCACTTTTTAAACTGGATTTCATTCTTCCTTTTTGTTTGTAGTTTAGCTATGTTATTCACCATTCAACTCCTGGTTATGAACAATAGCTTTGTGTCAATCGACATGTATCTGTATCTATCTATCTAAAGGTCTGTCTGTATATCTATGTATCTATGTATGTATATATCTATGTATCTATGTATCTATCTATGTATCTATCTATCTATCTTCCTATCATCTATCTATGATGTCTATCATCTATTAATCTATGTACCTATCTATCTATTTTTCACCTGTCGTCTGTCTACCTACCTATCTATGAAACAATCATCTTTTTGTCTACCCATCTATCCTTATGTACAGAACAGTTAACAACATAGCCTATGTCTCTTCCCTACATTATGCTTCCAGAAAACTTGCAAGGTAACTAAGCCATAAGGAGAGCACTGTGTTCACCGATACGCTTTCAGGTAGAGTCAGCAGAGTGTGCTTACAAAACCAGTAAATGGAGGTGAAAGGACTTGAACCCGTATTTTTGTCCTCTGCCCTCTTATACTTCCTGATCGCTTGGTGACTTTATTTAGCCACATTCAGTGAGTAAGTGATCCCTGAAGACCACAAATATCCTTCGTCTGGGCCTGTTGTCGACAGAAAATTGTACTTGGCCCTTTGCACACCACCATTTTTGAGGGACATTGGCGTGATCGCTGCTGATATGTGGAGGGACAAATATGAATTAACACCTATTTCTGGACGGGAGCAGTTGGGAACAAAGAGTGTGTTGTGGAGTGAAGTGTTTATTTGAGTGTCCAAACTTCCCTCTTTAGGTGGTTATTACTTCTTTACATTCGTGAACATCATAAAAAGCAATGATTATAAATGCCCAGACGCATATTATTACAGTAATTCATTTGTTGAGGTGAGAGGAAATGAGAAGGAAGTTGCTGCACCACTAAATCTATGCCTGAGCACTGCTGAAACCAAACAAAAAGAATTCACGGTGGCTAGATAGGGCTATTTTCTACTGACTCTCTCTGGGGTCCAAAACAGAATCCATTTCTTTCTTTGTTTCTCAGTTTCACTTGTGTAGGGTACCTGTCCCCGCCCCTTCAGCTTGTAGTTTGTCTGTGTCCTTGGATCTCAAGTGAGTCTCCAGTAAGGGAGCACGTAGGTGGTCTTGAGTTTTCATCAGTTCTTCTAACCCTGTGTCTTTTGATTGGAGCACTCAAAGGCTGTACTTTTATTCTGATATTTGAGAGCTGTGCTCTTACTGCACTTTGAAATTCTTTTTGTTCTCATTAATATACAATCACATGCAGAAAATTATGTTATTCTGTCTACCCTCTTCACCAAGTCACCCCAAATCCCAGTTACAGCCGCTCTCCGTCAGCATGTACTAATATGCTGTAGAATCACTACATGTCTTCTCTGTGTTGTACAGCCCTACCCATGACACCCCACCCTACACATTATACATGCTAATCCTAATGCCCGCATTCTTTTTCCCCGCACTTATTACTCCCTTCCCACAAACCCTACCCAGTCCCTTTCTCTTTGGTAACTGTTAGTCCACTCTCGGGTTCTGTGAGTCTGCTGCTGTCTTTTCCTTCAGTTTTTCTTTGTTAACATTCTCCACACATGAGTGAAATCATTTGGTACATGTATTTCTCCGCCTGGCCTATTTGACTGAGCATAATACCCTCTAGCTCCATCCACGTTATTGCAAATGATAGGATTTGTTTTCTTCTTATTGCTGCTTACTGCACTTTTTAAACTGGATTTCATTCTTCTTTTTTGTTTGTAGTTTTGCTATGTGCTTTTACCATTGCTCTCCTTGTTATGAGCAGTAGCTTAGTGTTAATCGATATGTACCTATATCTATCTATCTGTCTGTCTATCTATTTATCAATCACTCAATCAATCATCTTTTTGTCTGTACATCTGTCCATGTGTACAGAACAGTTAACCATATACCCTATATCACTTTCTTACACTATGCTCCCAAAAATCCTGCAAAGTATCTAGGCTGCATAGGGAGCACTGGGTTCACCGAGACACTTGCAGTTCGAGTCGGCCGCGTGTACCTACAAAACCAGGAAATGGTTGTGCTGGGACTTGAACCCGTGTCTCTATCCTCTGTCCTCTTTCATCTCCTTCTAACTTGCTGTCTGTATTTAGCCACATTCATTGACTAAGGGCTCCCTGAAGATCTCAAGTATCATTCCTCTGGGCCTGTTGTCGACAGAAAAGTAAACTTGTTGCTTTGCTCACCACCATGTTTGAAGGACATCAGCGTGATCACCGCCGATAGGACGGAGGGTCAAATTAAAAGGAACACCAATTTCTAGACAGGAGCAGTTGGGAGCTAACAGTGTATTGTGGAGTGACGTGTTTATTTGAGTGTCTAAACTTCCCTCTTTAGGTGGTTATTAGATTTTCACATTCGTGAACATCATAAAATCCACTGATATCAAAGGCCCAGATGCTTATTATTACAGCAACTCAGTTGTTGAGGTGAGAAAAAATGAGAAGTATGTTGCTGCACCACTAAATCTATGGCTGGGAACTGTTGAAACCAAACAAAAAGAATTCACGGTGGCCAGATAGGGCTATTTTCTGCTGACTGTCTCTGGGGACTCAAACAGAATCCATTTGCTTGATTGTTTGACTTTCCGTTTCCCTCGTGTAGGGTACTTGTCCACACACCTTCGGCTTGTAGTTTGTCTGTGTCCTTGGATCTCAAGTGAGTCTCCTGTAAGTAAGCACGTAGGTGTCTTGAGTTTTCATCCGTTCTTTCATCCCTGTGTCTTTTGTTTGCAGCACTCAGTGCCTGACCTTTTATTCTGATGATTCAGAGCTGTGCATTTATTGCACTTAATGAATATGTTTTATCATTAATCTACAATCACGTGAAGAACATTATGTTTACTATGCTAACCCCTTCACCAAGTCCCCCCAAAAAACCTCTTCAGTCACTGTCGTTCAGCGTAGTTGTATGCTGTAGAACCCTTCACCATGTCCCCCACAAATGTCCCCGTTACAGTCACTGTCCATCAGTGAGTAGTAAGATGCTATATGATCTCTACTAGTCTTCTCTGTGTTGTACAGTACTCCCCATGCACACCCGACCCCGCGCATTATACATGCTAAACTTAATGCCCCCATTCTTTCTCCCCACACTTATCCCTCCCTTCAGACTCACCCTGCCCAGGCCTTTTTCCTTTGGTTTCTTTTAGTCAACTCTCGGGTTCTGTGAGTCTGCTGCTGTTTCTTAACTTCAGTTTTTCTTTGTTGTTATACTCCACACATGAGTGAAATCACTTGGTACTTGCCTTTATCCGCCTGCCCTATTTTTCTGAACATACTACCGTCTTGCTCCATCCACGTCATTGCAAATGGTAGTATTTGTTTTCTTCTTAAGGCTGCTTACTGCACTTTTTAAACTGGATTTCATTCTTCCTTTTTGTTTGTAGTTTAGCTATGTTATTCACCATTCAACTCCTGGTTATGAACAATAGCTTTGTGTCAATCGACATGTATCTGTATCTATCTATCTAAAGGTCTGTCTGTATATCTATGTATCTATGTGTGTATATATCTATGTATCTATGTATCTATCTATGTATCTATCTATCTTCCTATCATCTATCTATGATGTCTATCATCTATTAATCTATGTACCTATCTATCTATCTTTCACCTGTCGTCTGTCTACCTATCTATCTATGAAAAAATCATCTTTTTGTCTACCCATCTATTATTATGTACAGAACAGTTAACAACATAGCCTATGTCTCTTCCCTACATTATGCTTCCAGAAATCTTGCAAGGTAACTAAGCCATAAGGAGAGCACTGTGTTCACCGATACGCTTTCAGGTAGAGTCAGCAGAGTGTGCTTACAAAACCAGTAAATGGAGGTGAAAGGACTTGAACCCGTATCTTTGTCCTCTGTCCTCTTATACTTCCTGATTGCTTGTTGACTTTATTTAGCCACATTCAGTGAGTAAGTGATCCCTGAAGACCACAAGTATCCTTCGTCTTGGCCTGTTGTTGTCAGAAAAGTGTACTTGGCCCTTTGCACACCATCATGTTTGAGGGACATTGGCGTGAACACTGCTGATAGGTGGAGGGACAAATATGAATTAACACCTATTTCTGGACAGGAGCAGTTGGGAACAAAGAGTGTGTTGTGGAGTGAAGTGTTTATTTGAGTGTCCAAACTTCCCTCTTTAGGTGGTTATTACTTCTTTACATTCGTGAACATCATAAAAAGCAATGATTATAAATGCCCAGATGCATATTATTACAGCAACTCATTTGTTGAGGTGAGAAGAGATGAGAAGGAAGTTACTGCAACACTAAATCTATGCCTGAGCACTGCTGAAACCAAACAAAAAGAATTCACGGTGGCTAGATAGGGCTATTTTCTACTGACTCTCTCTGGGGTCCAAAACAGAATCCATTTCTTTCTTTGTTTCTCAGTTTCACTTGTGTAGGGTATCTGACCCCGCCCCTTCAGCTTGTAGTTTGTCTGTGTCCTTGGATCTCAAGTGAGTCTCCAGTAAGGGAGCACGTAGGTGGTCTTGAGTTTTCATCAGTTCTTCTAACCCTGTGTCTTTTGATTGGAGCACTCAAAGGCTGTACTTTTATTCTGATATTTGAGAGCTGTGCTCTTACTGCACTTTGAAATTCTTTTTGTTCTCATTAATATACAATCACATGCAGAAAATTATGTTATTCTGTCTACCCTCTTCACCAAGTCACCCCAAATCCCAGTTACAGCCGCTCTCCGTCAGCATGTACTAAGATGCTGTAGAATCACTACATGTCTTCTCTGTGTTGTACAGCCCTACCCATGACACCCCACCCTACACATTATACATGCTAATCCTAATGCCCGCATTCTTTTTCCCCGCACTTATTACTCCCTTCCCACAAACCCTACCCAGTCCCTTTCTCTTTGGTAACTGTTAGTCCACTCTCGGGTTCTGAGTCTGCTGCTGTCTTTTCCTTCAGTTTTTCTTTGTTAACATTCTCCACACATGAGTGAAATCATTTGGTACATGTATTTCTCCGCCTGGCCTATTTGACTGAGCATAATACCCTCTAGCTCCATCCACGTTATTGCAAATGATAGGATTTGTTTTCTTCTTATTGCTGCTTACTGCACTTTTTAAACTGGATTTCATTCTTCTTTTTTGTTTGTAGTTTTGCTATGTGCTTTTACCATTGCTCTCCTTGTTATGAGCAGTAGCTTAGTGTTAATCGATATGTACCTATATCTATCTATCTGTCTGTCTATCTATTTATCAATCACTCAATCAATCATCTTTTTGTCTGTACATCTGTCCATGTGTACAGAACAGTTAACCATATACCCTATATCACTTTCTTACACTATGCTCCCAAAAATCCTGCAAAGTATCTAGGCTGCAGAGGGAGCACTGGGTTCACCGAGACACTTGCAGTTCGAGTCGGCCGCGTGTACCTACAAAACCAGGAAATGGTTGTGCTGGGACTTGAACCCGTGTCTCTATCCTCTGTCCTCTTTCATCTCCTTCTAACTTGCTGTCTGTATTTAGCCACATTCATTGACTAAGGGCTCCCTGAAGATCTCAAGTATCATTCCTCTGGGCCTGTTGTCGACAGAAAAGTAAACTTGTTGCTTTGCTCACCACCATGTTTGAAGGACATCAGCGTGATCACCGCCGATAGGACGGAGGGTCAAATTAAAAGGAACACCAATTTCTAGACAGGAGCAGTTGGGAGCTAACAGTGTATTGTGGAGTGACGTGTTTATTTGAGTGTCCAAACTTCCCTCTTTAGGTGGTTATTAGATTTTCACATTCGTGAACATCATAAAATCCACTGATATCAAAGGCCCAGATGCTTATTATTACAGCAACTCAGTTGTTGAGGTGAGAAAAAATGAGAAGTATGTTGCTGCATCACTAAATCTATGGCTGGGAACTGTTGAAACCAAACAAAAAGAATTCACGGTGGCCAGATAGGGCTATTTTCTGCTGACTGTCTCTGGGGACTCAAACAGAATCCATTTGCTTGATTGTTTGACTTTCCGTTTCCCTCGTGTAGGGTACTTGTCCACACACCTTCGGCTTGTAGTTTGTCTGTGTCCTTGGATCTCAAGTGAGTCTCCTGTAAGTAAGCACGTAGGTGTCTGAGTTTTCATCCGTTCTTTCATCCCTGTGTCTTTTGTTTGCAGCACTCAGTGCCTGACCTTTTATTCTGATGATTCAGAGCTGTGCATTTATTGCACTTAATAAATATGTTTTATCATTAATCTACAATCACGTGAAGAACATTGTTTACTATGCTCCCCCCTTCACCAAGTCCCCCCGAAAAACCTCTTCAGTCACTGTCGATCAGCGTAGTTGTATGCTGTAGAACCCTTCACCATGTCCCCCACAAATGTCCCCGTTACAGTCACTGTCCATCAGTGAGTAGTAAGATGCTATATGATCTCTACTAGTCTTCTCTGTGTTGTACAGTACTCCCCATGCACACCCGACCCCGCGCATTATACATGCTAAACTTAATGCCCCCATTCTTTCTCCCCACACTTATCCCTCCCTTCAGACTCACCCTGCCCAGTCCTTTTTCCTTTGGTTACTTTTAGTCAACTCTCGGGTTCTGTGAGTCTGCTGCTGTTTCTTAACTTCAGTTTTTCTTTGTTGTTATACTCCACACATGAGTGAAATCACTTGGTACTTGCCTTTATCCGCCTGCCCTATTTCTCTGAACATAGTACCGTCTTGCTCCATCCACGTCATTGCAAATGGTAGTATTTGTTTTCTTCTTAAGGCTGCTTACTGCACTTTTTAAACTGGATTTCATTCTTCCTTTTTGTTTGTAGTTTAGCTATGTTATTCACCATTCAACTCCTGGTTATGAACAATAGCTTTGTGTCAATCGACATGTATCTGTATCTATCTATCTAAAGGTCTGTCTGTATATCTATGTATCTATGTATGTATATATCTATGTATCTATGTATCTATCTATGTATCTATCTATCTATCTTCCTATCATCTATCTATGATGTCTATCATCTATTAATCTATGTACCTATCTATCTATTTTTCACCTGTCGTCTGTCTACCTACCTATCTATGAAACAATCATCTTTTTGTCTACCCATCTATCCTTATGTACAGAACAGTTAACAACATAGCCTATGTCTCTTCCCTACATTATGCTTCCAGAAAACTTGCAAGGTAACTAAGCCATAAGGAGAGCACTGTGTTCACCGATACGCTTTCAGGTAGAGTCAGCAGAGTGTGCTTACAAAACCAGTAAATGGAGGTGAAAGGACTTGAACCCGTATTTTTGTCCTCTGCCCTCTTATACTTCCTGATCGCTTGGTGACTTTATTTAGCCACATTCAGTGAGTAAGTGATCCCTGAAGACCACAAATATCCTTCGTCTGGGCCTGTTGTCGACAGAAAATTGTACTTGGCCCTTTGCACACCACCATTTTTGAGGGACATTGGCGTGATCGCTGCTGATATGTGGAGGGACAAATATGAATTAACACCTATTTCTGGACGGGAGCAGTTGGGAACAAAGAGTGTGTTGTGGAGTGAAGTGTTTATTTGAGTGTCCAAACTTCCCTCTTTAGGTGGTTATTACTTCTTTACATTCGTGAACATCATAAAAAGCAATGATTATAAATGCCCAGACGCATATTATTACAGTAATTCATTTGTTGAGGTGAGAGGAAATGAGAAGGAAGTTGCTGCACCACTAAATCTATGCCTGAGCACTGCTGAAACCAAACAAAAAGAATTCACGGTGGCTAGATAGGGCTATTTTCTACTGACTCTCTCTGGGGTCCAAAACAGAATCCATTTCTTTCTTTGTTTCTCAGTTTCACTTGTGTAGGGTACCTGTCCCCGCCCCTTCAGCTTGTAGTTTGTCTGTGTCCTTGGATCTCAAGTGAGTCTCCAGTAAGGGAGCACGTAGGTGGTCTTGAGTTTTCATCAGTTCTTCTAACCCTGTGTCTTTTGATTGGAGCACTCAAAGGCTGTACTTTTATTCTGATATTTGAGAGCTGTGCTCTTACTGCACTTTGAAATTCTTTTTGTTCTCATTAATATACAATCACATGCAGAAAATTATGTTATTCTGTCTACCCTCTTCACCAAGTCACCCCAAATCCCAGTTACAGCCGCTCTCCGTCAGCATGTACTAATATGCTGTAGAATCACTACATGTCTTCTCTGTGTTGTACAGCCCTACCCATGACACCCCACCCTACACATTATACATGCTAATCCTAATGCCCGCATTCTTTTTCCCCGCACTTATTACTCCCTTCCCACAAACCCTACCCAGTCCCTTTCTCTTTGGTAACTGTTAGTCCACTCTCGGGTTCTGTGAGTCTGCTGCTGTCTTTTCCTTCAGTTTTTCTTTGTTAACATTCTCCACACATGAGTGAAATCATTTGGTACATGTATTTCTCCGCCTGGCCTATTTGACTGAGCATAATACCCTCTAGCTCCATCCACGTTATTGCAAATGATAGGATTTGTTTTCTTCTTATTGCTGCTTACTGCACTTTTTAAACTGGATTTCATTCTTCTTTTTTGTTTGTAGTTTTGCTATGTGCTTTTACCATTGCTCTCCTTGTTATGAGCAGTAGCTTAGTGTTAATCGATATGTACCTATATCTATCTATCTGTCTGTCTATCTATTTATCAATCACTCAATCAATCATCTTTTTGTCTGTACATCTGTCCATGTGTACAGAACAGTTAACCATATACCCTATATCACTTTCTTACACTATGCTCCCAAAAATCCTGCAAAGTATCTAGGCTGCATAGGGAGCACTGGGTTCACCGAGACACTTGCAGTTCGAGTCGGCCGCGTGTACCTACAAAACCAGGAAATGGTTGTGCTGGGACTTGAACCCGTGTCTCTATCCTCTGTCCTCTTTCATCTCCTTCTAACTTGCTGTCTGTATTTAGCCACATTCATTGACTAAGGGCTCCCTGAAGATCTCAAGTATCATTCCTCTGGGCCTGTTGTCGACAGAAAAGTAAACTTGTTGCTTTGCTCACCACCATGTTTGAAGGACATCAGCGTGATCACCGCCGATAGGACGGAGGGTCAAATTAAAAGGAACACCAATTTCTAGACAGGAGCAGTTGGGAGCTAACAGTGTATTGTGGAGTGACGTGTTTATTTGAGTGTCCAAACTTCCCTCTTTAGGTGGTTATTAGATTTTCACATTCGTGAACATCATAAAATCCACTGATATCAAAGGCCCAGATGCTTATTGTTACAGCAACTCAGTTGTTGAGGTGAGAAAAAATGAGAAGTATGTTGCTGCACCACTAAATCTATGGCTGGGAACTGTTGAAACCAAACAAAAAGAATTCACGGTGGCCAGATAGGGCTATTTTCTGCTGACTGTCTCTGGGGACTCAAACAGAATCCATTTGCTTGATTGTTTGACTTTCCGTTTCCCTCGTGTAGGGTACTTGTCCACACACCTTCGGCTTGTAGTTTGTCTGTGTCCTTGGATCTCAAGTGAGTCTCCTGTAAGTAAGCACGTAGGTGTCTTGAGTTTTCATCCGTTCTTTCATCCCTGTGTCTTTTGTTTGCAGCACTCAGTGCCTGACCTTTTATTCTGATGATTCAGAGCTGTGCATTTATTGCACTTAATGAATATGTTTTATCATTAATCTACAATCACGTGAAGAACATTATGTTTACTATGCTAACCCCTTCACCAAGTCCCCCCAAAAAACCTCTTCAGTCACTGTCGTTCAGCGTAGTTGTATGCTGTAGAACCCTTCACCATGTCCCCCACAAATGTCCCCGTTACAGTCACTGTCCATCAGTGAGTAGTAAGATGCTATATGATCTCTACTAGTCTTCTCTGTGTTGTACAGTACTCCCCATGCACACCCGACCCCGCGCATTATACATGCTAAACTTAATGCCCCCATTCTTTCTCCCCACACTTATCCCTCCCTTCAGACTCACCCTGCCCAGGCCTTTTTCCTTTGGTTTCTTTTAGTCAACTCTCGGGTTCTGTGAGTCTGCTGCTGTTTCTTAACTTCAGTTTTTCTTTGTTGTTATACTCCACACATGAGTGAAATCACTTGGTACTTGCCTTTATCCGCCTGCCCTATTTTTCTGAACATACTACCGTCTTGCTCCATCCACGTCATTGCAAATGGTAGTATTTGTTTTCTTCTTAAGGCTGCTTACTGCACTTTTTAAACTGGATTTCATTCTTCCTTTTTGTTTGTAGTTTAGCTATGTTATTCACCATTCAACTCCTGGTTATGAACAATAGCTTTGTGTCAATCGACATGTATCTGTATCTATCTATCTAAAGGTCTGTCTGTATATCTATGTATCTATGTGTGTATATATCTATGTATCTATGTATCTATCTATGTATCTATCTATCTTCCTATCATCTATCTATGATGTCTATCATCTATTAATCTATGTACCTATCTATCTATCTTTCACCTGTCGTCTGTCTACCTATCTATCTATGAAAAAATCATCTTTTTGTCTACCCATCTATTATTATGTACAGAACAGTTAACAACATAGCCTATGTCTCTTCCCTACATTATGCTTCCAGAAATCTTGCAAGGTAACTAAGCCATAAGGAGAGCACTGTGTTCACCGATACGCTTTCAGGTAGAGTCAGCAGAGTGTGCTTACAAAACCAGTAAATGGAGGTGAAAGGACTTGAACCCGTATCTTTGTCCTCTGTCCTCTTATACTTCCTGATTGCTTGTTGACTTTATTTAGCCACATTCAGTGAGTAAGTGATCCCTGAAGACCACAAGTATCCTTCGTCTTGGCCTGTTGTTGTCAGAAAAGTGTACTTGGCCCTTTGCACACCATCATGTTTGAGGGACATTGGCGTGAACACTGCTGATAGGTGGAGGGACAAATATGAATTAACACCTATTTCTGGACAGGAGCAGTTGGGAACAAAGAGTGTGTTGTGGAGTGAAGTGTTTATTTGAGTGTCCAAACTTCCCTCTTTAGGTGGTTATTACTTCTTTACATTCGTGAACATCATAAAAAGCAATGATTATAAATGCCCAGATGCATATTATTACAGCAACTCATTTGTTGAGGTGAGAAGAGATGAGAAGGAAGTTACTGCAACACTAAATCTATGCCTGAGCACTGCTGAAACCAAACAAAAAGAATTCACGGTGGCTAGATAGGGCTATTTTCTACTGACTCTCTCTGGGGTCCAAAACAGAATCCATTTCTTTCTTTGTTTCTCAGTTTCACTTGTGTAGGGTATCTGACCCCGCCCCTTCAGCTTGTAGTTTGTCTGTGTCCTTGGATCTCAAGTGAGTCTCCAGTAAGGGAGCACGTAGGTGGTCTTGAGTTTTCATCAGTTCTTCTAACCCTGTGTCTTTTGATTGGAGCACTCAAAGGCTGTACTTTTATTCTGATATTTGAGAGCTGTGCTCTTACTGCACTTTGAAATTCTTTTTGTTCTCATTAATATACAATCACATGCAGAACATTATGTTATTCTGTCTACCCTCTTCACCAAGTCACCCCAAATCCCAGTTACAGCCGCTCTCCGTCAGCATGTACTAATATGCTGTAGAATCACTACATGTCTTCTCTGTGTTGTACAGCCCTACCCATGACACCCCACCCTACACATTATACATGCTAATCCTAATGCCCGCATTCTTTTTCCCCGCACTTATTACTCCCTTCCCACAAACCCTACCCAGTCCCTTTCTCTTTGGTAACTGTTAGTCCACTCTCGGGTTCTGAGTCTGCTGCTGTCTTTTCCTTCAGTTTTTCTTTGTTAACATTCTCCACACATGAGTGAAATCATTTGGTACATGTATTTCTCCGCCTGGCCTATTTGACTGAGCATAATACCCTCTAGCTCCATCCACGTTATTGCAAATGATAGGATTTGTTTTCTTCTTATTGCTGCTTACTGCACTTTTTAAACTGGATTTCATTCTTCTTTTTTGTTTGTAGTTTTGCTATGTGCTTTTACCATTGCTCTCCTTGTTATGAGCAGTAGCTTAGTGTTAATCGATATGTACCTATATCTATCTATCTGTCTGTCTATCTATTTATCAATCACTCAATCAATCATCTTTTTGTCTGTACATCTGTCCATGTGTACAGAACAGTTAACCATATACCCTATATCACTTTCTTACACTATGCTCCCAAAAATCCTGCAAAGTATCTAGGCTGCATAGGGAGCACTGGGTTCACCGAGACACTTGCAGTTCGAGTCGGCCGCGTGTACCTACAAAACCAGGAAATGGTTGTGCTGGGACTTGAACCCGTGTCTCTATCCTCTGTCCTCTTTCATCTCCTTCTAACTTGCTGTCTGTATTTAGCCACATTCATTGACTAAGGGCTCCCTGAAGATCTCAAGTATCATTCCTCTGGGCCTGTTGTCGACAGAAAAGTAAACTTGTTGCTTTGCTCACCACCATGTTTGAAGGACATCAGCGTGATCACCGCCGATAGGACGGAGGGTCAAATTAAAAGGAACACCACTTTCTAGACAGGAGCAGTTGGGAGCTAACAGTGTATTGTGGAGTGACGTGTTTATTTGAGTGTCTAAACTTCCCTCTTTAGGTGGTTATTAGATTTTCACATTCGTGAACATCATAAAATCCACTGATATCAAAGGCCCAGATGCTTATTATTACAGCAACTCAGTTGTTGAGGTGAGAAAAAATGAGAAGTATGTTGCTGCACCACTAAATCTATGGCTGGGAACTGTTGAAACCAAACAAAAAGAATTCACGGTGGCCAGATAGGGCTATTTTCTGCTGACTGTCTCTGGGGACTCAAACAGAATCCATTTGCTTGATTGTTTGACTTTCCGTTTCCCTCGTGTAGGGTACTTGTCCACACACCTTCGGCTTGTAGTTTGTCTGTGTCCTTGGATCTCAAGTGAGTCTCCTGTAAGTAAGCACGTAGGTGTCTTGAGTTTTCATCCGTTCTTTCATCCCTGTGTCTTTTGTTTGCAGCACTCAGTGCCTGACCTTTTATTCTGATGATTCAGAGCTGTGCATTTATTGCACTTAATGAATATGTTTTATCATTAATCTACAATCACGTGAAGAACATTATGTTTACTATGCTAACCCCTTCACCAAGTCCCCCCAAAAAACCTCTTCAGTCACTGTCGTTCAGCGTAGTTGTATGCTGTAGAACCCTTCACCATGTCCCCCACAAATGTCCCCGTTACAGTCACTGTCCATCAGTGAGTAGTAAGATGCTATATGATCTCTACTAGTCTTCTCTGTGTTGTACAGTACTCCCCATGCACACCCGACCCCGCGCATTATACATGCTAAACTTAATGCCCCCATTCTTTCTCCCCACACTTATCCCTCCCTTCAGACTCACCCTGCCCAGGCCTTTTTCCTTTGGTTTCTTTTAGTCAACTCTCGGGTTCTGTGAGTCTGCTGCTGTTTCTTAACTTCAGTTTTTCTTTGTTGTTATACTCCACACATGAGTGAAATCACTTGGTACTTGCCTTTATCCGCCTGCCCTATTTTTCTGAACATACTACCGTCTTGCTCCATCCACGTCATTGCAAATGGTAGTATTTGTTTTCTTCTTAAGGCTGCTTACTGCACTTTTTAAACTGGATTTCATTCTTCCTTTTTGTTTGTAGTTTAGCTATGTTATTCACCATTCAACTCCTGGTTATGAACAATAGCTTTGTGTCAATCGACATGTATCTGTATCTATCTATCTAAAGGTCTGTCTGTATATCTATGTATCTATGTGTGTATATATCTATGTATCTATGTATCTATCTATGTATCTATCTATCTTCCTATCATCTATCTATGATGTCTATCATCTATTAATCTATGTACCTATCTATCTATCTTTCACCTGTCGTCTGTCTACCTATCTATCTATGAAAAAATCATCTTTTTGTCTACCCATCTATTATTATGTACAGAACAGTTAACAACATAGCCTATGTCTCTTCCCTACATTATGCTTCCAGAAATCTTGCAAGGTAACTAAGCCATAAGGAGAGCACTGTGTTCACCGATACGCTTTCAGGTAGAGTCAGCAGAGTGTGCTTACAAAACCAGTAAATGGAGGTGAAAGGACTTGAACCCGTATCTTTGTCCTCTGTCCTCTTATACTTCCTGATTGCTTGTTGACTTTATTTAGCCACATTCAGTGAGTAAGTGATCCCTGAAGACCACAAGTATCCTTCGTCTTGGCCTGTTGTTGTCAGAAAAGTGTACTTGGCCCTTTGCACACCATCATGTTTGAGGGACATTGGCGTGAACACTGCTGATAGGTGGAGGGACAAATATGAATTAACACCTATTTCTGGACAGGAGCAGTTGGGAACAAAGAGTGTGTTGTGGAGTGAAGTGTTTATTTGAGTGTCCAAACTTCCCTCTTTAGGTGGTTATTACTTCTTTACATTCGTGAACATCATAAAAAGCAATGATTATAAATGCCCAGATGCATATTATTACAGCAACTCATTTGTTGAGGTGAGAAGAGATGAGAAGGAAGTTACTGCAACACTAAATCTATGCCTGAGCACTGCTGAAACCAAACAAAAAGAATTCACGGTGGCTAGATAGGGCTATTTTCTACTGACTCTCTCTGGGGTCCAAAACAGAATCCATTTCTTTCTTTGTTTCTCAGTTTCACTTGTGTAGGGTATCTGACCCCGCCCCTTCAGCTTGTAGTTTGTCTGTGTCCTTGGATCTCAAGTGAGTCTCCAGTAAGGGAGCACGTAGGTGGTCTTGAGTTTTCATCAGTTCTTCTAACCCTGTGTCTTTTGATTGGAGCACTCAAAGGCTGTACTTTTATTCTGATATTTGAGAGCTGTGCTCTTACTGCACTTTGAAATTCTTTTTGTTCTCATTAATATACAATCACATGCAGAACATTATGTTATTCTGTCTACCCTCTTCACCAAGTCACCCCAAATCCCAGTTACAGCCGCTCTCCGTCAGCATGTACTAATATGCTGTAGAATCACTACATGTCTTCTCTGTGTTGTACAGCCCTACCCATGACACCCCACCCTACACATTATACATGCTAATCCTAATGCCCGCATTCTTTTTCCCCGCACTTATTACTCCCTTCCCACAAACCCTACCCAGTCCCTTTCTCTTTGGTAACTGTTAGTCCACTCTCGGGTTCTGAGTCTGCTGCTGTCTTTTCCTTCAGTTTTTCTTTGTTAACATTCTCCACACATGAGTGAAATCATTTGGTACATGTATTTCTCCGCCTGGCCTATTTGACTGAGCATAATACCCTCTAGCTCCATCCACGTTATTGCAAATGATAGGATTTGTTTTCTTCTTATTGCTGCTTACTGCACTTTTTAAACTGGATTTCATTCTTCTTTTTTGTTTGTAGTTTTGCTATGTGCTTTTACCATTGCTCTCCTTGTTATGAGCAGTAGCTTAGTGTTAATCGATATGTACCTATATCTATCTATCTGTCTGTCTATCTATTTATCAATCACTCAATCAATCATCTTTTTGTCTGTACATCTGTCCATGTGTACAGAACAGTTAACCATATACCCTATATCACTTTCTTACACTATGCTCCCAAAAATCCTGCAAAGTATCTAGGCTGCAGAGGGAGCACTGGGTTCACCGAGACACTTGCAGTTCGAGTCGGCCGCGTGTACCTACAAAACCAGGAAATGGTTGTGCTGGGACTTGAACCCGTGTCTCTATCCTCTGTCCTCTTTCATCTCCTTCTAACTTGCTGTCTGTATTTAGCCACATTCATTGACTAAGGGCTCCCTGAAGATCTCAAGTATCATTCCTCTGGGCCTGTTGTCGACAGAAAAGTAAACTTGTTGCTTTGCTCACCACCATGTTTGAAGGACATCAGCGTGATCACCGCCGATAGGACGGAGGGTCAAATTAAAAGGAACACCAATTTCTAGACAGGAGCAGTTGGGAGCTAACAGTGTATTGTGGAGTGACGTGTTTATTTGAGTGTCCAAACTTCCCTCTTTAGGTGGTTATTAGATTTTCACATTCGTGAACATCATAAAATCCACTGATATCAAAGGCCCAGATGCTTATTATTACAGCAACTCAGTTGTTGAGGTGAGAAAAAATGAGAAGTATGTTGCTGCACCACTAAATCTATGGCTGGGAACTGTTGAAACCAAACAAAAAGAATTCACGGTGGCCAGATAGGGCTATTTTCTGCTGACTGTCTCTGGGGACTCAAACAGAATCCATTTGCTTGATTGTTTGATTTTCCGTTTCACTCGTGTAGGGTACTTGTCCACACACCTTCGGCTTGTAGTTTGTCTGTGTCCTTGGATCTCAAGTGAGTCTCCTGTAAGTAAGCAAGTAGGTGTCTGAGTTTTCATCCGTTCTTTCATCCCTGTGTCTTTTGTTTGCAGCACTCAGTGCCTGACCTTTTATTCTGATGATTCAGAGCTGTGCATTTATTGCACTTAATTAATATGTTTTATCATTAATCTACAATCACGTGAAGAACATTGTTTACTATGCTCCCCCCTTCACCAAGTCCCCCCGAAAAACCTCTTCAGTCACTGTCGATCAGCATAGTTGTATGCTGTAGAACCCTTCACCATGTCCCCCACAAATGTCCCCGTTACAGTCACTGTCCATCAGTGAATAGTAAGATGCTATATGATCTCTACTAGTCTTCTCTGTGTTGTACAGTACTCCCCATGCACACCCGACCCCGCGCATTATACATGCTAAACTTAATGCCCCCATTCTTTCTCCCCACACTTATCCCTCCCTTCAGACTCACCCTGCCCAGTCCTTTTTCCTTTGGTTACTTTTAGTCAACTCTCGGGTTCTGTGAGTCTGCTGCTGTTTCTTAACTTCAGTTTTTCTTTGTTGTTATACTCCACACATGAGTGAAATCACTTGGTACTTGCCTTTATCCGCCTGCCCTATTTTTCTGAACATACTACCGTCTTGCTCCATCCACGTCATTGCAAATGGTAGTATTTGTTTTCTTCTTAAGGCTGCTTACTGCACTTTTTAAACTGGATTTCATTCTTCCTTTTTGTTTGTAGTTTAGCTATGTTATTCACCATTCAACTCCTGGTTATGAACAATAGCTTTGTGTCAATCGACATGTATCTGTATCTATCTATCTAAAGGTCTGTCTGTATATCTATGTATCTATGTATGTATATATCTATGTATCTATGTATCTATCTATGTATCTATCTATCTATCTTCCTATCATCTATCTATGATGTCTATCATCTATTAATCTATGTACCTATCTATCTATCTTTCACCTGTCGTCTGTCTACCTACCTATCTATGAAACAATCATCTTTTTGTCTACCCATCTATCCTTATGTACAGAACAGTTAACAACATAGCCTATGTCTCTTCCCTACATTATGCTTCCAGAAAACTTGCAAGGTAACTAAGCCATAAGGAGAGCACTGTGTTCACCGATACGCTTTCAGGTAGAGTCAGCAGAGTGTGCTTACAAAACCAGTAAATGGAGGTGAAAGGACTTGAACCCGTATTTTTGTCCTCTGCCCTCTTATACTTCCTGATCGCTTGGTGACTTTATTTAGCCACATTCAGTGAGTAAGTGATCCCTGAAGACCACAAATATCCTTCGTCTGGGCCTGTTGTCGACAGAAAATTGTACTTGGCCCTTTGCACACCACCATTTTTGAGGGACATTGGCGTGATCGCTGCTGATATGTGGAGGGACAAATATGAATTAACACCTATTTCTGGACGGGAGCAGTTGGGAACAAAGAGTGTGTTGTGGAGTGAAGTGTTTATTTGAGTGTCCAAACTTCCCTCTTTAGGTGGTTATTACTTCTTTACATTCGTGAACATCATAAAAAGCAATGATTATAAATGCCCAGACGCATATTATTACAGTAATTCATTTGTTGAGGTGAGAGGAAATGAGAAGGAAGTTGCTGCACCACTAAATCTATGCCTGAGCACTGCTGAAACCAAACAAAAAGAATTCACGGTGGCTAGATAGGGCTATTTTCTACTGACTCTCTCTGGGGTCCAAAACAGAATCCATTTCTTTCTTTGTTTCTCAGTTTCACTTGTGTAGGGTACCTGTCCCCGCCCCTTCAGCTTGTAGTTTGTCTGTGTCCTTGGATCTCAAGTGAGTCTCCAGTAAGGGAGCACGTAGGTGGTCTTGAGTTTTCATCAGTTCTTCTAACCCTGTGTCTTTTGATTGGAGCACTCAAAGGCTGTACTTTTATTCTGATATTTGAGAGCTGTGCTCTTACTGCACTTTGAAATTCTTTTTGTTCTCATTAATATACAATCACATGCAGAACATTATGTTATTCTGTCTACCCTCTTCACCAAGTCACCCCAAATCCCAGTTACAGCCGCTCTCCGTCAGCATGTACTAATATGCTGTAGAATCACTACATGTCTTCTCTGTGTTGTACAGCCCTACCCATGACACCCCACCCTACACATTATACATGCTAATCCTAATGCCCCCATTCTTTTTCCCCGCACTTATTACTCACTTCCCACAAACCCTACCCAGTCCCTTTCTCTTTGGTAACTGTTAGTCCACTCTCGGGTTCTGTGAGTCTCCTGCTGTCTTTTCCTTCAGTTTTTCTTTGTTAACATTCTCCACACATGAGTGAAATCATTTGGTACATGTATTTCTCCGCCTGGCCTATTTGACTGAGCATAATACCCTCTAGCTCCATCCACGTTATTGCAAATGATAGGATTTGTTTTCTTCTTATGGCTGCTTACTGCACTTTTTAAACTGGATTTCATTCTTCTTTTTTGTTTGTAGTTTTGCTATGTGCTTTCACCATTGCTCTCCTTGTTATGAGCAGTAGCTTAGTGTTAATCGATATGTACCTATATCTATCTATCTGTCTGTCTATCTATTTATCAATCACTCAATCAATCATCTTTTTGTCTGTACATCTGTCCATGTGTACAGAACAGTTAACCATATACCCTATATTACTTTCTTACACTATGCTCCCAAAAATCCTGCAAAGTATCTAGGCTGCAGAGGGAGCACTGGGTTCACCGAGACACTTGCAGTTCAAGTCGGCCGCGTGTACCTACAAAACCAGGAAATGGTTGTGCTGGGACTTGAACCCGTGTCTCTATCCTCTGTCCTCTTTCATCTCCTTCTAACTTGCTGTCTGTATTTAGCCACATTCATTGACTAAGGGCTCCCTGAAGATCTCAAGTATCATTCCTCTGGGCCTGTTGTCGACAGAAAAGTAAACTTGTTGCTTTGCTCACCACCATGTTTGAAGGACATCAGCGTGATCACCGCCGATAGGACGGAGGGTCAAATTAAAAGGAACACCAATTTCTAGACAGGAGCAGTTGGGAGCTAACAGTGTATTGTGGAGTGACGTGTTTATTTGAGTGTCCAAACTTCCCTCTTTAGGTGGTTATTAGATTTTCACATTCGTGAACATCATAAAATCCACTGATATCAAAGGCCCAGATGCTTATTGTTACAGCAACTCAGTTGTTGAGGTGAGAAAAAATGAGAAGTATGTTGCTGCACCACTAAATCTATGGCTGGGAACTGTTGAAACCAAACAAAAAGAATTCACGGTGGCCAGATAGGGCTATTTTCTGCTGACTGTCTCTGGGGACTCAAACAGAATCCATTTGCTTGATTGTTTGACTTTCCGTTTCCCTCGTGTAGGGTACTTGTCCACACACCTTCGGCTTGTAGTTTGTCTGTGTCCTTGGATCTCAAGTGAGTCTCCTGTAAGTAAGCACGTAGGTGTCTTGAGTTTTCATCCGTTCTTTCATCCCTGTGTCTTTTGTTTGCAGCACTCAGTGCCTGACCTTTTATTCTGATGATTCAGAGCTGTGCATTTATTGCACTTAATGAATATGTTTTATCATTAATCTACAATCACGTGAAGAACATTATGTTTACTATGCTCCCCCCTTCACCAAGTCCCCCCAAAAAACCTCTTCAGTCACTGTCGATCAGCGTAGTTGTATGCTGTAGAACCCTTCACCATGTCCCCCACAAATGTCCCCGTTACAGTCACTGTCCATCAGTGAGTAGTAAGATGCTATATGATCTCTACTAGTCTTCTCTGTGTTGTACAGTACTCCCCATGCACACCCGACCCCGCGCATTATACATGCTAAACTTAATGCCCCCATTCTTTCTCCCCACACTTATCCCTCCCTTCAGACTCACCCTGCCCAGTCCTTTTTCCTTTGGTTACTTTTAGTCAACTCTCGGGTTCTGTGAGTCTGCTGCTGTTTCTTAACTTCAGTTTTTCTTTGTTGTTATACTCCACACATGAGTGAAATCACTTGGTACTTGCCTTTATCCGCCTGCCCTGTTTTTCTGAACATACTACCGTCTTGCTCCATCCACGTCATTGCAAATGGTAGTATTTGTTTTCTTCTTAAGGCTGCTTACTGCACTTTTTAAACTGGATTTCATTCTTCCTTTTTGTTTGTAGTTTAGCTATATTATTCACCATTCAACTCCTGGTTATGAACAATAGCTTTGTGTCAATCGACATGTATCTGTATCTATCTATCTAAAGGTCTGTCTGTATATCTATGTATCTATGTATGTATATATCTATGTATCTATGTATCTATCTATGTATCTATCTATCTATCTTCCTATCATCTATCTATGATGTCTATCATCTATTAATCTATGTACCTATCTATCTATCTTTCACCTGTCGTCTGTCTACCTACCTATCTATGAAACAATCATCTTTTTGTCTACCCATCTATCCTTATGTACAGAACAGTTAACAACATAGCCTATGTCTCTTCCCTACATTATGCTTCCAGAAAACTTGCAAGGTAACTAAGCCATAAGGAGAGCACTGTGTTCACCGATACGCTTTCAGGTAGAGTCAGCAGAGTGTGCTTACAAAACCAGTAAATGGAGGTGAAAGGACTTGAACCCGTATTTTTGTCCTCTGCCCTCTTATACTTCCTGATCGCTTGGTGACTTTATTTAGCCACATTCAGTGAGTAAGTGATCCCTGAAGACCACAAATATCCTTCGTCTGGGCCTGTTGTCGACAGAAAATTGTACTTGGCCCTTTGCACACCACCATTTTTGAGGGACATTGGCGTGATCGCTGCTGATATGTGGAGGGACAAATATGAATTAACACCTATTTCTGGACGGGAGCAGTTGGGAACAAAGAGTGTGTTGTGGAGTGAAGTGTTTATTTGATTATCCAAACTTCCCTCTTTAGGTGGTTATTACTTCTTTACATTCGTGAACATCATAAAAAGCAATGATTATAAATGCCCAGACGCATATTATTACAGTAATTCATTTGTTGAGGTGAGAGGAAATGAGAAGGAAGTTGCTGCACCACTAAATCTATGCCTGAGCACTGCTGAAACCAAACAAAAAGAATTCACGGTGGCTAGATAGGGCTATTTTCTACTGACTCTCTCTGGGGTCCAAAACAGAATCCATTTCTTTCTTTGTTTCTCAGTTTCACTTGTGTAGGGTACCTGTCCCCGCCCCTTCAGCTTGTAGTTTGTCTGTGTCCTTGGATCTCAAGTGAGTCTCCAGTAAGGGAGCACGTAGGTGGTCTTGAGTTTTCATCAGTTCTTCTAACCCTGTGTCTTTTGATTGGAGCACTCAAAGGCTGTACTTTTATTCTGATATTTGAGAGCTGTGCTCTTACTGCACTTTGAAATTCTTTTTGTTCTCATTAATATACAATCACATGCAGAACATTATGTTATTCTGTCTACCCTCTTCACCAAGTCACCCCAAATCCCAGTTACAGCCGCTCTCCGTCAGCATGTACTAATATGCTGTAGAATCACTACATGTCTTCTCTGTGTTGTACAGCCCTACCCATGACACCCCACCCTACACATTATACATGCTAATCCTAATGCCCCCATTCTTTTTCCCCGCACTTATTACTCACTTCCCACAAACGCTACCCAGTCCCTTTCTCTTTGGTAACCGTTAGTCCACTCTCGGGTTCTGTGAGTCTGCTGCTGTCTTTTCCTTCAGTTTTTCTTTGTTAACATTCTCCACACATGAGTGAAATCATTTGGTACATGTATTTCTCCGCCTGGCCTATTTGACTGAGCATAATACCCTCTAGCTCCATCCACGATATTGCAAATGATAGGATTTGTTTTCTTCCTATGGCTGCTTACTGCACTTTTTAAACTGGATTTCATTCTTCTTTTTTGTTTGTAGTTTTGCTATGTGCTTTCACCATTGCTTTCCTTGTTATGAGCAGTAGCTTAGTGTTAATCGATATGTACCTATATCTATCTATCTGTCTGTCTATCTATTTATCAATCACTCAATCAATCATCTTTCTGTCTGTACATCTGTCCATGTGTACAGAACAGTTAACCATATACCCTATATCACTTTCTTACACTATGCTCCCAAAAATCCTGCAAAGTATCTAGGCTGCAGAGGGAGCACTGGGTTCACCGAGACACTTGCAGTTCGAGTCGGCCGCGTGTACCTACAAAACCAGGAAATGGTTGTGCTGGGACTTGAACCCATGTCTCTATCCTCTGTCCTCTTTCATCTCCTTCTAACTTGCTGTCTGTATTTAGCCACATTCATTGACTAAGGGCTCCCTGAAGATCTCAAGTATCATTCCTCTGGGCCTGTTGTTGACAGAAAAGTAAACTTGTTGCTTTGTTCACCACCATGTTTGAAGGACATCAGCGTGATCACCGCCGATAGGACGGAGGGTCAAATAAAAAGGAACACCAATTTCGAGACAGGAGCAGTTGGGAGCTAACAGTGTATTGTGGAGTGACGTGTTTATTTGAGTGTCCAAACTTCCCTCTTTAGGTGGTTATTAGATTTTCACATTCGTGAACATCATAAAATCCACTGATTTCAAAGGCCCAGATGCTTATTATTACAGCAACTCAGATGTTGAGGTGAGAGAAATGAGAAGTATGTTGCTGCACCACTAAATCTATGGCTGGGAACTGTTGAAACCAAACAAAAAGAATTCACGGTGGCCAGATAGGGCTATTTTCTGCTGACTGTCTCTGGGGACTCAAACAGAATCCGTTTGCTTGATTGTCTGATTTTCCGTTTCACTCGTGTAGGGTACTTGTCCACACACCTTCGGCTTGTAGTTTGTCTGTGTCCTTGGATCTCAAGTGAGTCTCCTGTAAGTAAGCACGTAGGTGTCTGAGTTTTCATCCGTTCTTTCATCCCTGTGTCTTTTGTTTGCAGCACTCAGTGCCTGACCTTTTATTCTGATGATTCAGAGCTGTGCATTTATTGCACTTAATGAATATGTTTTATCATTAATCTACAATCACGTGAAGAACATTATGTTTACTATGCTCCCCCCTTCACCAAGTCCCCCCGAAAAACCTCTTCAGTCACTGTCGATAGGCGTAGTTGTATGCTGTAGAACCCTTCACCATGTCCCCCACAAATGTCCCCGTTACAGTCACTGTCCATCAGTGAGTAGTAAGATGCTATATGATCTCTACTAGTCTTCTCTGTGTTGTACAGTACTCCCCATGCACACCCGACCCCGCGCATTATACATGCTAAACTTAATGCCCCCATTCTTTCTCCCCACACTTATCCCTCCCTTCAGACTCACCCTGCCCAGTCCTTTTTCCTTTGGTTACTTTTAGTCAACTCTCGGGTTCTGTGAGTCTGCTGCTGTTTCTTAACTTCAGTTTTTCTTTGTTGTTATACTCCACACATGAGTGAAATCACTTGGTACTTGCCTTTATCCGCCTGCCCTATTTTTCTGAACATACTACCGTCTTGCTCCATCCACGTCATTGCAAATGGTAGTATTTGTTTTCTTCTTAAGGCTGCTTACTGCACTTTTTAAACTGGATTTCATTCTTCCTTTTTGTTTGTAGTTTAGCTATATTATTCACCATTCAACTCCTGGTTATGAACAATAGCTTTGTGTCAATCGACATGTATCTGTATCTATCTATCTAAAGGTCTGTCTGTATATCTATGTATCTATGTATGTATATATCTATGTATCTATGTATCTATCTATGTATCTATCTATCTATCTTCCTATCATCTATCTATGATGTCTATCATCTATTAATCTATGTACCTATCTATCTATCTTTCACCTGTCGTCTGTCTACCTACCTATCTATGAAACAATCATCTTTTTGTCTACCCATCTATCCTTATGTACAGAACAGTTAACAACATAGCCTATGTCTCTTCCCTACATTATGCTTCCAGAAAACTTGCAAGGTAACTAAGCCATAAGGAGAGCACTGTGTTCACCGATACGCTTTCAGGTAGAGTCAGAAGAGTGTGCTTACAAAACCAGTAAATGGAGGTGAAAGGACTTGAACCCGTATTTTTGTCCTCTGCCCTCTTATACTTCCTGATCGCTTGGTGACTTTATTTAGCCACATTCAGTGAGTAAGTGATCCCTGAAGACCACAAATATCCTTCGTCTGGGCCTGTTGTCGACAGAAAATTGTACTTGGCCCTTTGCACACCACCATTTTTGAGGGACATTGGCGTGATCGCTGCTGATATGTGGAGGGACAAATATGAATTAACACCTATTTCTGGACGGGAGCAGTTGGGAACAAAGAGTGTGTTGTGGAGTGAAGTGTTTATTTGAGTGTCCAAACTTCCCTCTTTAGGTGGTTATTACTTCTTTACATTCGTGAACATCATAAAAAGCAATGATTATAAATGCCCAGACGCATATTATTACAGTAATTCATTTGTTGAGGTGAGAGGAAATGAGAAGGAAGTTGCTGCACCACTAAATCTATGCCTGAGCACTGCTGAAACCAAACAAAAAGAATTCACGGTGGCTAGATAGGGCTATTTTCTACTGACTCTCTCTGGGGTCCAAAACAGAATCCATTTCTTTCTTTGTTTCTCAGTTTCACTTGTGTAGGGTACCTGTCCCCGCCCCTTCAGCTTGTAGTTTGTCTGTGTCCTTGGATCTCAAGTGAGTCTCCAGTAAGGGAGCACGTAGGTGGTCTTGAGTTTTCATCAGTTCTTCTAACCCTGTGTCTTTTGATTGGAGCACTCAAAGGCTGTACTTTTATTCTGATATTTGAGAGCTGTGCTCTTACTGCACTTTGAAATTCTTTTTGTTCTCATTAATATACAATCACATGCAGAACATTATGTTATTCTGTCTACCGTCTTCACCAAGTCACCCCAAATCCCAGTTACAGCCGCTCTCCGTCAGCATGTACTAATATGCTGTAGAATCACTATATGTCTTCTCTGTGTTGTACAGCCCTACCCATGACACCCCACCCTACACATTATACATGCTAATCCTAATGCCCCCATTCTTTTTCCCCGCACTTATAACTCACTTCCCACAAACCCTACCCAGTAACTTTCTCTTTGGTAACTGTTAGTCCACTCTCGGGTTCTGTGAGTCTCCTGCTGTCTTTTCCTTCAGTTTTTCTTTGTTAACATTCTCCACACATGAGTGAAATCATTTGGTACATGTATTTCTCCGCCTGGCCTATTTGACTGAGCATAATACCCTCTAGCTCCATCCACGTTATTGCAAATGATAGGATTTGTTTTCTTCTTATGGCTGCTTACTGCACTTTTTAAACTGGATTTCATTCTTCTTTTTTGTTTGTAGTTTTGCTATGTGCTTTCAACATTGCTCTCCTTGTTATGAGCAGTAGCTTAGTGTTAATCGATATGTACCTATATCTATCTATCTGTCTGTCTATCTATTTATCAATCACTCAATCAATCATCTTTTTGTCTGTACATCTGTCCATGTGTACAGAACAGTTAACCATATACCCTATATCACTTTCTTACACTATGCTCCCAAAAATCCTGCAAAGTATCTAGGCTGCAGAGGGAGCACTGGGTTCACCGAGACACTTGCAGTTCGAGTCGGCCGCGTGTACCTACAAAACCAGGAAATGGTTGTGCTGGGACTTGAACCCGTGTCTCTATCCTCTGTCCTCTTTCATCTCCTTCTAACTTGCTGTCTGTATTTAGCCACATTCATTGACTAAGGGCTCCCTGAAGATCTCAAGTATCATTCCTCTGGGCCTGTTGTCGACAGAAAAGTAAACTTGTTGCTTTGCTCACCACCATGTTTGAAGGACATCAGCGTGATCACCGCCGATAGGACGGAGGGTCAAATTAAAAGGAACACCAATTTCTAGACAGGAGCAGTTGGGAGCTAACAGTGTATTGTGGAGTGACGTGTTTATTTGAGTGTCCAAACTTCCCTCTTTAGGTGGTTATTAGATTTTCACATTCGTGAACATCATAAAATCCACTGATTTCAAAGGCCCAGATGCTTATTATTACAGCAACTCAGATGTTGAGGTGAGAGAAATGAGAAGTATGTTGCTGCACCACTAAATCTATGGCTGGGAACTGTTGAAACCAAACAAAAAGAATTCACGGTGGCCAGATAGGGCTATTTTCTGCTGACTGTCTCTGGGGACTCAAACAGAATCCATTTGCTTGATTGTTTGACTTTCCGTTTCCCTCGTGTAGGGTACTTGTATACACACCTTCGGCTTGTAGTTTGTCTGTGTCCTTGGATCTCAAGTGAGTCTCCTGTAAGTAAGCACGTAGGTGTCTTGAGTTTTCATCCGTTCTTTCATCCCTGTGTCTTTTGTTTGCAGCACTCAGTGCCTGACCTTTTATTCTGATGATTCAGAGCTGTGCATTTATTGCACTTAATGAATATGTTTTATCATTAATCTACAATCACGTGAAGAACATTATGTTTACTATGCTCCCCCCTTCACCAAGTCCCCCCGAAAAACCTCTTCAGTCACTGTCGATCAGCGTAGTTGTATGCTGTAGAAACCTTCACCATGTCCCCCACAAATGTCCCTGTTACAGTCACTGTCCATCAGTGAGTAGTAAGATGCTATATGATCTCTACTAGTCTTCTCTGTGTTGTACAGTACTCCCCATGCACACCCGACCTCGCGCATTATACATGCTAAACTTAATGCCCCCATTCTTTCTCCCCACACTTATCCCTCCCTTCAGACTCACCCTGCCCAGTCCTTTTTCCTTTGGTTACTTTTAGTCAACTCTCGGGTTCTGTGAGTCTGCTGCTGTTTCTTAACTTCAGTTTTTCTTTGTTGTTATACTCCACACATGAGTGAAATCACTTGGTACTTGCCTTTATCCGCCTGCCCTATTTTTCTGAACATACTACCGTCTTGCTCCATCCACGTCATTGCAAATGGTAGTATTTGTTTTCTTCTTAAGGCTGCTTACTGCACTTTTTAAACTGGATTTCATTCTTCCTTTTTGTTTGTAGTTTAGCTATGTTATTCACCATTCAACTCCTGGTTATGAACAATAGCTTTGTGTCAATCGACATGTATCTGTATCTATCTATCTAAAGGTCTGTCTGTATATCTATGTATCTATGTATGTATATATCTATGTATCTATGTATCTATCTATGTATCTATCTATCTATCTTCCTATCATCTATCTATGATGTCTATCATCTATTAATCTATGTACCTATCTATCTATCTTTCACCTGTCGTCTGTCTACCTACCTATCTATGAAACAATCATCTTTTTGTCTACCCATCTATCCTTATGTACAGAACAGTTAACAACATAGCCTATGTCTCTTCCCTACATTATGCTTCCAGAAAACTTGCAAGGTAACTAAGCCATAAGGAGAGCACTGTGTTCACCGATACGCTTTCAGGTAGAGTCAGCAGAGTGTGCTTACAAAACCAGTAAATGGAGGTGAAAGGACTTGAACCCGTATTTTTGTCCTCTGCCCTCTTATACTTCCTGATCGCTTGGTGACTTTATTTAGCCACATTCAGTGAGTAAGTGATCCCTGAAGACCACAAATATCCTTCGTCTGGGCCTGTTGTCGACAGAAAATTGTACTTGGCCCTTTGCACACCACCATTTTTGAGGGACATTGGCGTGATCGCTGCTGATATGTGGAGGGACAAATATGAATTAACACCTATTTCTGGACGGGAGCAGTTGGGAACAAAGAGTGTGTTGTGGAGTGAAGTGTTTATTTGATTATCCAAACTTCCCTCTTTAGGTGGTTATTACTTCTTTACATTCGTGAACATCATAAAAAGCAATGATTATAAATGCCCAGACGCATATTATTACAGTAATTCATTTGTTGAGGTGAGAGGAAATGAGAAGGAAGTTGCTGCACCACTAAATCTATGCCTGAGCACTGCTGAAACCAAACAAAAAGAATTCACGGTGGCTAGATAGGGCTATTTTCTACTGACTCTCTCTGGGGTCCAAAACAGAATCCATTTCTTTCTTTGTTTCTCAGTTTCACTTGTGTAGGGTACCTGTCCCCGCCCCTTCAGCTTGTAGTTTGTCTGTGTCCTTGGATCTCAAGTGAGTCTCCAGTAAGGGAGCACGTAGGTGGTCTTGAGTTTTCATCAGTTCTTCTAACCCTGTGTCTTTTGATTGGAGCACTCAAAGGCTGTACTTTTATTCTGATATTTGAGAGCTGTGCTCTTACTGCACTTTGAAATTCTTTTTGTTCTCATTAATATACAATCACATGCAGAACATTATGTTATTCTGTCTACCCTCTTCACCAAGTCACCCCAAATCCCAGTTACAGCCGCTCTCCGTCAGCATGTACTAATATGCTGTAGAATCACTACATGTCTTCTCTGTGTTGTACAGCCCTACCCATGACACCCCACCCTACACATTATACATGCTAATCCTAATGCCCCCATTCTTTTTCCCCGCACTTATTACTCACTTCCCACAAACGCTACCCAGTCCCTTTCTCTTTGGTAACCGTTAGTCCACTCTCGGGTTCTGTGAGTCTGCTGCTGTCTTTTCCTTCAGTTTTTCTTTGTTAACATTCTCCACACATGAGTGAAATCATTTGGTACATGTATTTCTCCGCCTGGCCTATTTGACTGAGCATAATACCCTCTAGCTCCATCCACGATATTGCAAATGATAGGATTTGTTTTCTTCCTATGGCTGCTTACTGCACTTTTTAAACTGGATTTCATTCTTCTTTTTTGTTTGTAGTTTTGCTATGTGCTTTCACCATTGCTTTCCTTGTTATGAGCAGTAGCTTAGTGTTAATCGATATGTACCTATATCTATCTATCTGTCTGTCTATCTATTTATCAATCACTCAATCAATCATCTTTCTGTCTGTACATCTGTCCATGTGTACAGAACAGTTAACCATATACCCTATATCACTTTCTTACACTATGCTCCCAAAAATCCTGCAAAGTATCTAGGCTGCAGAGGGAGCACTGGGTTCACCGAGACACTTGCAGTTCGAGTCGGCCGCGTGTACCTACAAAACCAGGAAATGGTTGTGCTGGGACTTGAACCCATGTCTCTATCCTCTGTCCTCTTTCATCTCCTTCTAACTTGCTGTCTGTATTTAGCCACATTCATTGACTAAGGGCTCCCTGAAGATCTCAAGTATCATTCCTCTGGGCCTGTTGTTGACAGAAAAGTAAACTTGTTGCTTTGTTCACCACCATGTTTGAAGGACATCAGCGTGATCACCGCCGATAGGACGGAGGGTCAAATAAAAAGGAACACCAATTTCGAGACAGGAGCAGTTGGGAGCTAACAGTGTATTGTGGAGTGACGTGTTTATTTGAGTGTCCAAACTTCCCTCTTTAGGTGGTTATTAGATTTTCACATTCGTGAACATCATAAAATCCACTGATTTCAAAGGCCCAGATGCTTATTATTACAGCAACTCAGATGTTGAGGTGAGAGAAATGAGAAGTATGTTGCTGCACCACTAAATCTATGGCTGGGAACTGTTGAAACCAAACAAAAAGAATTCACGGTGGCCAGATAGGGCTATTTTCTGCTGACTGTCTCTGGGGACTCAAACAGAATCCGTTTGCTTGATTGTCTGATTTTCCGTTTCACTCGTGTAGGGTACTTGTCCACACACCTTCGGCTTGTAGTTTGTCTGTGTCCTTGGATCTCAAGTGAGTCTCCTGTAAGTAAGCACGTAGGTGTCTGAGTTTTCATCCGTTCTTTCATCCCTGTGTCTTTTGTTTGCAGCACTCAGTGCCTGACCTTTTATTCTGATGATTCAGAGCTGTGCATTTATTGCACTTAATGAATATGTTTTATCATTAATCTACAATCACGTGAAGAACATTATGTTTACTATGCTCCCCCCTTCACCAAGTCCCCCCGAAAAACCTCTTCAGTCACTGTCGATAGGCGTAGTTGTATGCTGTAGAACCCTTCACCATGTCCCCCACAAATGTCCCCGTTACAGTCACTGTCCATCAGTGAGTAGTAAGATGCTATATGATCTCTACTAGTCTTCTCTGTGTTGTACAGTACTCCCCATGCACACCCGACCCCGCGCATTATACATGCTAAACTTAATGCCCCCATTCTTTCTCCCCACACTTATCCCTCCCTTCAGACTCACCCTGCCCAGTCCTTTTTCCTTTGGTTACTTTTAGTCAACTCTCGGGTTCTGTGAGTCTGCTGCTGTTTCTTAACTTCAGTTTTTCTTTGTTGTTATACTCCACACATGAGTGAAATCACTTGGTACTTGCCTTTATCCGCCTGCCCTATTTTTCTGAACATACTACCGTCTTGCTCCATCCACGTCATTGCAAATGGTAGTATTTGTTTTCTTCTTAAGGCTGCTTACTGCACTTTTTAAACTGGATTTCATTCTTCCTTTTTGTTTGTAGTTTAGCTATATTATTCACCATTCAACTCCTGGTTATGAACAATAGCTTTGTGTCAATCGACATGTATCTGTATCTATCTATCTAAAGGTCTGTCTGTATATCTATGTATCTATGTATGTATATATCTATGTATCTATGTATCTATCTATGTATCTATCTATCTATCTTCCTATCATCTATCTATGATGTCTATCATCTATTAATCTATGTACCTATCTATCTATCTTTCACCTGTCGTCTGTCTACCTACCTATCTATGAAACAATCATCTTTTTGTCTACCCATCTATCCTTATGTACAGAACAGTTAACAACATAGCCTATGTCTCTTCCCTACATTATGCTTCCAGAAAACTTGCAAGGTAACTAAGCCATAAGGAGAGCACTGTGTTCACCGATACGCTTTCAGGTAGAGTCAGAAGAGTGTGCTTACAAAACCAGTAAATGGAGGTGAAAGGACTTGAACCCGTATTTTTGTCCTCTGCCCTCTTATACTTCCTGATCGCTTGGTGACTTTATTTAGCCACATTCAGTGAGTAAGTGATCCCTGAAGACCACAAATATCCTTCGTCTGGGCCTGTTGTCGACAGAAAATTGTACTTGGCCCTTTGCACACCACCATTTTTGAGGGACATTGGCGTGATCGCTGCTGATATGTGGAGGGACAAATATGAATTAACACCTATTTCTGGACGGGAGCAGTTGGGAACAAAGAGTGTGTTGTGGAGTGAAGTGTTTATTTGAGTGTCCAAACTTCCCTCTTTAGGTGGTTATTACTTCTTTACATTCGTGAACATCATAAAAAGCAATGATTATAAATGCCCAGACGCATATTATTACAGTAATTCATTTGTTGAGGTGAGAGGAAATGAGAAGGAAGTTGCTGCACCACTAAATCTATGCCTGAGCACTGCTGAAACCAAACAAAAAGAATTCACGGTGGCTAGATAGGGCTATTTTCTACTGACTCTCTCTGGGGTCCAAAACAGAATCCATTTCTTTCTTTGTTTCTCAGTTTCACTTGTGTAGGGTACCTGTCCCCGCCCCTTCAGCTTGTAGTTTGTCTGTGTCCTTGGATCTCAAGTGAGTCTCCAGTAAGGGAGCACGTAGGTGGTCTTGAGTTTTCATCAGTTCTTCTAACCCTGTGTCTTTTGATTGGAGCACTCAAAGGCTGTACTTTTATTCTGATATTTGAGAGCTGTGCTCTTACTGCACTTTGAAATTCTTTTTGTTCTCATTAATATACAATCACATGCAGAACATTATGTTATTCTGTCTACCGTCTTCACCAAGTCACCCCAAATCCCAGTTACAGCCGCTCTCCGTCAGCATGTACTAATATGCTGTAGAATCACTATATGTCTTCTCTGTGTTGTACAGCCCTACCCATGACACCCCACCCTACACATTATACATGCTAATCCTAATGCCCCCATTCTTTTTCCCCGCACTTATAACTCACTTCCCACAAACCCTACCCAGTAACTTTCTCTTTGGTAACTGTTAGTCCACTCTCGGGTTCTGTGAGTCTCCTGCTGTCTTTTCCTTCAGTTTTTCTTTGTTAACATTCTCCACACATGAGTGAAATCATTTGGTACATGTATTTCTCCGCCTGGCCTATTTGACTGAGCATAATACCCTCTAGCTCCATCCACGTTATTGCAAATGATAGGATTTGTTTTCTTCTTATGGCTGCTTACTGCACTTTTTAAACTGGATTTCATTCTTCTTTTTTGTTTGTAGTTTTGCTATGTGCTTTCAACATTGCTCTCCTTGTTATGAGCAGTAGCTTAGTGTTAATCGATATGTACCTATATCTATCTATCTGTCTGTCTATCTATTTATCAATCACTCAATCAATCATCTTTTTGTCTGTACATCTGTCCATGTGTACAGAACAGTTAACCATATACCCTATATCACTTTCTTACACTATGCTCCCAAAAATCCTGCAAAGTATCTAGGCTGCAGAGGGAGCACTGGGTTCACCGAGACACTTGCAGTTCGAGTCGGCCGCGTGTACCTACAAAACCAGGAAATGGTTGTGCTGGGACTTGAACCCGTGTCTCTATCCTCTGTCCTCTTTCATCTCCTTCTAACTTGCTGTCTGTATTTAGCCACATTCATTGACTAAGGGCTCCCTGAAGATCTCAAGTATCATTCCTCTGGGCCTGTTGTCGACAGAAAAGTAAACTTGTTGCTTTGCTCACCACCATGTTTGAAGGACATCAGCGTGATCACCGCCGATAGGACGGAGGGTCAAATTAAAAGGAACACCAATTTCTAGACAGGAGCAGTTGGGAGCTAACAGTGTATTGTGGAGTGACGTGTTTATTTGAGTGTCCAAACTTCCCTCTTTAGGTGGTTATTAGATTTTCACATTCGTGAACATCATAAAATCCACTGATTTCAAAGGCCCAGATGCTTATTATTACAGCAACTCAGATGTTGAGGTGAGAGAAATGAGAAGTATGTTGCTGCACCACTAAATCTATGGCTGGGAACTGTTGAAACCAAACAAAAAGAATTCACGGTGGCCAGATAGGGCTATTTTCTGCTGACTGTCTCTGGGGACTCAAACAGAATCCATTTGCTTGATTGTTTGACTTTCCGTTTCCCTCGTGTAGGGTACTTGTATACACACCTTCGGCTTGTAGTTTGTCTGTGTCCTTGGATCTCAAGTGAGTCTCCTGTAAGTAAGCACGTAGGTGTCTTGAGTTTTCATCCGTTCTTTCATCCCTGTGTCTTTTGTTTGCAGCACTCAGTGCCTGACCTTTTATTCTGATGATTCAGAGCTGTGCATTTATTGCACTTAATGAATATGTTTTATCATTAATCTACAATCACGTGAAGAACATTATGTTTACTATGCTCCCCCCTTCACCAAGTCCCCCCGAAAAACCTCTTCAGTCACTGTCGATCAGCGTAGTTGTATGCTGTAGAAACCTTCACCATGTCCCCCACAAATGTCCCTGTTACAGTCACTGTCCATCAGTGAGTAGTAAGATGCTATATGATCTCTACTAGTCTTCTCTGTGTTGTACAGTACTCCCCATGCACACCCGACCTCGCGCATTATACATGCTAAACTTAATGCCCCCATTCTTTCTCCCCACACTTATCCCTCCCTTCAGACTCACCCTGCCCAGTCCTTTTTCCTTTGGTTACTTTTAGTCAACTCTCGGGTTCTGTGAGTCTGCTGCTGTTTCTTAACTTCAGTTTTTCTTTGTTGTTATACTCCACACATGAGTGAAATCACTTGGTACTTGCCTTTATCCGCCTGCCCTATTTTTCTGAACATACTACCGTCTTGCTCCATCCACGTCATTGCAAATGGTAGTATTTGTTTTCTTCTTAAGGCTGCTTACTGCACTTTTTAAACTGGATTTCATTCTTCCTTTTTGTTTGTAGTTTAGCTATGTTATTCACCATTCAACTCCTGGTTATGAACAATAGCTTTGTGTCAATCGACATGTATCTGTATCTATCTATCTTAAGATCTGTCTGTATATCTATGTATCTATGTATGTATATATCTATGTATCTATGTATCTATCTATGTATCTATCTATCTATCTTCCTATCATCTATCTATGATGTCTATCATCTATTAATCTATGTACCTATCTATCTATCTTTCACCTGTCGTCTGTCTACCTACCTATCTATGAAACAATCATCTTTTTGTCTACCCATCTATCCTTATGTACAGAACAGTTAACAACATAGCCTATGTCTCTTCCCTACATTATGCTTCCAGAAAACTTGCAAGGTAACTAAGCCATAAGGAGAGCACTGTGTTCACCGATACGCTTTCAGGTAGAGTCAGCAGAGTGTGCTTACAAAACCAGTAAATGGAGGTGAAAGGACTTGAACACGTATCTTTGTCCTCTGTCCTCTTATACTTCCTGCTCGCTTGTTGACTTTATTTAGCCACATTCAGTGAGTAAGTGATCCCTGAAGACCACAAGTATCCTTCGTCTTGGCCTGTTGTCGTCAGAAAAGTGTACTTGGCCCTTTGCACACCATCATGTTTGAGGGACATTGGCGTGAACACTGCTGATAGGTGGAGGGACAAATATGAATTAACACCTATTTCTGGACAGGAGCAGTTGGGAACAAAGAGTGTGTTGTGGAGTGAAGTGTTTATTTGAGTGTCCAAACTTCCCTCTTTAGGTGGTTATTACTTCTTTACATTCGTGAACATCATAAAAAGCAATGATTATAAATGCCCAGATGCATATTATTACAGCAACTCATTTGTTGAGGTGAGAAGAAATGAGAAGGAAGTTACTGCAACACTAAATCTATGCCTGAGCACTGCTGAAACCAAACAAAAAGAATTCACGGTGGCTAGATAGGGCTATTTTCTACTGACTCTCTCTGGGGTCCAAAACAGAATCCATTTCTTTCTTTGTTTCTCAGTTTCACTTGTGTAGGGTATCTGACCCCGCCCCTTCAGCTTGTAGTTTGTCTGTGTCCTTGGATCTCAAGTGAGTCTCCAGTAAGGGAGCACGTAGGTGGTCTTGAGTTTTCATCAGTTCTTCTAACCCTGTGTCTTTTGATTGGAGCACTCAAAGGCTGTACTTTTATTCTGATATTTGAGAGCTGTTCTCTTACTGCACTTTGAAATTCTTTTTGTTCTCATTAATATACAATCACATGCAGAAAATTATGTTATTCTGTCTACCCTCTTCACCAAGTCACCCCAAATCCCAGTTACAGCCGCTCTCCATCAGCATGTACTAAGATGCTGTAGAATCACTACATGTCTTCTCTGTGTTGTACAGCCCTACCCATGACACCCTACCCTACACATTATACATGCTAATCCTAATGCCCGCATTCTTTTTCCCCGCACTTATTACTCCCTTCCCACAAACCCTACCCAGTCCCTTTCTCTTTGGTAACTGTTAGTCCACTCTCGGGTTCTGTGAGTCTGCTGCTGTCTTTTCCTTCAGTTTTTCTTTGTTAACATTCTCCACACATGAGTGAAATCATTTGGTACATGTATTTCTCCACCTGGCCTATTTGACTGAGCATAATACCCTCTAGCTCCATCCACGTTATTGCAAATGATAGGATTTGTTTTCTTCTTATTGCTGCTTACTGCACTTTTTAAACTGGATTTCATTCTTCTTTTTTGTTTGTAGTTTTGCTATGTGCTTTTACCATTGCTCTCCTTGTTATGAGCAGTAGCTTAGTGTTAATCGATATGTACCTATATCTATCTATCTGTCTGTCTATCTATTTATCAATCACTCAATCAATCATCTTTTTGTCTGTACATCTGTCCCTGTGTACAGAACAGTTAACCATATACCCTATATCACTTTCTTACACTATGCTCCCAAAAATCCTGCAAAGTATCTAGGCTGCAGAGGGAGCACTGGGTTCACCGAGACACTTGCAGTTCGAGTCGGCCGCGTGTACCTAAAAAACCAGGAAATGGTTGTGCTGGGACTTGAACCCATGTCTCTATCCTCTGTCCTCTTTCATCTCCTTCTAACTTGCTGTCTGTATTTAGCCACATTCATTGACTAAGGGCTCCCTTAAGATCTCAAGTATCATTCCTCTGGGCCTGTTGTCGACAGAAAAGTAAACTTGTTGCTTTGCTCACCACCATGTTTGAAGGACATCAGCGTGATCACCGCCGATAGGACGGAGGGTCAAATTAAAAGGAACACCAATTTCGAGACAGGAGCAGTTGGGAGCTAACAGTGTATTGTGGAGTGACGTGTTTATTTGAGTGTCCAAACTTCCCTCTTTAGGTGGTTATTAGATTTTCACATTCGTGAACATCATAAAATCCACTGATTTCAAAGGCCCAGATGCTTATTATTACAGCAACTCAGATGTTGAGGTGAGAGAAATGAGAAGTATGTTGCTGCACCACTAAATCTATGGCTGGGAACTGTTGAAACCAAACAAAAAGAATTCACGGTGGCCAGATAGGGCTATTTTCTGCTGACTGTCTCTGGGGACTCAAACAGAATCCATTTGCTTGATTGTTTGATTTTCCGTTTCACTCGTGTAGGGTACTTGTCCACACACCTTCGGCTTGTAGTTTGTCTGTGTCCTTGGATCTCAAGTGAGTCTCCTGTAAGTAAGCACGTAGGTGTCTTGAGTTTTCATCCGTTCTTTCATCCCTGTGTCTTTTGTTTGCAGCACTCAGTGCCTGACCTTTTATTCTGATGATTCAGAGCTGTGCATTTATTGCACTTAATGAATATGTTTTATCATTAATCTACAATCACGTGAAGAACATTATGTTTACTATGCTCCCCCCTTCACCAAGTCCCCCCGAAAAACCTCTTCAGTCACTGTCGATCAGCGTAGTTGTATGCTGTAGAAACCTTCACCATGTCCCCCACAAATGTCCCTGTTACAGTCACTGTCCATCAGTGAGTAGTAAGATGCTATATGATCTCTACTAGTCTTCTCTGTGTTGTACAGTACTCCCCATGCACACCCGACCTCGCGCATTATACATGCTAAACTTAATGCCCCCATTCTTTCACCCCACACTTATCCCTCCCTTCAGACTCACCCTGCCCAGTCCTTTTTCCTTTGCTTACTTTTAGTCAACTCTCGGGTTCTGTGAGTCTGCTGCTGTTTCTTAACTTCAGTTTTTCTTTGTTGTTATACTCCACACATGAGTGAAATCACTTGGTACTTGCCTTTATCCGCCTGCCCTATTTTTCTGAACATACTACCGTCTTGCTCCATCCACGTCATTGCAAATGGTAGTATTTGTTTTCTTCTTAAGGCTGCTTACTGCACTTTTTAAACTGGATTTCATTCTTCCTTTTTGTTTGTAGTTTAGCTATGTTATTCACCATTCAACTCCTGGTTATGAACAATAGCTTTGTGTCAATCGACATGTATCTGTATCTATCTATCTAAAGGTCTGTCTGTATATCTATGTATCTATGTATGTATATATCTATGTATCTATGTATCTATCTATGTATCTATCTATCTATCTTCCTATCATCTATCTATGATGTCTATCATCTATTAATCTATGTACCTATCTATCTATCTTTCACCTGTCGTCTGTCTACCTACCTATCTATGAAACAATCATCTTTTTGTCTACCCATCTATCCTTATGTACAGAACAGTTAACAACATAGCCTATGTCTCTTCCCTACATTATGCTTCCAGAAAACTTGCAAGGTAACTAAGCCATAAGGAGAGCACTGTGTTCACCGATACGCTTTCAGGTAGAGTCAGCAGAGTGTGCTTACAAAACCAGTAAATGGAGGTGAAAGGACTTGAACACGTATCTTTGTCCTCTGTCCTCTTATACTTCCTGCTCGCTTGTTGACTTTATTTAGCCACATTCAGTGAGTAAGTGATCCCTGAAGACCACAAGTATCCTTCGTCTTGGCCTGTTGTCGTCAGAAAAGTGTACTTGGCCCTTTGCACACCATCATGTTTGAGGGACATTGGCGTGAACACTGCTGATAGGTGGAGGGACAAATATGAATTAACACCTATTTCTGGACAGGAGCAGTTGGGAACAAAGAGTGTGTTGTGGAGTGAAGTGTTTATTTGAGTGTCCAAACTTCCCTCTTTAGGTGGTTATTACTTCTTTACATTCGTGAACATCATAAAAAGCAATGATTATAAATGCCCAGATGCATATTATTACAGCAACTCATTTGTTGAGGTGAGAAGAAATGAGAAGGAAGTTACTGCAACACTAAATCTATGCCTGAGCACTGCTGAAACCAAACAAAAAGAATTCACGGTGGCTAGATAGGGCTATTTTCTACTGACTCTCTCTGGGGTCCAAAACAGAATCCATTTCTTTCTTTGTTTCTCAGTTTCACTTGTGTAGGGTATCTGACCCCGCCCCTTCAGCTTGTAGTTTGTCTGTGTCCTTGGATCTCAAGTGAGTCTCCAGTAAGGGAGCACGTAGGTGGTCTTGAGTTTTCATCAGTTCTTCTAACCCTGTGTCTTTTGATTGGAGCACTCAAAGGCTGTACTTTTATTCTGATATTTGAGAGCTGTTCTCTTACTGCACTTTGAAATTCTTTTTGTTCTCATTAATATACAATCACATGCAGAAAATTATGTTATTCTGTCTACCCTCTTCACCAAGTCACCCCAAATCCCAGTTACAGCCGCTCTCCATCAGCATGTACTAAGATGCTGTAGAATCACTACATGTCTTCTCTGTGTTGTACAGCCCTACCCATGACACCCTACCCTACACATTATACATGCTAATCCTAATGCCCGCATTCTTTTTCCCCGCACTTATTACTCCCTTCCCACAAACCCTACCCAGTCCCTTTCTCTTTGGTAACTGTTAGTCCACTCTCGGGTTCTGTGAGTCTGCTGCTGTCTTTTCCTTCAGTTTTTCTTTGTTAACATTCTCCACACATGAGTGAAATCATTTGGTACATGTATTTCTCCACCTGGCCTATTTGACTGAGCATAATACCCTCTAGCTCCATCCACGTTATTGCAAATGATAGGATTTGTTTTCTTCTTATTGCTGCTTACTGCACTTTTTAAACTGGATTTCATTCTTCTTTTTTGTTTGTAGTTTTGCTATGTGCTTTTACCATTGCTCTCCTTGTTATGAGCAGTAGCTTAGTGTTAATCGATATGTACCTATATCTATCTATCTGTCTGTCTATCTATTTATCAATCACTCAATCAATCATCTTTTTGTCTGTACATCTGTCCCTGTGTACAGAACAGTTAACCATATACCCTATATCACTTTCTTACACTATGCTCCCAAAAATCCTGCAAAGTATCTAGGCTGCAGAGGGAGCACTGGGTTCACCGAGACACTTGCAGTTCGAGTCGGCCGCGTGTACCTAAAAAACCAGGAAATGGTTGTGCTGGGACTTGAACCCATGTCTCTATCCTCTGTCCTCTTTCATCTCCTTCTAACTTGCTGTCTGTATTTAGCCACATTCATTGACTAAGGGCTCCCTTAAGATCTCAAGTATCATTCCTCTGGGCCTGTTGTCGACAGAAAAGTAAACTTGTTGCTTTGCTCACCACCATGTTTGAAGGACATCAGCGTGATCACCGCCGATAGGACGGAGGGTCAAATTAAAAGGAACACCAATTTCGAGACAGGAGCAGTTGGGAGCTAACAGTGTATTGTGGAGTGACGTGTTTATTTGAGTGTCCAAACTTCCCTCTTTAGGTGGTTATTAGATTTTCACATTCGTGAACATCATAAAATCCACTGATTTCAAAGGCCCAGATGCTTATTATTACAGCAACTCAGATGTTGAGGTGAGAGAAATGAGAAGTATGTTGCTGCACCACTAAATCTATGGCTGGGAACTGTTGAAACCAAACAAAAAGAATTCACGGTGGCCAGATAGGGCTATTTTCTGCTGACTGTCTCTGGGGACTCAAACAGAATCCATTTGCTTGATTGTTTGATTTTCCGTTTCACTCGTGTAGGGTACTTGTCCACACACCTTCGGCTTGTAGTTTGTCTGTGTCCTTGGATCTCAAGTGAGTCTCCTGTAAGTAAGCACGTAGGTGTCTTGAGTTTTCATCCGTTCTTTCATCCCTGTGTCTTTTGTTTGCAGCACTCAGTGCCTGACCTTTTATTCTGATGATTCAGAGCTGTGCATTTATTGCACTTAATGAATATGTTTTATCATTAATCTACAATCACGTGAAGAACATTATGTTTACTATGCTCCCCCCTTCACCAAGTCCCCCCGAAAAACCTCTTCAGTCACTGTCGATCAGCGTAGTTGTATGCTGTAGAAACCTTCACCATGTCCCCCACAAATGTCCCTGTTACAGTCACTGTCCATCAGTGAGTAGTAAGATGCTATATGATCTCTACTAGTCTTCTCTGTGTTGTACAGTACTCCCCATGCACACCCGACCTCGCGCATTATACATGCTAAACTTAATGCCCCCATTCTTTCACCCCACACTTATCCCTCCCTTCAGACTCACCCTGCCCAGTCCTTTTTCCTTTGCTTACTTTTAGTCAACTCTCGGGTTCTGTGAGTCTGCTGCTGTTTCTTAACTTCAGTTTTTCTTTGTTGTTATACTCCACACATGAGTGAAATCACTTGGTACTTGCCTTTATCCGCCTGCCCTATTTTTCTGAACATACTACCGTCTTGCTCCATCCACGTCATTGCAAATGGTAGTATTTGTTTTCTTCTTAAGGCTGCTTACTGCACTTTTTAAACTGGATTTCATTCTTCCTTTTTGTTTGTAGTTTAGCTATGTTATTCACCATTCAACTCCTGGTTATGAACAATAGCTTTGTGTCAATCGACATGTATCTGTATCTATCTATCTAAAGGTCTGTCTGTATATCTATGTATCTATGTATGTATATATCTATGTATCTATGTATCTATCTATGTATCTATCTATCTATCTTCCTATCATCTATCTATGATGTCTATCATCTATTAATCTATGTACCTATCTATCTATCTTTCACCTGTCGTCTGTCTACCTACCTATCTATGAAACAATCATCTTTTTGTCTACCCATCTATCCTTATGTACAGAACAGTTAACAACATAGCCTATGTCTCTTCCCTACATTATGCTTCCAGAAAACTTGCAAGGTAACTAAGCCATAAGGAGAGCACTGTGTTCACCGATACGCTTTCAGGTAGAGTCAGCAGAGTGTGCTTACAAAACCAGTAAATGGAGGTGAAAGGACTTGAACACGTATCTTTGTCCTCTGTCCTCTTATACTTCCTGCTCGCTTGTTGACTTTATTTAGCCACATTCAGTGAGTAAGTGATCCCTGAAGACCACAAGTATCCTTCGTCTTGGCCTGTTGTCGTCAGAAAAGTGTACTTGGCCCTTTGCACACCATCATGTTTGAGGGACATTGGCGTGAACACTGCTGATAGGTGGAGGGACAAATATGAATTAACACCTATTTCTGGACAGGAGCAGTTGGGAACAAAGAGTGTGTTGTGGAGTGAAGTGTTTATTTGAGTGTCCAAACTTCCCTCTTTAGGTGGTTATTACTTCTTTACATTCGTGAACATCATAAAAAGCAATGATTATAAATGCCCAGATGCATATTATTACAGCAACTCATTTGTTGAGGTGAGAAGAAATGAGAAGGAAGTTACTGCAACACTAAATCTATGCCTGAGCACTGCTGAAACCAAACAAAAAGAATTCACGGTGGCTAGATAGGGCTATTTTCTACTGACTCTCTCTGGGGTCCAAAACAGAATCCATTTCTTTCTTTGTTTCTCAGTTTCACTTGTGTAGGGTATCTGACCCCGCCCCTTCAGCTTGTAGTTTGTCTGTGTCCTTGGATCTCAAGTGAGTCTCCAGTAAGGGAGCACGTAGGTGGTCTTGAGTTTTCATCAGTTCTTCTAACCCTGTGTCTTTTGATTGGAGCACTCAAAGGCTGTACTTTTATTCTGATATTTGAGAGCTGTTCTCTTACTGCACTTTGAAATTCTTTTTGTTCTCATTAATATACAATCACATGCAGAAAATTATGTTATTCTGTCTACCCTCTTCACCAAGTCACCCCAAATCCCAGTTACAGCCGCTCTCCGTCAGCATGTACTAAGATGCTGTAGAATCACTACATGTCTTCTCTGTGTTGTACAGCCCTACCCATGACACCCTACCCTACACATTATACATGCTAATCCTAATGCCCGCATTCTTTTTCCCCGCACTTATTACTCCCTTCCCACAAACCCTACCCAGTCCCTTTCTCTTTGGTAACTGTTAGTCCACTCTCGGGTTCTGTGAGTCTGCTGCTGTCTTTTCCTTCAGTTTTTCTTTGTTAACATTCTCCACACATGAGTGAAATCATTTGGTACATGTATTTCTCCACCTGGCCTATTTGACTGAGCATAATACCCTCTAGCTCCATCCACGTTATTGCAAATGATAGGATTTGTTTTCTTCTTATTGCTGCTTACTGCACTTTTTAAACTGGATTTCATTCTTCTTTTTTGTTTGTAGTTTTGCTATGTGCTTTTACCATTGCTCTCCTTGTTATGAGCAGTAGCTTAGTGTTAATCGATATGTACCTATATCTATCTATCTGTCTGTCTATCTATTTATCAATCACTCAATCATCTTTTTGTCTGTACATCTGTCCATGTGTACAGAACAGTTAACCATATACCCTATATCACTTTCTTACACTATGCTCCCAAAAATCCTGCAAAGTATCTAGGCTGCAGAGGGAGCACTGGGTTCACCGAGACACTTGCAGTTCGAGTCGGCCGCGTGTACCTACAAAACCAGGAAATGGTTGTGCTGGGACTTGAACCCGTGTCTCTATCCTCTGTCCTCTTTCATCTCCTTCTAACTTGCTGTCTGTATTTAGCCACATTCATTGACTAAGGGCTCCCTGAAGATCTCAAGTATCATTCCTCTGGGCCTGTTGTCGACAGAAAAGTAAACTTGTTGCTTTGCTCACCACCATGTTTGAAGGACATCAGCGTGATCACCGCCGATAGGACGGAGGGTCAAATTAAAAGGAACACCAATTTCTAGACAGGAGCAGTTGGGAGCTAACAGTGTATTGTGGAGTGACGTGTTTATTTGAGTGTCCAAACTTCCCTCTTTCGGTGGTTATTAGATTTTCACATTCGTGAACATCATAAAATCCACTGATATCAAAGGCCCAGATGCTTATTATTACAGCAACTCAGTTGTTGAGGTGAGAAAAAATGAGAAGTATGTTGCTGCACCACTAAATCTATGGCTGGGAACTGTTGAAACCAAACAAAAAGAATTCACGGTGGCCAGATAGGGCTATTTTCTGCTGACTGTCTCTGGGGACTCAAACAGAATCCATTTGCTTGATTGTTTGACTTTCCGTTTCCCTCGTGTAGGGTACTTGTCCACACACCTTCGGCTTGTAGTTTGTCTGTGTCCTTGGATCTCAAGTGAGTCTCCTGTAAGTAAGCACGTAGGTGTCTTGAGTTTTCATCCGTTCTTTCATCCCTGTGTCTTTTGTTTGCAGCACTCAGTGCCTGACCTTTTATTCTGATGATTCAGAGCTGTGCATTTATTGCACTTAATGAATATGTTTTATCATTAATCTACAATCACGTGAAGAACATTATGTTTACTATGCTCCCCCCTTCACCAAGTCCCCCCAAAAAACCTCTTCAGTCACTGTCGATCAGCGTAGTTGTATGCTGTAGAACCCTTCACCATGTCCCCCACAAATGTCCCCGTTACAGTCACTGTCCATCAGTGAGTAGTAAGATGCTATATGATCTCTACTAGTCTTCTCTGTGTTGTACAGTACTCCCCATGCACACCCGACCCCGCGCATTATACATGCTAAACTTAATGCCCCCATTCTTTCTCCCCACACTTATCCCTCCCTTCAGACTCACCCTGCCCAGGCCTTTTTCCTTTGGTTTCTTTTAGTCAACTCTCGGGTTCTGTGAGTCTGCTGCTGTTTCTTAACTTCAGTTTTTCTTTGTTGTTATACTCCACACATGAGTGAAATCACTTGGTACTTGCCTTTATCCGCCTGCCCTATTTTTCTGAACATACTACCGTCTTGCTCCATCCACGTCATTGCAAATGGTAGTATTTGTTTTCTTCTTAAGGCTGCTTACTGCACTTTTTAAACTGGATTTCATTCTTCCTTTTTGTTTGTAGTTTAGCTATGTTATTCACCATTCAACTCCTGGTTATGAACAATAGCTTTGTGTCAATCGACATGTATCTGTATCTATCTATCTAAAGGTCTGTCTGTATATCTATGTATCTATGTGTGTATATATCTATGTATCTATGTATCTATCTATGTATCTATCTATCTATCTTCCTATCATCTATCTATGATGTCTATCATCTATTAATCTATGTACCTATCTATCTATCTTTCACCTGTCGTCTGTCTACCTACCTATCTATGAAACAATCATCTTTTTGTCTACCCATCTATCCTTATGTACAGAACAGTTAACAACATAGCCTATGTCTCTTCCCTACATTATGCTTCCAGAAAACTTGCAAGGTAACTAAGCCATAAGGAGAGCACTGTGTTCACCGATACGCTTTCAGGTAGAGTCAGCAGAGTGTGCTTACAAAACCAGTAAATGGAGGTGAAAGGACTTGAACACGTATCTTTGTCCTCTGTCCTCTTATACTTCCTGCTCGCTTGTTGACTTTATTTAGCCACATTCAGTGAGTAAGTGATCCCTGAAGACCACAAGTATCCTTCGTCTTGGCCTGTTGTCGTCAGAAAAGTGTACTTGGCCCTTTGCACACCATCATGTTTGAGGGACATTGGCGTGAACACTGCTGATAGGTGGAGGGACAAATATGAATTAACACCTATTTCTGGACAGGAGCAGTTGGGAACAAAGAGTGTGTTGTGGAGTGAAGTGTTTATTTGAGTGTCCAAACTTCCCTCTTTAGGTGGTTATTACTTCTTTACATTCGTGAACATCATAAAAAGCAATGATTATAAATGCCCAGATGCATATTATTACAGCAACTCATTTGTTGAGGTGAGAAGAAATGAGAAGGAAGTTACTGCAACACTAAATCTATGCCTGAGCACTGCTGAAACCAAACAAAAAGAATTCACGGTGGCTAGATAGGGCTATTTTCTACTGACTCTCTCTGGGGTCCAAAACAGAATCCATTTCTTTCTTTGTTTCTCAGTTTCACTTGTGTAGGGTATCTGACCCCGCCCCTTCAGCTTGTAGTTTGTCTGTGTCCTTGGATCTCAAGTGAGTCTCCAGTAAGGGAGCACGTAGGTGGTCTTGAGTTTTCATCAGTTCTTCTAACCCTGTGTCTTTTGATTGGAGCACTCAAAGGCTGTACTTTTATTCTGATATTTGAGAGCTGTGCTCTTACTGCACTTTGAAATTCTTTTTGTTCTCATTAATATACAATCACATGCAGAAAATTATGTTATTCTGTCTACCCTCTTCACCAAGTCACCCCAAATCCCAGTTACAGCCGCTCTCCGTCAGCATGTACTAAGATGCTGTAGAATCACTACATGTCTTCTCTGTGTTGTACAGCCCTACCCATGACACCCTACCCTACACATTATACATGCTAATCCTAATGCCCGCATTCTTTTTCCCCGCACTTATTACTCCCTTCCCACAAACCCTACCCAGTCCCTTTCTCTTTGGTAACTGTTAGTCCACTCTCGGGTTCTGTGAGTCTGCTGCTGTCTTTTCCTTCAGTTTTTCTTTGTTAACATTCTCCACACATGAGTGAAATCATTTGGTACATGTATTTCTCCACCTGGCCTATTTGACTGAGCATAATACCCTCTAGCTCCATCCACGTTATTGCAAATGATAGGATTTGTTTTCTTCTTATTGCTGCTTACTGCACTTTTTAAACTGGATTTCATTCTTCTTTTTTGTTTGTAGTTTTGCTATGTGCTTTTACCATTGCTCTCCTTGTTATGAGCAGTAGCTTAGTGTTAATCGATATGTACCTATATCTATCTATCTGTCTGTCTATCTATTTATCAATCACTCAATCAATCATCTTTTTGTCTGTACATCTGTCCATGTGTACAGAACAGTTAACCATATACCCTATATCACTTTCTTACACTATGCTCCCAAAAATCCTGCAAAGTATCTAGGCTGCAGAGGGAGCACTGGGTTCACCGAGACACTTGCAGTTCGAGTCGGCCGCGTGTACCTACAAAACCAGGAAATGGTTGTGCTGGGACTTGAACCCGTGTCTCTATCCTCTGTCCTCTTTCATCTCCTTCTAACTTGCTGTCTGTATTTAGCCACATTCATTGACTAAGGGCTCCCTGAAGATCTCAAGTATCATTCCTCTGGGCCTGTTGTCGACAGAAAAGTAAACTTGTTGCTTTGCTCACCACCATGTTTGAAGGACATCAGCGTGATCACCGCCGATAGGACGGAGGGTCAAATTAAAAGGAACACCAATTTCTAGACAGGAGCAGTTGGGAGCTAACAGTGTATTGTGGAGTGACGTGTTTATTTGAGTGTCCAAACTTCCCTCTTTCGGTGGTTATTAGATTTTCACATTCGTGAACATCATAAAATCCACTGATATCAAAGGCCCAGATGCTTATTATTACAGCAACTCAGTTGTTGAGGTGAGAAAAAATGAGAAGTATGTTGCTGCACCACTAAATCTATGGCTGGGAACTGTTGAAACCAAACAAAAAGAATTCACGGTGGCCAGATAGGGCTATTTTCTGCTGACTGTCTCTGGGGACTCAAACAGAATCCATTTGCTTGATTGTTTGACTTTCCGTTTCCCTCGTGTAGGGTACTTGTCCACACACCTTCGGCTTGTAGTTTGTCTGTGTCCTTGGATCTCAAGTGAGTCTCCTGTAAGTAAGCACGTAGGTGTCTTGAGTTTTCATCCGTTCTTTCATCCCTGTGTCTTTTGTTTGCAGCACTCAGTGCCTGACCTTTTATTCTGATGATTCAGAGCTGTGCATTTATTGCACTTAATGAATATGTTTTATCATTAATCTACAATCACGTGAAGAACATTATGTTTACTATGCTCCCCCCTTCACCAAGTCCCCCCAAAAAACCTCTTCAGTCACTGTCGATCAGCGTAGTTGTATGCTGTAGAACCCTTCACCATGTCCCCCACAAATGTCCCCGTTACAGTCACTGTCCATCAGTGAGTAGTAAGATGCTATATGATCTCTACTAGTCTTCTCTGTGTTGTACAGTACTCCCCATGCACACCCGACCCCGCGCATTATACATGCTAAACTTAATGCCCCCATTCTTTCTCCCCACACTTATCCCTCCCTTCAGACTCACCCTGCCCAGGCCTTTTTCCTTTGGTTTCTTTTAGTCAACTCTCGGGTTCTGTGAGTCTGCTGCTGTTTCTTAACTTCAGTTTTTCTTTGTTGTTATACTCCACACATGAGTGAAATCACTTGGTACTTGCCTTTATCCGCCTGCCCTATTTTTCTGAACATACTACCGTCTTGCTCCATCCACGTCATTGCAAATGGTAGTATTTGTTTTCTTCTTAAGGCTGCTTACTGCACTTTTTAAACTGGATTTCATTCTTCCTTTTTGTTTGTAGTTTAGCTATGTTATTCACCATTCAACTCCTGGTTATGAACAATAGCTTTGTGTCAATCGACATGTATCTGTATCTATCTATCTAAAGGTCTGTCTGTATATCTATGTATCTATGTGTGTATATATCTATGTATCTATGTATCTATCTATGTATCTATCTATCTATCTTCCTATCATCTATCTATGATGTCTATCATCTATTAATCTATGTACCTATCTATCTATCTTTCACCTGTTGTCTGTCTACCTACCTATCTATGAAACAATCATCTTTTTGTCTACCCATCTATCCTTATGTACAGAACAGTTAACAACATAGCCTATGTCTCTTCCCTACATTATGCTTCCAGAAAACTTGCAAGGTAACTAAGCCATAAGGAGAGCACTGTGTTCACCGATACGCTTTCAGGTAGAGTCAGCAGAGTGTGCTTACAAAACCAGTAAATGGAGGTGAAAGGACTTGAACACGTATCTTTGTCCTCTGTCCTCTTATACTTCCTGCTCGCTTGTTGACTTTATTTAGCCACATTCAGTGAGTAAGTGATCCCTGAAGACCACAAGTATCCTTCGTCTTGGCCTGTTGTCGTCAGAAAAGTGTACTTGGCCCTTTGCACACCATCATGTTTGAGGGACATTGGCGTGAACACTGCTGATAGGTGGAGGGACAAATATGAATTAACACCTATTTCTGGACAGGAGCAGTTGGGAACAAAGAGTGTGTTGTGGAGTGAAGTGTTTATTTGAGTGTCCAAACTTCCCTCTTTAGGTGGTTATTACTTCTTTACATTCGTGAACATCATAAAAAGCAATGATTATAAATGCCCAGATGCATATTATTACAGCAACTCATTTGTTGAGGTGAGAAGAAATGAGAAGGAAGTTACTGCAACACTAAATCTATGCCTGAGCACTGCTGAAACCAAACAAAAAGAATTCACGGTGGCTAGATAGGGCTATTTTCTACTGACTCTCTCTGGGGTCCAAAACAGAATCCATTTCTTTCTTTGTTTCTCAGTTTCACTTGTGTAGGGTATCTGACCCCGCCCCTTCAGCTTGTAGTTTGTCTGTGTCCTTGGATCTCAAGTGAGTCTCCAGTAAGGGAGCACGTAGGTGGTCTTGAGTTTTCATCAGTTCTTCTAACCCTGTGTCTTTTGATTGGAGCACTCAAAGGCTGTACTTTTATTCTGATATTTGAGAGCTGTGCTCTTACTGCACTTTGAAATTCTTTTTGTTCTCATTAATATACAATCACATGCAGAAAATTATGTTATTCTGTCTACCCTCTTCACCAAGTCACCCCAAATCCCAGTTACAGCCGCTCTCCATCAGCATGTACTAAGATGCTGTAGAATCACTACATGTCTTCTCTGTGTTGTACAGCCCTACCCATGACACCCCACCCTACACATTATACATGCTAATCCTAATGCCCGCATTCTTTTTCCCCGACTTATTACTCCCTTCCCACAAACCCTACCCAGTCCCTTTCTCTTTGGTAACTGTTAGTCCACTCTCGGGTTCTGTGAGTCTGCTGCTGTCTTTTCCTTCAGTTTTTCTTTGTTAACATTCTCCACACATGAGTGAAATCATTTGGTACATGTATTTCTCCGCCTGGCCTATTTGACTGAGCATAATACCCTCTAGCTCCATCCACGTTATTGCAAATGATAGGATTTGTTTTCTTCTTATTGCTGCTTACTGCACTTTTTAAACTGGATTTCATTCTTCTTTTTTGTTTGTAGTTTTGCTATGTGCTTTTACCATTGCTCTCCTTGTTATGAGCAGTAGCTTAGTGTTAATCGATATGTACCTATATCTATCTATCTGTCTGTCTATCTATTTATCAATCACTCAATCAATCATCTTTTTGTCTGTACATCTGTCCATGTGTACAGAACAGTTAACCATATACCCTATATCACTTTCTTACACTATGCTCCCAAAAATCCTGCAAAGTATCTAGGCTGCAGAGGGAGCACTGGGTTCACCGAGACACTTGCAGTTCGAGTCGGCCGCGTGTACCTACAAAACCAGGAAATGGTTGTGCTGGGACTTGAACCCGTGTCTCTATCCTCTGTCCTCTTTCATCTCCTTCTAACTTGCTGTCTGTATTTAGCCACATTCATTGACTAAGGGCTCCCTGAAGATCTCAAGTATCATTCCTCTGGGCCTGTTGTCGACAGAAAAGTAAACTTGTTGCTTTGCTCACCACCATGTTTGAAGGACATCAGCGTGATCACCGCCGATAGGACGGAGGGTCAAATTAAAAGGAACACCAATTTCTAGACAGGAGCAGTTGGGAGCTAACAGTGTATTGTGGAGTGACGTGTTTATTTGAGTGTCTAAACTTCCCTCTTTAGGTGGTTATTAGATTTTCACATTCGTGAACATCATAAAATCCACTGATATCAAAGGCCCAGATGCTTATTATTACAGCAACTCAGTTGTTGAGGTGAGAAAAAATGAGAAGTATGTTGTTGCACCACTAAATCTATGGCTGGGAACTGTTGAAACCAAACAAAAAGAATTCACGGTGGCCAGATAGGGCTATTTTCTGCTGACTGTCTCTGGGGACTCAAACAGAATCCATTTGCTTGATTGTTTGACTTTCCGTTTCCCTCGTGTAGGGTACTTGTCCACACACCTTCGGCTTGTAGTTTGTCTGTGTCCTTGGATCTCAAGTGAGTCTCCTGTAAGTAAGCACGTAGGTGTCTTGAGTTTTCATCCGTTCTTTCATCCCTGTGTCTTTTGTTTGCAGCACTCAGTGCCTGACCTTTTATTCTGATGATTCAGAGCTGTGCATTTATTGCACTTAATGAATATGTTTTATCATTAATCTACAATCACGTGAAGAACATTATGTTTACTATGCTCCCCCCTTCACCAAGTCCCCCCAAAAAACCTCTTCAGTCACTGTCGATCAGCGTAGTTGTATGCTGTAGAACCCTTCACCATGTCCCCCACAAATGTCCCCGTTACAGTCACTGTCCATCAGTGAGTAGTAAGATGCTATATGATCTCTACTAGTCTTCTCTGTGTTGTACAGTACTCCCCATGCACACCCGACCCCGCGCATTATACATGCTAAACTTAATGCCCCCATTCTTTCTCCCCACACTTATCCCTCCCTTCAGACTCACCCTGCCCAGGCCTTTTTCCTTTGGTTTCTTTTAGTCAACTCTCGGGTTCTGTGAGTCTGCTGCTGTTTCTTAACTTCAGTTTTTCTTTGTTGTTATACGCCACACATGAGTGAAATCACTTGGTACTTGCCTTTATCCGCCTGCCCTATTTTTCTGAACATACTACCGTCTTGCTCCATCCACGTCATTGCAAATGGTAGTGTTTGTTTTCTTCTTAAGGCTGCTTACTGCACTTTTTAAACTGGATTTCATTCTTCCTTTTTGTTTGTAGTTTAGCTATGTTATTCACCATTCAACTCCTGGTTATGAACAATAGCTTTGTGTCAATCGACATGTATCTGTATCTATCTATCTAAAGGTCTGTCTGTATATCTATGTATCTATGTGTGTATATATCTATGTATCTATGTATCTATCTATGTATCTATCTATCTTCCTATCATCTATCTATGATGTCTATCATCTATTAATCTATGTACCTATCTATCTATCTTTCACCTGTCGTCTGTCTACCTATCTATCTATGAAAAAATCATCTTTTTGTCTACCCATCTATTATTATGTACAGAACAGTTAACAACATAGCCTATGTCTCTTCCCTACATTATGCTTCCAGAAATCTTGCAAGGTAACTAAGCCATAAGGAGAGCACTGTGTTCACCGATACGCTTTCAGGTAGAGTCAGCAGAGTGTGCTTACAAAACCAGTAAATGGAGGTGAAAGGACTTGAACCCGTATCTTTGTCCTCTGTCCTCTTATACTTCCTGATCGCTTGTTGACTTTATTTAGCCACATTCAGTGAGTAAGTGATCCCTGAAGACCACAAGTATCCTTCGTCTTGGCCTGTTGTCGTCAGAAAAGTGTACTTGGCCCTTTGCACACCATCATGTTTGAGGGACATTGGCGTGAACACTGCTGATAGGTGGAGGGACAAATATGAATTAACACCTATTTCTGGACAGGAGCAGTTGGGAACAAAGAGTGTGTTGTGGAGTGAAGTGTTTATTTGAGTGTCCAAACTTCCCTCTTTAGGTGGTTATTACTTCTTTACATTCGTGAACATCATAAAAAGCAATGATTATAAATGCCCAGATGCATATTATTACAGCAACTCATTTGTTGAGGTGAGAAGAAATGAGAAGGAAGTTACTGCAACACTAAATCTATGCCTGAGCACTGCTGAAACCAAACAAAAAGAATTCACGGTGGCTAGATAGGGCTATTTTCTACTGACTCTCTCTGGGGTCCAAAACAGAATCCATTTCTTTCTTTGTTTCTCAGTTTCACTTGTGTAGGGTATCTGACCCCGCCCCTTCAGCTTGTAGTTTGTCTGTGTCCTTGGATCTCAAGTGAGTCTCCAGTAAGGGAGCACGTAGGTGGTCTTGAGTTTTCATCAGTTCTTCTAACCCTGTGTCTTTTGATTGGAGCACTCAAAGGCTGTACTTTTATTCTGATATTTGAGAGCTGTTCTCTTACTGCACTTTGAAATTCTTTTTGTTCTCATTAATATACAATCACATGCAGAAAATTATGTTATTCTGTCTACCCTCTTCACCAAGTCACCCCAAATCCCAGTTACAGCCGCTCTCCGTCAGCATGTACTAAGATGCTGTAGAATCACTACATGTCTTCTCTGTGTTGTACAGCCCTACCCATGACACCCCACCCTACACATTATACATGCTAATCCTAATGCCCCCATTCTTTTTCCCCGCACTTATTACTCACTTCCCACAAACCCTACCCAGTCCCTTTCTCTTTGGTAACTGTTAGTCCACTCTCGGGTTCTGTGAGTCTGCTGCTGTCTTTTCCTTCAGTTTTTCTTTGTTAACATTCTCCACACATGAGTGAAATCATTTGGTACATGTATTTCTCCGCCTGGCCTATTTGACTGAGCATAATACCCTCTAGCTCCATCCACGTTATTGCAAATGATAGGATTTGTTTTCTTCTTATTGCTGCTTACTGCACTTTTTAAACTGGATTTCATTCTTCTTTTTTGTTTGTAGTTTTGCTATGTGCTTTTACCATTGCTCTCCTTGTTATGAGCAGTAGCTTAGTGTTAATCGATATGTACCTATATCTATCTATCTGTCTGTCTATCTATTTATCAATCACTCAATCAATCATCTTTTTGTCTGTACATCTGTCCATGTGTACAGAACAGTTAACCATATACCCTATATCACTTTCTTACACTATGCTCCCAAAAATCCTGCAAAGTATCTAGGCTGCAGAGGGAGCACTGGGTTCACCGAGACACTTGCAGTTCGAGTCGGCCGCGTGTACCTACAAAACCAGGAAATGGTTGTGCTGGGACTTGAACCCGTGTCTCTATCCTCTGTCCTCTTTCATCTCCTTCTAACTTGCTGTCTGTATTTAGCCACATTCATTGACTAAGGGCTCCCTGAAGATCTCAAGTATCATTCCTCTGGGCCTGTTGTCGACAGAAAAGTAAACTTGTTGCTTTGCTCACCACCATGTTTGAAGGACATCAGCGTGATCACCGCCGATAGGACGGAGGGTCAAATTAAAAGGAACACCAATTTCTAGACAGGAGCAGTTGGGAGCTAACAGTGTATTGTGGAGTGACGTGTTTATTTGAGTGTCTAAACTTCCCTCTTTAGGTGGTTATTAGATTTTCACATTCGTGAACATCATAAAATCCACTGATATCAAAGGCCCAGATGCTTATTATTACAGCAACTCAGTTGTTGAGGTGAGAAAAAATGAGAAGTATGTTGTTGCACCACTAAATCTATGGCTGGGAACTGTTGAAACCAAACAAAAAGAATTCACGGTGGCCAGATAGGGCTATTTTCTGCTGACTGTCTCTGGGGACTCAAACAGAATCCATTTGCTTGATTGTTTGACTTTCCGTTTCCCTCGTGTAGGGTACTTGTCCACACACCTTCGGCTTGTAGTTTGTCTGTGTCCTTGGATCTCAAGTGAGTCTCCTGTAAGTAAGCACGTAGGTGTCTTGAGTTTTCATCCGTTCTTTCATCCCTGTGTCTTTTGTTTGCAGCACTCAGTGCCTGACCTTTTATTCTGATGATTCAGAGCTGTGCATTTATTGCACTTAATGAATATGTTTTATCATTAATCTACAATCACGTGAAGAACATTATGTTTACTATGCTCCCCCCTTCACCAAGTCCCCCCAAAAAACCTCTTCAGTCACTGTCGATCAGCGTAGTTGTATGCTGTAGAACCCTTCACCATGTCCCCCACAAATGTCCCCGTTACAGTCACTGTCCATCAGTGAGTAGTAAGATGCTATATGATCTCTACTAGTCTTCTCTGTCTTGTACAGTACTCCCCATGCACACCCGACCCCGCGCATTATACATGCTAAACTTAATGCCCCCATTCTTTCTCCCCACACTTATCCCTCCCTTCAGACTCACCCTGCCCAGGCCTTTTTCCTTTGGTTTCTTTTAGTCAACTCTCGGGTTCTGTGAGTCTGCTGCTGTTTCTTAACTTCAGTTTTTCTTTGTTGTTATACTCCACACATGAGTGAAATCACTTGGTACTTGCCTTTATCCGCCTGCCCTATTTTTCTGAACATACTACCGTCTTGCTCCATCCACGTCATTGCAAATGGTAGTATTTGTTTTCTTCTTAAGGCTGCTTACTGCACTTTTTAAACTGGATTTCATTCTTCCTTTTTGTTTGTAGTTTAGCTATGTTATTCACCATTCAACTCCTGGTTATGAACAATAGCTTTGTGTCAATCGACATGTATCTGTATCTATCTATCTAAAGGTCTGTCTGTATATCTATGTATCTATGTGTGTATATATCTATGTATCTATGTATCTATCTATGTATCTATCTATCTTCCTATCATCTATCTATGATGTCTATCATCTATTAATCTATGTACCTATCTATCTATCTTTCACCTGTCGTCTGTCTACCTATCTATCTATGAAAAAATCATCTTTTTGTCTACCCATCTATTATTATGTACAGAACAGTTAACAACATAGCCTATGTCTCTTCCCTACATTATGCTTCCAGAAATCTTGCAAGGTAACTAAGCCATAAGGAGAGCACTGTGTTCACCGATACGCTTTCAGGTAGAGTCAGCAGAGTGTGCTTACAAAACCAGTAAATGGAGGTGAAAGGACTTGAACCCGTATCTTTGTCCTCTGTCCTCTTATACTTCCTGATCGCTTGTTGACTTTATTTAGCCACATTCAGTGAGTAAGTGATCCCTGAAGACCACAAGTATCCTTCGTCTTGGCCTGTTGTCGTCAGAAAAGTGTACTTGGCCCTTTGCACACCATCATGTTTGAGGGACATTGGCGTGAACACTGCTGATAGGTGGAGGGACAAATATGAATTAACACCTATTTCTGGACAGGAGCAGTTGGGAACAAAGAGTGTGTTGTGGAGTGAAGTGTTTATTTGAGTGTCCAAACTTCCCTCTTTAGGTGGTTATTACTTCTTTACATTCGTGAACATCATAAAAAGCAATGATTATAAATGCCCAGATGCATATTATTACAGCAACTCATTTGTTGAGGTGAGAAGAAATGAGAAGGAAGTTACTGCAACACTAAATCTATGCCTGAGCACTGCTGAAACCAAACAAAAAGAATTCACGGTGGCTAGATAGGGCTATTTTCTACTGACTCTCTCTGGGGTCCAAAACAGAATCCATTTCTTTCTTTGTTTCTCAGTTTCACTTGTGTAGGGTATCTGACCCCGCCCCTTCAGCTTGTAGTTTGTCTGTGTCCTTGGATCTCAAGTGAGTCTCCAGTAAGGGAGCACGTAGGTGGTCTTGAGTTTTCATCAGTTCTTCTAACCCTGTGTCTTTTGATTGGAGCACTCAAAGGCTGTACTTTTATTCTGATATTTGAGAGCTGTTCTCTTACTGCACTTTGAAATTCTTTTTGTTCTCATTAATATACAATCACATGCAGAAAATTATGTTATTCTGTCTACCCTCTTCACCAAGTCACCCCAAATCCCAGTTACAGCCGCTCTCCGTCAGCATGTACTAAGATGCTGTAGAATCACTACATGTCTTCTCTGTGTTGTACAGCCCTACCCATGACACCCCACCCTACACATTATACATGCTAATCCTAATGCCCCCATTCTTTTTCCCCGCACTTATTACTCACTTCCCACAAACCCTACCCAGTCCCTTTCTCTTTGGTAACTGTTAGTCCACTCTCGGGTTCTGTGAGTCTGCTGCTGTCTTTTCCTTCAGTTTTTCTTTGTTAACATTCTCCACACATGAGTGAAATCATTTGGTACATGTATTTCTCCGCCTGGCCTATTTGACTGAGCATAATACCCTCTAGCTCCATCCACGTTATTGCAAATGATAGGATTTGTTTTCTTCTTATTGCTGCTTACTGCACTTTTTAAACTGGATTTCATTCTTCTTTTTTGTTTGTAGTTTTGCTATGTGCTTTTACCATTGCTCTCCTTGTTATGAGCAGTAGCTTAGTGTTAATCGATATGTACCTATATCTATCTATCTGTCTGTCTATCTATTTATCAATCACTCAATCAATCATCTTTTTGTCTGTACATCTGTCCATGTGTACAGAACAGTTAACCATATACCCTATATCACTTTCTTACACTATGCTCCCAAAAATCCTGCAAAGTATCTAGGCTGCAGAGGGAGCACTGGGTTCACCGAGACACTTGCAGTTCGAGTCGGCCGCGTGTACCTACAAAACCAGGAAATGGTTGTGCTGGGACTTGAACCCGTGTCTCTATCCTCTGTCCTCTTTCATCTCCTTCTAACTTGCTGTCTGTATTTAGCCACATTCATTGACTAAGGGCTCCCTGAAGATCTCAAGTATCATTCCTCTGGGCCTGTTGTCGACAGAAAAGTAAACTTGTTGCTTTGCTCACCACCATGTTTGAAGGACATCAGCGTGATCACCGCCGATAGGACGGAGGGTCAAATTAAAAGGAACACCAATTTCTAGACAGGAGCAGTTGGGAGCTAACAGTGTATTGTGGAGTGACGTGTTTATTTGAGTGTCCAAACTTCCCTCTTTAGGTGGTTATTAGATTTTCACATTCGTGAACATCATAAAATCCACTGATATCAAAGGCCCAGATGCTTATTGTTACAGCAACTCAGTTGTTGAGGTGAGAAAAAATGAGAAGTATGTTGCTGCACCACTAAATCTATGGCTGGGAACTGTTGAAACCAAACAAAAAGAATTCACGGTGGCCAGATAGGGCTATTTTCTGCTGACTGTCTCTGGGGACTCAAACAGAATCCATTTGCTTGATTGTTTGATTTTCCGTTTCCCTCGTGTAGGGTACTTGTCCACACACCTTCGGCTTGTAGTTTGTCTGTGTCCTTGGATCTCAAGTGAGTCTCCTGTAAGTAAGCACGTAGGTGTCTGAGTTTTCATCCGTTCTTTCATCCCTGTGTCTTTTGTTTGCAGCACTCAGTGCCTGACCTTTTATTCTGATGATTCAGAGCTGTGCATTTATTGCACTTAATAAATATGTTTTATCATTAATCTACAATCACGTGAAGAACATTGTTTACTATGCTCCCCCCTTCACCAAGTCCCCCCAAAAAACCTCTTCAGTCACTGTCGATCAGCGTAGTTGTATGCTGTAGAACCCTTCACCATGTCCCCCACAAATGTCCCCGTTACAGTCACTGTCCATCAGTGAATAGTAAGATGCTATATGATCTCTACTAGTCTTCTCTGTGTTGTACAGTACTCCCCATGCACACCCGACCCCGCGCATTATACATGCTAAACTTAATGCCCCCATTCTTTCTCCCCACACTTATCCCTCCCTTCAGACTCACCCTGCCCAGTCCTTTTTCCTTTGGTTACTTTTAGTCAACTCTCGGGTTCTGTGAGTCTGCTGCTGTTTCTTAACTTCAGTTTTTCTTTGTTGTTATACTCCACACATGAGTGAAATCACTTGGTACTTGCCTTTATCCGCCTGCCCTATTTCTCTGAACATAGTACCGTCTTGCTCCATCCACGTCATTGCAAATGGTAGTATTTGTTTTCTTCTTAAGGCTGCTTACTGCACTTTTTAAACTGGATTTCATTCTTCCTTTTTGTTTGTAGTTTAGCTATGTTATTCACCATTCAACTCCTGGTTATGAACAATAGCTTTGTGTCAATCGACATGTATCTGTATCTATCTATCTAAAGGTCTGTCTGTATATCTATGTATCTATGTATGTATATATCTATGTATCTATGTATCTATCTATGTATCTATCTATCTATCTTCCTATCATCTATCTATGATGTCTATCATCTATTAATCTATGTACCTATCTATCTATTTTTCACCTGTCGTCTGTCTACCTACCTATCTATGAAACAATCATCTTTTTGTCTACCCATCTATCCTTATGTACAGAACAGTTAACAACATAGCCTATGTCTCTTCCCTACATTATGCTTCCAGAAAACTTGCAAGGTAACTAAGCCATAAGGAGAGCACTGTGTTCACCGATACGCTTTCAGGTAGAGTCAGCAGAGTGTGCTTACAAAACCAGTAAATGGAGGTGAAAGGACTTGAACCCGTATTTTTGTCCTCTGCCCTCTTATACTTCCTGATCGCTTGGTGACTTTATTTAGCCACATTCAGTGAGTAAGTGATCCCTGAAGACCACAAATATCCTTCGTCTGGGCCTGTTGTCGACAGAAAATTGTACTTGGCCCTTTGCACACCACCATTTTTGAGGGACATTGGCGTGATCGCTGCTGATATGTGGAGGGACAAATATGAATTAACACCTATTTCTGGACGGGAGCAGTTGGGAACAAAGAGTGTGTTGTGGAGTGAAGTGTTTATTTGAGTGTCCAAACTTCCCTCTTTAGGTGGTTATTACTTCTTTACATTCGTGAACATCATAAAAAGCAATGATTATAAATGCCCAGACGCATATTATTACAGTAATTCATTTGTTGAGGTGAGAGGAAATGAGAAGGAAGTTGCTGCACCACTAAATCTATGCCTGAGCACTGCTGAAACCAAACAAAAAGAATTCACGGTGGCTAGATAGGGCTATTTTCTACTGACTCTCTCTGGGGTCCAAAACAGAATCCATTTCTTTCTTTGTTTCTCAGTTTCACTTGTGTAGGGTACCTGTCCCCGCCCCTTCAGCTTCTAGTTTGTCTGTGTCCTTGGATCTCAAGTGAGTCTCCAGTAAGGGAGCACGTAGGTGGTCTTGAGTTTTCATCAGTTCTTCTAACCCTGTGTCTTTTGATTGGAGCACTCAAAGGCTGTACTTTTATTCTGATATTTGAGAGCTGTGCTCTTACTGCACTTTGAAATTCTTTTTGTTCTCATTAATATACAATCACATGCAGAAAATTATGTTATTCTGTCTACCCTCTTCACCAAGTCACCCCAAATCCCAGTTACAGCCGCTCTCCGTCAGCATGTACTAATATGCTGTAGAATCACTACATGTCTTCTCTGTGTTGTACAGCCCTACCCATGACACCCCACCCTACACATTATACATGCTAATCCTAATGCCCGCATTCTTTTTCCCCGACTTATTACTCCCTTCCCACAAACCCTACCCAGTCCCTTTCTCTTTGGTAACTGTTAGTCCACTCTCGGGTTCTGTGAGTCTGCTGCTGTCTTTTCCTTCAGTTTTTCTTTGTTAACATTCTCCACACATGAGTGAAATCATTTGGTACATGTATTTCTCCGCCTGGCCTATTTGACTGAGCATAATACCCTCTAGCTCCATCCACGTTATTGCAAATGATAGGATTTGTTTTCTTCTTATTGCTGCTTACTGCACTTTTTAAACTGGATTTCATTCTTCTTTTTTGTTTGTAGTTTTGCTATGTGCTTTTACCATTGCTCTCCTTGTTATGAGCAGTAGCTTAGTGTTAATCGATATGTACCTATATCTATCTATCTGTCTGTCTATCTATTTATCAATCACTCAATCAATCATCTTTTTGTCTGTACATCTGTCCATGTGTACAGAACAGTTAACCATATACCCTATATCACTTTCTTACACTATGCTCCCAAAAATCCTGCAAAGTATCTAGGCTGCAGAGGGAGCACTGGGTTCACCGAGACACTTGCAGTTCGAGTCGGCCGCGTGTACCTACAAAACCAGGAAATGGTTGTGCTGGGACTTGAACCCGTGTCTCTATCCTCTGTCCTCTTTCATCTCCTTCTAACTTGCTGTCTGTATTTAGCCACATTCATTGACTAAGGGCTCCCTGAAGATCTCAAGTATCATTCCTCTGGGCCTGTTGTCGACAGAAAAGTAAACTTGTTGCTTTGCTCACCACCATGTTTGAAGGACATCAGCGTGATCACCGCCGATAGGACGGAGGGTCAAATTAAAAGGAACACCAATTTCTAGACAGGAGCAGTTGGGAGCTAACAGTGTATTGTGGAGTGACGTGTTTATTTGAGTGTCTAAACTTCCCTCTTTAGGTGGTTATTAGATTTTCACATTCGTGAACATCATAAAATCCACTGATATCAAAGGCCCAGATGCTTATTATTACAGCAACTCAGTTGTTGAGGTGAGAAAAAATGAGAAGTATGTTGCTGCACCACTAAATCTATGGCTGGGAACTGTTGAAACCAAACAAAAAGAATTCACGGTGGCCAGATAGGGCTATTTTCTGCTGACTGTCTCTGGGGACTCAAACAGAATCCATTTGCTTGATTGTTTGACTTTCCGTTTCCCTCGTGTAGGGTACTTGTCCACACACCTTCGGCTTGTAGTTTGTCTGTGTCCTTGGATCTCAAGTGAGTCTCCTGTAAGTAAGCACGTAGGTGTCTTGAGTTTTCATCCGTTCTTTCATCCCTGTGTCTTTTGTTTGCAGCACTCAGTGCCTGACCTTTTATTCTGATGATTCAGAGCTGTGCATTTATTGCACTTAATGAATATGTTTTATCATTAATCTACAATCACGTGAAGAACATTATGTTTACTATGCTCCCCCCTTCACCAAGTCCCCCCAAAAAACCTCTTCAGTCACTGTCGATCAGCGTAGTTGTATGCTGTAGAACCCTTCACCATGTCCCCCACAAATGTCCCCGTTACAGTCACTGTCCATCAGTGAGTAGTAAGATGCTATATGATCTCTACTAGTCTTCTCTGTGTTGTACAGTACTCCCCATGCACACCCGACCCCGCGCATTATACATGCTAAACTTAATGCCCCCATTCTTTCTCCCCACACTTATCCCTCCCTTCAGACTCACCCTGCCCAGGCCTTTTTCCTTTGGTTTCTTTTAGTCAACTCTCGGGTTCTGTGAGTCTGCTGCTGTTTCTTAACTTCAGTTTTTCTTTGTTGTTATACTCCACACATGAGTGAAATCACTTGGTACTTGCCTTTATCCGCCTGCCCTATTTTTCTGAACATACTACCGTCTTGCTCCATCCACGTCATTGCAAATGGTAGTATTTGTTTTCTTCTTAAGGCTGCTTACTGCACTTTTTAAACTGGATTTCATTCTTCCTTTTTGTTTGTAGTTTAGCTATGTTATTCACCATTCAACTCCTGGTTATGAACAATAGCTTTGTGTCAATCGACATGTATCTGTATCTATCTATCTAAAGGTCTGTCTGTCTATCTATGTATCTATGTGTGGATATATCTATGTATCTATGTATCTATCTATGTATCTATCTATCTTTCTATCATCTATCTATGATGTCTATCATCTATTAATCTATGTACCTATCTATCTATCTTTCACCTGTCGTCTGTCTACCTATCTATCTATGAAAAAATCATCTTTTTGTCTACCCATCTATTATTATGTACAGAACAGTTAACAACATAGCCTATGTCTCTTCCCTACATTATGCTTCCAGAAATCTTGCAAGGTAACTAAGCCATAAGGAGAGCACTGTGTTCACCGATACGCTTTCAGGTAGAGTCAGCAGAGTGTGCTTACAAAACCAGTAAATGGAGGTGAAAGGACTTGAACCCGTATCTTTGTCCTCTGTCCTCTTATACTTCCTGCTCGCTTGTTGACTTTATTTAGCCACATTCAGTGAGTAAGTGATCCCTGAAGACCACAAGTATCCTTCGTCTTGGCCTGTTGTTGTCAGAAAAGTGTACTTGGCCCTTTGCACACCATCATGTTTGAGGGACATTGGCGTGAACACTGCTGATAGGTGGAGGGACAAATATGAATTAACACCTATTTCTGGACAGGAGCAGTTGGGAACAAAGAGTGTGTTGTGGAGTGAAGTGTTTATTTGAGTGTCCAAACTTCCCTCTTTAGGTGGTTATTACTTCTTTACATTCGTGAACATCATAAAAAGCAATGATTATAAATGCCCAGATGCATATTATTACAGCAACTCATTTGTTGAGGTGAGAAGAAATGAGAAGGAAGTTACTGCAACACTAAATCTATGCCTGAGCACTGCTGAAACCAAACAAAAAGAATTCACGGTGGCTAGATAGGGCTATTTTCTACTGACTCTCTCTGGGGTCCAAAACAGAATCCATTTCTTTCTTTGTTTCTCAGTTTCACTTGTGTAGGGTATCTGACCCCGCCCCTTCAGCTTGTAGTTTGTCTGTGTCCTTGGATCTCAAGTGAGTCTCCAGTAAGGGAGCACGTAGGTGGTCTTGAGTTTTCATCAGTTCTTCTAACCCTGTGTCTTTTGATTGGAGCACTCAAAGGCTGTACTTTTATTCTGATATTTGAGAGCTGTGCTCTTACTGCACTTTGAAATTCTTTTTGTTCTCATTAATATACAATCACATGCAGAAAATTATGTTATTCTGTCTACCCTCTTCACCAAGTCACCCCAAATCCCAGTTACAGCCGCTCTCCGTCAGCATGTACTAAGATGCTGTAGAATCACTACATGTCTTCTCTGTGTTGTACAGCCCTACCCATGACACCCCACCCTACACATTATACATGCTAATCCTAATGCCCCCATTCTTTTTCCCCGCACTTATTACTCACTTCCCACAAACCCTACCCAGTCCCTTTCTCTTTGGTAACTGTTAGTCCACTCTCGGGTTCTGTGAGTCTCCTGCTGTCTTTTCCTTCAGTTTTTCTTTGTTAACATTCTCCACACATGAGTGAAATCATTTGGTACATGTATTTCTCCGCCTGGCCTATTTGACTGAGCATAATACCCTCTAGCTCCATCCACGTTATTGCAAATGATAGGATTTGTTTTCTTCCTATGGCTGCTTACTGCACTTTTTAAACTGGATTTCATTCTTCTTTTTTGTTTGTAGTTTTGCTATGTGCTTTCACCATTGCTCTCCTTGTTATGAGCAGTAGCTTAGTGTTAATCGATATGTACCTATATCTATCTATCTGTCTGTCTATCTATTTATCAATCACTCAATCAATCATCTTTTTGTCTGTACATCTGTCCATGTGTACAGAACAGTTAACCATATACCCTATATCACTTTCTTACACTATGCTCCCAAAAATCCTGCAAAGTATCTAGGCTGCAGAGGGAGCACTGGGTTCACCGAGACACTTGCAGTTCGAGTCGGCCGCGTGTACCTACAAAACCAGGAAATGGTTGTGCTGGGACTTGAACCCGTGTCTCTATCCTCTGTCCTCTTTCATCTCCTTCTAACTTGCTGTCTGTATTTAGCCACATTCATTGACTAAGGGCTCCCTGAAGATCTCAAGTATCATTCCTCTGGGCCTGTTGTCGACAGAAAAGTAAACTTGTTGCTTTGCTCACCACCATGTTTGAAGGACATCAGCGTGATCACCGCCGATAGGACGGAGGGTCAAATTAAAAGGAACACCAATTTCTAGACAGGAGCATTTGTTAGCTAACAGTGTATTGTGGAGTGACGTGTTTATTTGAGTGTCCAAACTTCCGTCTTTAGGTGGTTATTAGATTTTCACATTCGTGAACATCATAAAATCCACTGATATCAAAGGCCCAGATGCTTATTATTACAGCAACTCAGTTGTTGAGGTGAGAAAAAATGAGAAGTATGTTGCTGCACCACTAAATCTATGGCTGGGAACTGTTGAAACCAAACAAAAAGAATTCACGGTGGCCAGATAGGGCTATTTTCTGCTGACTGTCTCTGGGGACTCAAACAGAATCCATTTGCTTGATTGTTTGACTTTCCGTTTCCCTCGTGTAGGGTACTTGTCCACACACCTTCGGCTTGTAGTTTGTCTGTGTCCTTGGATCTCAAGTGAGTCTCCTGTAAGTAAGCACGTAGGTGTCTTGAGTTTTCATCCGTTCTTTCATCCCTGTGTCTTTTGTTTGCAGCACTCAGTGCCTGACCTTTTATTCTGATGATTCAGAGCTGTGCATTTATTGCACTTAATGAATATGTTTTATCATTAATCTACAATCACGTGAAGAACATTATGTTTACTATGCTCCCCCCTTCACCAAGTCCCCCCAAAAAACCTCTTCAGTCACTGTCGATCAGCGTAGTTGTATGCTGTAGAACCCTTCACCATGTCCCCCACAAATGTCCCCGTTACAGTCACTGTCCATCAGTGAGTAGTAAGATGCTATATGATCTCTACTAGTCTTCTCTGTGTTGTACAGTACTCCCCATGCACACCCGACCCCGCGCATTATACATGCTAAACTTAATGCCCCCATTCTTTCTCCCCACACTTATCCCTCCCTTCAGACTCACCCTGCCCAGTCCTTTTTCCTTTGGTTACTTTTAGTCAACTCTCGGGTTCTGTGAGTCTGCTGCTGTTTCTTAACTTCAGTTTTTCTTTGTTGTTATACTCCACACATGAGTGAAATCACTTGGTACTTGCCTTTATCCGCCTGCCCTATTTTTCTGAACATACTACCGTCTTGCTCCATCCACGTCATTGCAAATGGTAGTATTTGTTTTCTTCTTAAGGCTGCTTACTGCACTTTTTAAACTGGATTTCATTCTTCCTTTTTGTTTGTAGTTTAGCTATGTTATTCACCATTCAACTCCTGGTTATGAACAATAGCTTTGTGTCAATCGACATGTATCTGTATCTATCTATCTAAAGGTCTGTCTGTATATCTATGTATCTATGTATGTATATATCTATGTATCTATGTATCTATCTATGTATCTATCTATCTATCTTCCTATCATCTATCTATGATGTCTATCATCTATTAATCTATGTACCTATCTATCTATCTTTCACCTGTCGTCTGTCTACCTACCTATCTATGAAACAATCATCTTTTTGTCTACCCATCTATCCTTATGTACAGAACAGTTAACAACATAGCCTATGTCTCTTCCCTACATTATGCTTCCAGAAAACTTGCAAGGTAACTAAGCCATAAGGAGAGCACTGTGTTCACCGATACGCTTTCAGGTAGAGTCAGCAGAGTGTGCTTACAAAACCAGTAAATGGAGGTGAAAGGACTTGAACCCGTATTTTTGTCCTCTGCCCTCTTATACTTCCTGATCGCTTGGTGACTTTATTTAGCCACATTCAGTAAGTGATCCCTGAAGACCACAAATATCCTTCGTCTGGGCCTGTTGTCGACAGAAAATTGTACTTGGCCCTTTGCACACCACCATTTTTGAGGGACATTGGCGTGATCGCTGCTGATATGTGGAGGGACAAATATGAATTAACACCTATTTCTGGACGGGAGCAGTTGGGAACAAAGAGTGTGTTGTGGAGTGAAGTGTTTATTTGAGTGTCCAAACTTCCCTCTTTAGGTGGTTATTACTTCTTTACATTCGTGAACATCATAAAAAGCAATGATTATAAATGCCCAGACGCATATTATTACAGTAATTCATTTGTTGAGGTGAGAGGAAATGAGAAGGAAGTTGCTGCACCACTAAATCTATGCCTGAGCACTGCTGAAACCAAACAAAAAGAATTCACGGTGGCCAGATAGTGCTATTTTCTACTGACTGTCTCTGGGGCCTCAAACAGAATCCAATTGTTTGATTGTTTGTTTTTCAGTTTCACTCGTGTAGGGTACTTTTCCCCACACCTTCAGCTTGTAGTTTGTCTTTGTCCTTGGATCTCAAGTGAGTCTCCTGTAAGGAAGCACGAAGGTTTCTTGAGTTTTCATCCGTTCTTTTAACCCTGTGTCTTTTGTTTGCAGCACTCAGAGCCTGAACTTTTATTCTGATGATTCAGTGCTGTGCCCTTATTGCACTTAAAAAATTTTTTTTGTTATCATTAATCTACAATCACGTGAAGAACATTATGTTTACTATGCTCCCCCTTATCCAAGTCCACCAGCAAAAACCTCTTAAAGTCGCTGTCCATCAGCATAGTTGGATGCTTTAAACCCCTACAGCATGTACCCCTTCAAAGACACCGATACAGTCGCTGTCAATCATGGAGTAGTAAGATGCTATATAAACTCTACTAGTCTTCTCTGTGTTGTACAGCACTCCCCATGTCCCGCGCGACCCCACGCAATATACATGGTAATCCTAATGCCCCCAATCTTTCTCCCCACACTTATTCCTCCCTTCAGAACCACCCTGTGCAGTCCTTTTCCCTTTGGCAACTTTTAGTCAACTCTCGGGTTCTGTGAGTATCCTGCTGTTTTTTTCCTTCAGTTTCTCTTTGTTGTTATACTCCACACATGAGTGATATAATTTGATATTGTCTTTCTCCGCCTGACCTATTTTTCTGAACATACTACTGTCTAACACCATCCACGTCATTGCAAATGGTAGGATTTGTTTCCTTCCTATGGCTGCTTACTGCTCTTTGTAAACTGGATTTCATTCTTCCTTTTTGTTTGTAGTTTAGCTATGTGATTTCACCATTCATCTCCTGGTTATGAGCAACAGCTTTGTGTCAGTCGATATGTATCTGTATCTATCTATCGCTCTGTCTGTCTGTATATCTATCTATCTTTCTATATATCCTTCTTTCTATCTCTCTATCCTCTCTATTTATCTATCCATCTATCTAGCTTCCTGTCTTCTATCATGTGTATAATCTATCGATCATCTGTCATCTATCTATCTGTCTATCTATGAAACAATCTTCTTTCTGTCTGTCCATCTATCCTTATGTACAGAACCGTTAACTACATCAACTATGTCACTTCCCTACATTATGTTTTCAAAAACATTGCAAGGTCACTAGGCCGTAGGGAGAGCACTGGGCTCACTGAGACAATTGCAGATCGAATCAGCCGCGTGTGCTTACAAAACCAGTAAATGGTGGTGCAGGGACTTGAACCCGTATCTCTGTCCTCTGTCCTCTTAAACCTCCTTCTCGCTTGCTAACTGTATTTAGCCACATTCATTGACTAAGTCCTCACTGAAGACCCCAATTATATTTCCTCTGGGCCTGTTGTAGACAGAAAAGTATACTTGGTGCTTTACTCACCACCATGTTTGAGGGACATTGGCATGTTCACCACTGATAGGAGGAGGGACAAATAAAAAGGAACACCTATTTCTAGACAGGAGCATTTGGGAGCAAAGTGTGTGTTGTGGAGAGACGTGTTTGGTTGAGTGTCCAAACTTCCCTCTTTATGTGGTTATTACTTGTTTACAATCGTGGATATCATAAAACACAGTGATTTCAAAAGCCCAGACGCATATTATTACAGCAATTCATTTGTTGATGTGAGAAAAATGAGAAGGACATTGCAGTACCACTAAATCTATACCTGGGCACTGCTGATACCAAACAAAAGGAATTCACGGTGGCTAGGTAGGACTATTTTCTAGTGACTGTCTCTGGGGTCTCAAACAGAATCCATTTGTTTCTTTGTTTCAAAGATTCACTTGTATAGGGTACCTGTCCCCACCCCTTCAGCTTGTAGTTTGTCTGAGTCCTTGGATCACAAGTGAGTCTCCAGTAAGGGAGCACTTAGGTGATCTTGAGTTTTCATCAGTTCTTCTAACCCTGTGTCTTTTGATTGGAGCAGTGAAAGCCTGTACTTTTTTCTGATATTTGATAGCTAGGCTCTTACTGCACTTTGAAATTTTTTTTGTTCTCATTAATATACAATCACATGCAGAACAATATGTTAACTAGTCTAACGCCTTCACCAAGTCCTCGCCAAATCCCAGTTTCAGTCGCTGTCCGTCAACGTGTCGTAAGATGCTCTAGAATCACTACTTGTCTTCTCTGTGTTGTATAGCCTTCCCAATGACCCTTCACCCAACACATTATTCATGCTAATCCTAATGCCCCCATTCTTTTTCCCCGCCCTTATCAATCCCTTCCCACAAACACTACCCAGTCCCTTTCTCTTTGGTAACTGTTAGTCCACTCTCGGGTACTGTGTATATGCTGCTGTTTCTTCCTTCAGTTTTTCTTTGTTATCGTACTCCACACATGAGTTAAATCATTTGGTACATGTATTTCTCCGACTGGCCTATTTGACTGAGCATAATACCCTCTAGCTCCATCCAAGTTATTGCCAATGATAGGATTTGTTTTCTTCTTATGGCAGCTTACTGCACTTTTTAAACTGGATTTTATTCTTCTTTTTCGTTTGTTGTTTGCTATGTGCTTCAACCATTGCTCTCATGGTTATGATCAATAGCTTTGTGTTAATCGATATGAACCTATATCTATCTATCTGTCTGTCTATCAATCAATCAATCAATCAATCAATCAATCAATCATCTTTCTGTTTGCCCATCTGTCCTTGTGTACAGAACAGTTAACCACATATCCTATGTCACTTTAATACATAATTCTTCCAAAAATCCTGCAAGGTAACTAGGCTGTAGGGAGAGCACTGGGTTCACCGAGACACTTGCAGGTCGTGTCGGCCGAGTGTACCTACAAAACCAGGAAATGGTTGTGCAGGGACTTGAACCCGTGTCTCTATCCTCTGTCCTCTTTCATCTCCTTCTCACTTCCTGTCTGTATATAGCCACATTCATTCACTAAGTGCTCCCTGAAGACAACAAGTATCCTTCCTCTGGGCCTGTGGACGACAGAAACATAAAATTGTTGCTTTGCTCACCACCATGTTTGAAGGACATCTATGTGAACACCACTGATAGGATGGAGGGTCAAATAAAAAGGAACACCAATTTCTAGACAGGAGCAGTTGGGAGCTAAGAGTGTATTGTGGAGTGACATGTTTATTTGAGTGTCCAAACTTACCTCTTTAGGTGGTTATTACTTCACATTCGTGAAGATCATAAAACACACAGATTTCAAAGGCCCAGATTCTTATTATTTCAGCAACCCAGTTGCTGAGGTGAGAGAAAATGAGAAGGACGTTGCTCCACCACTAAATCTATGGCCTGGCCTTGCTGAAAACAAACAAAAAGAGTTCACGGTGGCCAGATAGTGCTATTTTCTACTGACTGTCTCTGGGGGCTCAAACAGAATCCATTTGTTTGATTGTTTGTTTTTCAGTTTCACTCGTGTAGGGTACTTGTCCCCACACCTTCAGCTTGTAGTTTGTCTTTGTCCTTGGATCTCAAGTGAGTCTCCTGTAAGGAAGCACGTAGGTTTCTTGAGTTTTCATCCGTTCTTATAACCCTGTGTCTTTTGTTTGCAGCACTCAGAGCCTGACCTTTTATTCTGATGATTCAGTGCTGTGCCCTTATTGCACTTAAAAATTTTTTTTTGTTATCATTAATCTTCAATCACGTGAAGAACATTATGTTTACTATGCTCCCCCTTATCCAAGTCCACCAGCAAAAACCTCTTAAAGTCGCTGTCCATCAGCATAGTTGGATGCTTTAAACCCCTTCAGCATGTACCCCTTCAAAGACACCGATACAGTCGCTGTCAGTCATGGAGTAGTAAGATGCTATATAACCTCTACTAGTCTTCTCTGTGTTGTACAGCACTCCCCATGTCCCGCGCGACCACACGCAATATACATGGTAATCCTAATGCCCCCAATCTTTCTCCCCACACTTATCCCTCCCTTCAGAACCACCCTGTGCAGTCCTTTTCCCTTTGGCAACATTTAGTCAACTCTTGGGTTCTGTGAGTATCCTGCTGTTTATTTCCTTCAGTTTCTCTTTGTTGTTATACTCCACACATGAGTGATATCATTTGATATTGGCTTTCTCTGCCTGACCTATTTTTCTGAACATACTACTGTCTAGCTCCATCCACGTCATTGCAAAAGGTAGGATTTGTTTTCTTCTTATGGCTGCTTACTGCACTTAGTAGACTGGATTTCATTCTTCCTTTTTGTTTGTAGTTTAGCTATGTGATTTCACCATTCATCTCCTGGTTATGAGCAACAGCTTTGTGTCAATCGATATGTATCTGTATCTATCTATCGCTCTGTCTGTCTGTATATCTATCTATCTTTCTATATATCCTTCTTTCTGTCTCTCTATCCTCTCTATTTATCTATCCATCTATCTAGCTTCCTGTCTTCTATCATGTGTATAATCAATCGATGATCTGTCATCTATCTCTCTGTCTATCTATGAAACAATCTTCTTTCTGTCTGTCCATCTATCCTTATGTACAGAACAGTTAACTACATCAACTATGTCACTTCCCTACATTATGCTTTCAAAAACATTGTAAGGTCACTAGGCCGTAGGGAGAGCACTGGGCTCACTGAGACAATTGCAGATCGAATCAGCCGCGTGTGCTTACAAAACCAGTAAATGGTGGTGCAGGGACTTGAACCCGTATCTCTGTCCTCTGTCCTCTTAAACCTCCTTCTCGCTTGCTAACTGTATTTAGCCACATTCCTTGACTAAGTCCTCACTGAAGACCCCAATTATACTTCCTCTGGGCCTGTTGTAGTCAGAAAAGTATACTTGGTGCTTTACTCACCACCATGTTTGAGGGACATTGGCATGTTCACCACTGATAGGAGGAGGGACAAATAAAAAGGAACACCTATTTCTAGACAGGAGCATTTGGGAGCAAAGTGTGTGTTGTGGACAGACGTGTTTGGTTGAGTGTCCAAACTTCCCTCTTTACGTGGTTATTACTTGTTTACAATCGTGGATATCATAAAACCCAGTGATTTCAAAAGCCCAGACGCATATTATTACAGCAATTCATTTGTTGATGTGAGAAAAATGAGAAGGACATTGCAGTACCACTAAATCTATACCTGGGCACTGCTGATAACAAACAAAAGGAATTCACGGTGGCTAGGTAGGACTATTTTCTAGTGACTGTCTCTGGGGTCTCAAACAGAATCCATTTGTTTCTTTGTTTCAAAGATTCACTTGTATAGGGTACCTGTCCCCGCCCCTTCAGCTTTTATTTTGTCTGAGTCCTTGGATCACAAGTGAGTCTCCAGTAAGTGAGCACTTAGGTGATCTTGAGTTTTCATCAGTTCTTCTAACCCTGTGTCTTTTGATTGGAGCAGTGAAAGCCTGTACTTTTATTCCGATATTTGATAGCTAGGCTCTTACTGCACTTTGAAATATTTTTTTGTTCTCATTAATATACAATCACATGCAGAACAATATGTTAACTAGTCTAACCCCTTCACCAAGTCCTCGCCAAATGCCAGTTTCAGTCGCTGTCCGTCAGCGTGTCGTAAGATGCTCTAGAATCACTACTTCTCTTCTCTGTGTTGTATAGCCCTCCCAATGACCCTTCACCCTACACATTATTCATGCTAATCCTAATGCCCCCATTCTTTTTCCCCGCCCTTATCAATCCCTTCCCACAAACACTACGCAGTCCCTTTCTCTTTGGTAACTCTTAGTCCACTCTCGGGTACTGTGTATATGCTGCTGTTTCTTCCTTCAGTTTTTCTTTGTTATCGTACTCCACACATGAGTTAAATCATTTGGTACATGTATTTCTCCGACTGGCCTATTTGACTGAGCATAATACCCTCTAGCTCCATCCAAGTTATTGCCAATGATAGGATTTGTTTTCTTCTTATGGCAGCTTACTGCTCTTTTTAAACTGGATTTTATTCTTCTTTTTCGTTTGTAGTTTGCTATGTGCTTCAACCATTGCTCTCATGGTTATGAGCAATAGCTTTGTGTTAATCGATATGAACCTATATCTATCTATCTGTCTGTCTATCAATCAATCAATCAATCAATCATCTTTCTGTCTGCCTATCTGTCCTTGAGTACAGAACAGGTATCCACATATCCTATGTCACTTTCCTACATTATGCTTCCAAAAATCCTGCAAGGTAACTAGGCTGTAGGGAGAGCACTGGGTTCACCGAGACACTTGCAGGTCGTGTCGGCCGAGTGTACCTACAAAACCAGGAAATGGTTGTGCAGAGACTTGAACCCGTGTCTCTATCCTCTGTCCTCTTTCATCTCCTTCTCACTTCCTGTCTGTATATAGCCACATTCATTCACTAAGTGATCCCTGAAGACTACAAGTATCCTTCCTCTGGGCCTGTGGACGACAGAAACGTAAAATTGTTGCTTTGCTCACCACCATGTTTGAAGGACATCTATGTGAACACCACTGATAGGATGGAGGGTCAAATAAAAAGGAACACCAATTTCTAGACAGGAGCAGTTGGGAGCTAAGAGTGTATTGTGGAGTGACATGTTTATTTGAGTGTCCAAACTTCCCTCTTTAGGTGGTTATTACTTCACATTCGTGAAGATCATAAAACCCACAGATTTCAAAGACCCAGATTCTTATTATTTCAGCAACCCAGTTGTTGAGGTGAGAGAAAATGAGAAGGACGTTGTTCCACCACTAAATCTATGGCTGGGCCTTGCTGAAAACAAACAAAAAGAATTCACGGTGGCCAGATAGTGCTATTTTCTACTGACTGTCTCTGGGGGCTCAAACAGAATCCATTTGTTTGATTGTTTGTTTTTCGGTTTCACTCGTGTAGGGTACTTGTCCCCACACCTTCACCTTGTAGTTTGTCTTTGTCCTTGGATCTCAAGTGAGTCTCCTGTAAGGAAGCACGTAGGTTTCTTGAGTTTTCATCCGTTCTTTTAACCCTGTGTCTTTTGTTAGCAGCACTCAGAGCCTGACCTTTTATTCTGATGATTCAGTGCTGTGCCCTTATTGCTCTTAAAAATTTTTTTTTGTTATCATTAATCTACAATCACGTGAAGAACATTATGTTTAGTATGCTCCCCCTTATCCAAGTCCACCAGCAAAAACCTCTTAAAGTCGCTGTCCATCAGCATAGTTGGATGCTTTAAACCCCTTCAGCATGTACCCCTTCAAAGACACCGATACAGTCGCTGTCAATCATGGAGTAGTAAGATGCTATATAACCTCTACTAGTCTTCTCTGTGTTGTACAGCTCTCCCCATGTCCCGCGCGACCCCACGCAATATACATGGTAATCCTAATGCCCCCAATCTTTCTCCCCACACTTATCCCTCCCTTCAGAACCACCCTGTGCAGTCCTTTTCCCTTTGGCAACTTTTAGTCAACTCTCGGGTTCTGTGAGTATCCTGCTGTTTTTTTCCTTCAGTTTCTCTTTGTTGTTATACTCCACACATGAGTGATATCATTTGATATTGTCTCTCCGCCTGACCTATTTTTCTGAACATACTACTGTCTAGCTCCATCCACGTCATTGCAAATGGTAGGATTTGTTTTCTTCTTATGGCTGCTTACTGCACTTAGTAGACTGGATTTCATTCTTCCTTTTTGTTTGTAGTTTAGCTATGTGATTTCACCATTAATCTCCTGGTTATGAGCAACAACTTTGTGTCAATCGATATGTATCTGTATCTATCTATCGCTCTGTCTGTCTGTATATCTATCTATCTTTCTATATATCCTTCTTTCTATCTCTCTATCCTCTCTATTTATCTATCCATCTATCTAGCTTCCTGTCTTCTATCATGTGTATAATCTATCGATCATCTGTCATCTATCTCTCTGTCTATCTATGAAACAATCTTCTTTCTGTCTGTCCATCTATCCTTATGTACAGAACAGTTAACTACATCAACTATGTCACTTCCCTACATTATGCTTTCGAAAACATTGTAAGGTCACTAGGCCGTAGGGAGAGCACTGGGCTCACTGAGAAAATTGCAGATCGAATCAGCCGCGTGTGCTTACAAAACCAGTAAATGGTGGTGCAGGTACTTGAACCCGTATCTCTGTCCTCTGTCCTCGTAAACCTCCTTCTCGCTTGCTAACTGTATTTAGCCACATTCATTGACTAAGTACTCACTGAAGACCCCAATTATACTTCCTCTGGGCCTGTTGTAGGCAGAAAAGTATACTTGGTGCTTTACTCACCACCATGTTTGAGGGACAGTGGTATGTTCACCACTGATAGGAGGAGGGACAAATAAAAAGGAACACCTATTTCTAGACAGGAGCATTTGTGAGCAAAGTGTGTGTTGTGGAGAGACGTGTTTGGTTGAGTGTCCAAACTTCCCTCTTTATGTGGTTATTACTTCTTTACAATCGTGGATATCATAAAACCCAGTGATTTCAAAAGCCCAGACGCATATTATTACAGCAATTCATTTGTTGATGTGAGAAAAATGAGGAGGACATTGCAGTACCACTAAATCTATACCTGGGCACTGCTGATACCAAACAAAAGGAATTCACGGTGGCTAGGTAGGACTATTTTCTAGTGACTGTCTCTGGGATCTCAAACAGAATCCATTTGTTTCTTTGTTTCAAAGATTCACTTGTATAGGGTACCTGTCCCCGCCCCTTCAGCTTGTAGTTTGTCTTAGTCCTTGGATCACAAGTGAGTCTCCAGTAAGGGAGCACTTAGGTGATCTTGAGTTTTCATCAGTACTTCTAAAACTGTGTCTTTTGATTGGAGCAGTGAAAGCCTGTACTTTTATTCTGATATTTGATAGCTAGGCTCTTACTGCACTTTGAAATTTTTTTTGTTCTCATTAATATACAATCACATGCAGAACAATATGTTAACTAGTCTAACCCCTTCACCAAGTCCTCGCCAAATGCCAGTTTCAGTCGCTGTCCGTCAGCGTGTCGTAAGATGCTCTAGAATCACTACTTGTCTTCTCTGTGTTGTATAGCCCTCCCAATGACCCTTCACCCTACACATTATTCATGCTAATCCTAATACTCCCATTCTTTTTCCCCGCCCTTATCAATCCCTTCCCACAAACACTACCCAGTCCCTTTCTTTTTTTTAACTCTTAGTCCACTCTCGGGTACTGTGTATATGCTGCTGTTTCTTCCTTCAGTTTTTCTTTGTTATCGTACTCCACACATGAGTTAAATCATTTGGTACATGTATTTCTCCGACTGGCCTATTTGACTGAGCATAATACCCTCTAGCTCCATCCAAGTTATTGCCAATGATAGGATTTGTTTTCTTCTTATGGCTGCTTACTGCACTTTTTAAACTGGATTTTATTCTTCTTTTTCGTTTGTAGTTTGCTATGTGCTTCAACCATTGCTCTCATGGTTATGAGCAATAGCTTTGTGTTAATCGATATGAACCTATATCTATCTATCTGTCTGTCTATCAATCAATCAATCAATCAATCAATCATCTTTCTGTCTGCCCATCTGTCCATGTGTACAGAACAGGTAACCACATATCCTATGTCACTTTCCTACATTATGCTTCCAAAAATCCTGCAAGGTAACTAGGCTGTAGGGAGAGCACTGGGTTCACCGAGACACTTGCAGGTCGTGTCGGCCGAGTGTACCTACAAAACCAGGAAATGGTTGTGCAGGGACTTGAACCCGTGTCTCTATCCTCTGTCCTCTTTCATCTCCTTCTCACTTCCTGTCTGTATATAGCCACATTCATTCACTAAGTGCTCCCTGAAGACCACAAGTATCCTTCCTCTGGGCCTGTGGACGACAGAAACGTAAAATTGTGGCTTTGCTCACCACCATGTTTGAAGGACATCTATGTGAACACCACTGATAGGATGGAGGGTCAAATAAAAAGGAACACCAATTTCTAGACAGGAGCAGTTGGGAGCTAAGAGTGTATTGTGGAGTGACATGTTTATTTGAGTGTCCAAACTTCCCTCTTTAGGTGGTTATTACTTCACATTCGTGAAGATCATAAAACCCACAGATTTCAAAGGCCCAGATTCTTATTATTTCAGCAACCCAGTTGTTGAGGTGAGAGAAAATGAGAAGGACGTTGCTCCACCACTAAATCTATGGCTGGGCCTTGCTGAAAACAAACAAAAAGAGTTCACGGTGGCCAGATAGTGCTATTTTCTACTGACTGTCTCTGGGGGCTCAAACAGAATCCATTTGTTTGATTGTTTGTTTTTCAGTTTCACTCGTGTAGGGTACTTGTCCCCACACCTTCAGCTTGTAGTTTGTCTTTGTCCTTGGATCTCAAGTGAGTCTCCTGTAAGGAAGCACGTTGGTTTCTTGAGTTTTCATCCGTTCTTTTAACCCTGTGTCTTTTGTTTGCAGCACTCAGAGCCTGACCTTTTATTCTGATGATTCAGTGCTGTGCCCTTATTGCACTTAAAAATTTTTTTTTGTTATCATTAATCTACAATCACGTGAAGAACATTATGTTTAGTATGCTCCCCCTTATCCAAGTCCACCAGCAAAAACCTCTTAAAGTCGCTGTCCATCAGCATAGTTGGATGCTTTAAACCCCTTCAGCATGTACCCCTTCAAAGACACCGATACAGTCGCTGTCAATCATGGAGTAGTAAAATGCTATATAACCTCTACTAGTCTTCTCTGTGTTGTACAGCTCTCCCCATGTCCCGCGCGACCCCACGCAATATACATGGTAATCCTAATGCCCCCAATCTTTCTCCCCACACTTATCCCTCCCTTCAGAACCACCCTGTGCAGTCCTTTTCCCTTTGGCAACTTTTAGTCAACTCTCGGGTTCTGTGAGTATCCTGCTGTTTTTTTCCTTCAGTTTCTCTTTGTTGTTATACTCCACACATGAGTGATATCATTTGATATTGTCTTTCTCCGCCTGACCTATTTTTCTGAACATACTACTGTCTAGCTCCATCCACGTCATTGCAAAAGGTAGGATTTGTTTTCTTCTTATGGCTGCTTACTGCACTTAGTAGACTGAATTTCATTCTTCCTTTTTGTTTGTAGTTTAGCTATGTGATTTCACCATTCATCTCCTGGTTATGAGCAACAGCTTTGTGTCAGTCGATATGTATCTGTATCTATCTATCGCTCTGTCTGTCTGTATATCTATCTATCTTTCTATATATCCTTCTTTCTATCTCTCTATCCTCTCTATTTATCTATCCATCTATCTAGCTTCCTGTCTTCTATCATGTGTATAATCTATCGATCATCTGTCATCTATCTATCTGTCTATCTATGAAACAATCTTCTTTCTGTCTGTCCATCTATCCTTATGTACAGAACCGTTAACTACATCAACTATGTCACTTCCCTACATTATGTTTTCAAAAACATTGCAAGGTCACTAGGCCGTAGGGAGAGCACTGGGCTCACTGAGACAATTGCAGATCGAATCAGCCGCGTGTGCTTACAAAACCAGTAAATGGTGGTGCAGGGACTTGAACCCGTATCTCTGTCCTCTGTCCTCTTAAACCTCCTTCTCGCTTGCTAACTGTATTTAGCCACATTCATTGACTAAGTCCTCACTGAAGACCCCAATTATATTTCCTCTGGGCCTGTTGTAGACAGAAAAGTATACTTGGTGCTTTACTCACCACCATGTTTGAGGGACATTGGCATGTTCACCACTGATAGGAGGAGGGACAAATAAAAAGGAACACCTATTTCTAGACAGGAGCATTTGGGAGCAAAGTGTGTGTTGTGGAGAGACGTGTTTGGTTGAGTGTCCAAACTTCCCTCTTTATGTGGTTATTACTTGTTTACAATCGTGGATATCATAAAACACAGTGATTTCAAAAGCCCAGACGCATATTATTACAGCAATTCATTTGTTGATGTGAGAAAAATGAGAAGGACATTGCAGTACCACTAAATCTATACCTGGGCACTGCTGATACCAAACAAAAGGAATTCACGGTGGCTAGGTAGGACTATTTTCTAGTGACTGTCTCTGGGGTCTCAAACAGAATCCATTTGTTTCTTTGTTTCAAAGATTCACTTGTATAGGGTACCTGTCCCCACCCCTTCAGCTTGTAGTTTGTCTGAGTCCTTGGATCACAAGTGAGTCTCCAGTAAGGGAGCACTTAGGTGATCTTGAGTTTTCATCAGTTCTTCTAACCCTGTGTCTTTTGATTGGAGCAGTGAAAGCCTGTACTTTTTTCTGATATTTGATAGCTAGGCTCTTACTGCACTTTGAAATTTTTTTTTGTTCTCATTAATATACAATCACATGCAGAACAATATGTTAACTAGTCTAACCCCTTCACCAAGTCCTCGCCAAATGCCAGTTTCAGTCGCTGTCCGTCAGCGTGTCGTAAGATGCTCTAGAATCACTACTTCTCTTCTCTGTGTTGTATAGCCCTCCCAATGACCCTTCACCCTACACATTATTCATGCTAATCCTAATGCCCCCATTCTTTTTCCCCGCCCTTATCAATCCCTTCCCACAAACACTACCCAGTCCCTTTCTCTTTGGTAACTGTTAGTCCACTCTCGGGTACTGTGTATATGCTGCTGTTTCTTCCTTCAGTTTTTCTTTGTTATCGTACTCCACACATGAGTTAAATCATTTGGTACATGTATTTCTCCGACTGGCCTATTTGACTGAGCATAATACACTCTAGCTCCATCCAAGTTATTGCCAATGATAGGATTTGTTTTCTTCTTATGGCAGCTTACTGCACTTTTTAAACTGGATTTTATTCTTCTTTTTCGTTTGTTGTTTGCTATGTGCTTCAACCATTGCTCTCATGGTTATGATCAATAGCTTTGTGTTAATCGATATGAACCTATATCTATCTATCTGTCTGTCTATCAATCAATCAATCAATCAATCAATCAATCAATCATCTTTCTGTTTGCCCATCTGTCCTTGTGTACAGAACAGTTAACCACATATCCTATGTCACTTTAATACATAATTCTTCCAAAAATCCTGCAAGGTAACTAGGCTGTAGGGAGAGCACTGGGTTCACCGAGACACTTGCAGGTCGTGTCGGCCGAGTGTACCTACAAAACCAGGAAATGGTTGTGCAGGGACTTGAACCCGTGTCTCTATCCTCTGTCCTCTTTCATCTCCTTCTCACTTCCTGTCTGTATATAGCCACATTCATTCACTAAGTGCTCCCTGAAGACAACAAGTATCCTTCCTCTGGGCCTGTGGACGACAGAAACATAAAATTGTTGCTTTGCTCACCACCATGTTTGAAGGACATCTATGTGAACACCACTGATAGGATGGAGGGTCAAATAAAAAGGAACACCAATTTCTAGACAGGAGCAGTTGGGAGCTAAGAGTGTATTGTGGAGTGACATGTTTATTTGAGTGTCCAAACTTACCTCTTTAGGTGGTTATTACTTCACATTCGTGAAGATCATAAAACACACAGATTTCAAAGGCCCAGATTCTTATTATTTCAGCAACCCAGTTGCTGAGGTGAGAGAAAATGAGAAGGACGTTGCTCCACCACTAAATCTATGGCCTGGCCTTGCTGAAAACAAACAAAAAGAGTTCACGGTGGCCAGATAGTGCTATTTTCTACTGACTGTCTCTGGGGGCTCAAACAGAATCCATTTGTTTGATTGTTTGTTTTTCAGTTTCACTCGTGTAGGGTACTTGTCCCCACACCTTCAGCTTGTAGTTTGTCTTTGTCCTTGGATCTCAAGTGAGTCTCCTGTAAGGAAGCACGTAGGTTTCTTGAGTTTTCATCCGTTCTTATAACCCTGTGTCTTTTGTTTGCAGCACTCAGAGCCTGACCTTTTATTCTGATGATTCAGTGCTGTGCCCTTATTGCACTTAAAAAATTTTTTTTGTTATCATTAATCTTCAATCACGTGAAGAACATTATGTTTACTATGCTCCCCCTTATCCAAGTCCACCAGCAAAAACCTCTTAAAGTCGCTGTCCATCAGCATAGTTGGATGCTTTAAACCCCTTCAGCATGTACCCCTTCAAAGACACCGATACAGTCGCTGTCAATCATGGAGTAGTAAGATGCTATATAACCTCTACTAGTCTTCTCTGTGTTGTACAGCACTCCCCATGTCCCGCGCGACCACACGCAATATACATGGTAATCCTAATGCCCCCAATCTTTCTCCCCACACTTATCCCTCCCTTCAGAACCACCCTGTGCAGTCCTTTTCCCTTTGGCAACATTTAGTCAACTCTCGGGTTCTGTGAGTATCCTGCTGTTTTTTTCCTTCAGTTTCTCTTTGTTGTTATACTCCACACATGAGTGATATCATTTGATATTGGCTTTCTCTGCCTGCCTATTTTTCTGAACATACTACTGTCTAGCTCCATCCACGTCATTGCAAAAGGTAGGATTTGTTTTCTTCTTATGGCTGCTTACTGCACTTAGTAGACTGGATTTCATTCTTCCTTTTTGTTTGTAGTTTAGCTATGTGATTTCACCATTAATCTCCTGGTTATGAGCAACAACTTTGTGTCAATCGATATGTATCTTTATCTATCTATCGCTCTGTCTGTCTGTATATCTATCTATCTTTCTATATATCCTTCTTTCTATCTCTCTATCCTCTCTATTTATCTATCCATCTATCTAGCTTCCTGTCTTCTATCATGTGTATAATCTATCGATGATCTGTCATCTATCTCTCTGTCTATCTATGAAACAATCTTCTTTCTGTCTGTCCATCTATCCTTATGTACAGAACAGTTAACTACATCAACTATGTCACTTCCCTACATTATGCTTTCAAAAACATTGTAAGGTCACTAGGCCGTAGGGAGAGCACTGGGCTCACTGAGACAATTGCAGATCGAATCAGCCGCGTGTGCTTACAAAACCAGTAAATGGTGGTGCAGGTACTTGTACCCGTATCTCTGTCCTCTGTCCTCTTAAACCTCCTTCTCGCTTGCTAACTGTATTTAGCCACATTCCTTGACTAAGTCCTCACTGAAGACCCCAATTATACTTCCTCTGGGCCTGTTGTAGTCAGAAAAGTATACTTGGTGCTTTACTCACCACCATGTTTGAGGGACATTGGCATGTTCACCACTGATAGGAGGAGGGACAAATAAAAAGGAACACCTATTTCTAGACAGGAGCATTTGGGAGCAAAGTGTGTGTTGTGGACAGACGTGTTTGGTTGAGTGTCCAAACTTCCCTCTTTACGTGGTTATTACTTGTTTACAATCGTGGATATCATAAAACCCAGTGATTTCAAAAGCCCAGACGCATATTATTACAGCAATTCATTTGTTGATGTGAGAAAAATGAGAAGGACATTGCAGTACCACTAAATCTATACCTGGGCACTGCTGATAACAAACAAAAGGAATTCACGGTGGCTAGGTAGGACTATTTTCTAGTGACTGTCTCTGGGGTCTCAAACAGAATCCATTTGTTTCTTTGTTTCAAAGATTCACTTGTATATGGTACCTGTCCCCGCCCCTTCAGCTTTTATTTTGTCTGAGTCCTTGGATCACAAGTGAGTCTCCAGTAAGTGAGCACTTAGGTGATCTTGAGTTTTCATCAGTTCTTCTAACCCTGTGTCTTTTGATTGGAGCAGTGAAAGCCTGTACTTTTATTCCGATATTTGATAGCTAGGCTCTTACTGCACTTTGAAATATTTTTTTGTTCTCATTAATATACAATCACATGCAGAACAATATGTTAACTAGTCTAACCCCTTCACCAAGTCCTCGCCAAATGCCAGTTTCAGTCGCTGTCCGTCAGCGTGTCGTAAGATGCTCTAGAATCACTACTTCTCTTCTCTGTGTTGTATAGCCCTCCCAATGACCCTTCACCCTACACATTATTCATGCTAATCCTAATGCCCCCATTCTTTTTCCCCGCCCTTATCAATCCCTTCCCACAAACACTACGCAGTCCCTTTCTCTTTGGTAACTCTTAGTCCACTCTCGGGTACTGTGTATATGCTGCTGTTTCTTCCTTCAGTTTTTCTTTGTTATCGTACTCCACACATGAGTTAAATCATTTGGTACATGTATTTCTCCGACTGGCCTATTTGACTGAGCATAATACCCTCTAGCTCCATCCAAGTTATTGCCAATGATAGGATTTGTTTTCTTCTTATGGCAGCTTACTGCTCTTTTTAAACTGGATTTTATTCTTCTTTTTCGTTTGTAGTTTGCTATGTGCTTCAACCATTGCTCTCATGGTTATGAGCAATAGCTTTGTGTTAATCGATATGAACCTATATCTATCTATCTGTCTGTCTATCAATCAATCAATCAATCAATCATCTTTCTGTCTGCCTATCTGTCCTTGAGTACAGAACAGGTATCCACATATCCTATGTCACTTTCCTACATTATGCTTCCAAAAATCCTGCAAGGTAACTAGGCTGTAGGGAGAGCACTGGGTTCACCGAGACACTTGCAGGTCGTGTCGGCCGAGTGTACCTACAAAACCAGGAAATGGTTGTGCAGAGACTTGAACCCGTGTCTCTATCCTCTGTCCTCTTTCATCTCCTTCTCACTTCCTGTCTGTATATAGCCACATTCATTCACTAAGTGATCCCTGAAGACCACAAGTATCCTTCCTCTGGGCCTGTGGACGACAGAAACGTAAAATTGTGGCTTTGCTCACCACCATGTTTGAAGGACATCTATGTGAACACCACTGATAGGATGGAGGGTCAAATAAAAAGGAACACCAATTTCTAGACAGGAGCAGTTGGGAGCTAAGAGTGTATTGTGGAGTGACATGTTTATTTGAGTGTCCAAACTTCCCTCTTTAGGTGGTTATTACTTCACATTCGTGAAGATCATAAAACCCACAGATTTCAAAGACCCAGATTCTTATTATTTCAGCAACCCAGTTGTTGAGGTGAGAGAAAATGAGAAGGACGTTGTTCCACCACTAAATCTATGGCTGGGCCTTGCTGAAAACAAACAAAAAGAATTCACGGTGGCCAGATAGTGCTATTTTCTACTGACTGTCTCTGGGGGCTCAAACAGAATCCATTTGTTTGATTGTTTGTTTTTCGGTTTCACTCGTGTAGGGTACTTGTCCCCACACCTTCACCTTGTAGTTTGTCTTTGTCCTTGGATCTCAAGTGAGTCTCCTGTAAGGAAGCACGTAGGTTTCTTGAGTTTTCATCCGTTCTTTTAACCCTGTGTCTTTTGTTAGCAGCACTCAGAGCCTGACCTTTTATTCTGATGATTCAGTGCTGTGCCCTTATTGCTCTTAAAAATTTTTTTTTGTTATCATTAATCTACAATCACGTGAAGAACATTATGTTTAGTATGCTCCCCCTTATCCAAGTCCACCAGCAAAAACCTCTTAAAGTCGCTGTCCATCAGCATAGTTGGATGCTTTAAACCCCTTCAGCATGTACCCCTTCAAAGACACCGATACAGTCGCTGTCAATCATGGAGTAGTAAGATGCTATATAACCTCTACTAGTCTTCTCTGTGTTGTACAGCTCTCCCCATGTCCCGCGCGACCCCACGCAATATACATGGTAATCCTAATGCCCCCAATCTTTCTCCCCACACTTATCCCTCCCTTCAGAACCACCCTGTGCAGTCCTTTTCCCTTTGGCAACTTTTAGTCAACTCTCGGGTTCTGTGAGTATCCTGCTGTTTTTTTCCTTCAGTTTCTCTTTGTTGTTATACTCCACACATGAGTGATATCATTTGATATTGTCTCTCCGCCTGACCTATTTTTCTGAACATACTACTGTCTAGCTCCATCCACGTCATTGCAAATGGTAGGATTTGTTTTCTTCTTATGGCTGCTTACTGCACTTAGTAGACTGGATTTCATTCTTCCTTTTTGTTTGTAGTTTAGCTATGTGATTTCACCATTAATCTCCTGGTTATGAGCAACAACTTTGTGTCAATCGATATGTATCTGTATCTATCTATCGCTCTGTCTGTCTGTATATCTATCTATCTTTCTATATATCCTTCTTTCTATCTCTCTATCCTCTCTATTTATCTATCCATCTATCTAGCTTCCTGTCTTCTATCATGTGTATAACCTATCGATCATCTGTCATCTATCTCTCTGTCTATCTATGAAACAATCTTCTTTCTGTCTGTCCATCTATCCTTATGTACAGAACAGTTAACTACATCAACTATGTCACTTCCCTACATTATGCTTTCGAAAACATTGTAAGGTCACTAGGCCGTAGGGAGAGCACTGGGCTCACTGAGAAAATTGCAGATCGAATCAGCCGCGTGTGCTTACAAAACCAGTAAATGGTGGTGCAGGTACTTGAACCCGTATCTCTGTCCTCTGTCCTCGTAAACCTCCTTCTCGCTTGCTAACTGTATTTAGCCACATTCATTGACTAAGTACTCACTGAAGACCCCAATTATACTTCCTCTGGGCCTGTTGTAGGCAGAAAAGTATACTTGGTGCTTTACTCACCACCATGTTTGAGGGACAGTGGTATGTTCACCACTGATAGGAGGAGGGACAAATAAAAAGGAACACCTATTTCTAGACAGGAGCATTTGTGAGCAAAGTGTGTGTTGTGGAGAGACGTGTTTGGTTGAGTGTCCAAACTTCCCTCTTTATGTGGTTATTACTTCTTTACAATCGTGGATATCATAAAACCCAGTGATTTCAAAAGCCCAGACGCATATTATTACAGCAATTCATTTGTTGATGTGAGAAAAATGAGAAGGACATTGCAGTACCACTAAATCTATACCTGGGCACTGCTGATACCAAACAAAAGGAATTCACGGTGGCTAGGTAGGACTATTTTCTAGTGACTGTCTCTGGGATCTCAAACAGAATCCATTTGTTTCTTTGTTTCAAAGATTCACTTGTATAGGGTACCTGTCCCCACCCCTTCAGCTTGTAGTTTGTCTTAGTCCTTGGATCACAAGTGAGTCTCCAGTAAGGGAGCACTTAGGTGATCTTGAGTTTTCATCAGTACTTCTAAAACTGTGTCTTTTGATTGGAGCAGTGAAAGCCTGTACTTTTATTCTGATATTTGATAGCTAGGCTCTTACTGCACTTTGAAATTTTTTTTGTTCTCATTAATATACAATCACATGCAGAACAATATGTTAACTAGTCTAACCCCTTCACCAAGTCCTCGCCAAATGCCAGTTTCACTCGCTGTCCGTCAGCGTGTCGTAAGATGCTCTAGAATCACTACTTGTCTTCTCTGTGTTGTATAGCCTTCCCAATGACCCTTCACCCTACACATTATTCATGCTAATCCTAATGCCCCCATTCTTTTTCCCGGCCCTTATCAATCCCTTCCCACAAACACTACCCAGTCCCTTTCTTTTTTTTAACTCTTAGTCCACTCTCGGGTACTGTGTATATGCTGCTGTTTCTTCCTTCAGTTTTTCTTTGTTATCGTACTCCACACATGAGTTAAATCATTTGGTACATGTATTTCTCCGACTGGCCTATTTGACTGAGCATAATACCCTCTAGCTCCATCCAAGTTATTGCCAATGATAGGATTTGTTTTCTTCTTATGGCAGCTTACTGCTCTTTTTAAACTGGATTTTATTCTTCTTTTTCGTTTGTAGTTTGCTTTGTGCTTCAACCATTGCTCTCATGGTTATGAGCAATAGCTTTGTGTTAATCGATATGAACCTATATCTATCTATCTGTCTGTCTATCAGTCAATCAATCAATCAATCAATCATCTTTCTGTCTGCTCATCTGTCCTTGTGTACAGAACTGGTAACCACATATCCTATGTCACTTTCCTACATTATGCTTCCAAAAATCCTGCTAGGTAACTAGGCTGTAGGGAGAGCACTGTGTTCACCGAGACACTTGCAGGTCGTGTCGGCCGAGTGTACCTACAAAACCAGGAAATAGTTGTGCAGGGACTTGAACCCGTGTCTCTATCCTCTGTCCTCTTTCATCTCCTTCTCACTTCCTGTCTGTATATAGCCACATTCATTCACTAAGTGCTCCCTGAAGACCACAAGTATCCTTCCTCTGGGCCTGTGGACGACAGAAACGTAAAATTGTGGCTTTGCTCACCACCATGTTTGAAGGACATCTATGTGAACACCACTGATAGGATGGAGGGTCAAATAAAAAGGAACACCAATTTCTAGACAGGAGCAGTTGGGAGCTAAGAGTGTATTGTGGAGTGACATGTTTATTTGAGTGTCCAAACTTCCCTCTTTAGGTGGTTATTACTTCACATTCGTGAAGATCATAAAACCCACAGATTTCAAAGGCCCAGATTCTTATTATTCCAGCAACCCAGTTGTTGAGGTGAGAGAAAATGAGAAGGACGTTGCTCCACCACTAAATCTATGGCTGGGCCTTGCTGGAAACAAACAAAAAGAGTTCACGGTGGCCAGATAGAGCTATTTTCTACTGACTGTCTCTGGGGGCTCTAACAGTATCCATTTTTTGATTGTTTGTTTTTCAGTTTCACTCGTGTAGGGTACTTGTCCCCACACCTTCAGCTTGTAGTTTGTCTTTGTCCTTGGATCTCAAGTGAGTCTCCTGTAAGGAAGCACGTAGGTTTCTTGAGTTTTCATCCGTTCTTTTAACCCTGTGTCTTTTGTTTGCAGCACTCAGAGCCTGACCTTTTATTCTGATGATTCAGTGCTGTGCCCTTATTGCACTTAAAAAATTTTTTTTGTTATCATTAATCTACAATCACGTGAAGAACATTATGTTTACTATGCTCCCCCTTATCCAAGTCCACCAGCAAAAACCTCTTAAAGTCGCTGTCCATCAGCATAGTTGGATGCTTTAAACCCCTTCAGCATGTACCCCTTCAAAGACACCGGTACAGTCGGTGTCAATCATGGAGTAGTAAGATGCTGTATAACCTCTACTAGTCTTCTCTGTGTTGTACAGCACTCCCCATGTCCCGCGCGACCCCACGCAATATACATGGTAATCCTAATGCCCCTAATCTTTCTCCCCACACTTATCCCTCCCTTCAGAACCACCCTGTGCAGTCCTTTTCCCTTTGGCAACTTTTAGTCAACTCTCGGGTTCTGTGAGTATCCTGATGTTTTTTTCCTTCAGTTTCTCTTTGTTGTTATACTCCACACATGAGTGATATCATTTGATATTGTCTTTCTCCGCCTGACCTATTTATCTGAACATACTACTGTCTAGCTCCATCCACGTCATTGCAAATGGTATGATTTGTTTTCTTCTTATGGCTGCTTACTGCACTTTGTAAACTGGATTTCATTCTTCCTTTTTGTTTGTAGTTTAGCTATGTGATTTCACCATTCATCTCCTGGTTATGAGCAACAGCTTTGTGTCAATCGATATGTATCTGTATCTATCTATCGCTCTGTCTGTCTGTATATCTATCTATCTTTCTATATATCCTTCTTTCTATCTCTCTATCCTCTCTATTTATCTATCCATCTATCTAGCTTCCTGTCTTCTATCATGTGTATAATCTATCGATCATCTGTCATCTATCTATCTGTCTATCTATGAAACAATCTTCTTTCTGTCTGTCCATCTATCCTTATGTACAGAACAGTTAACTACATCAACTATGTCACTTCCCTACATTATGCTTTCAAAAACATTGCAAGGTCACTAGGCCGTAGGGAGAGCACTGGGCTCACTGAGACAATTGCAGATCGAATCAGCCGCGTGTGCTTACAAAACCAGTAAATGGTGGTGCAGGGACTTGAACCCGTATCTCTGTCCTCTGTCCTCTTAAACCTCCTTCTCGCTTGCTAACTGTATTTAGCCACATTAATTGACTAAGTCCTCACTGAAGACCCCAATTATGCTTCCTCTGGGCCTGTTGTAGACAGAAAAGTATACTTGGTGCTTTACTCACCACCATGTTTGAGGGACATTGGCATGTTCACCACTGATAGGAGGAGGGACAAATAAAAAGGAACACCTATTTCTAGACAGGAGCATTTGGGAGCAAAGTGTGTGTTGTGGAGAGACGTGTTTGGTTGAGTGTCCAAACTTCCCTCTTTATGTGGTTATTACTTGTTTACAATCGTGGATATCATAAAACATAGTGATTTCAAAAGCCCAGATGCATATTATTACAGCAATTCATTTGTTGATGTGAGAAAAATGAGAAGGACATTGCAGTACCACTAAATCTATACCTGGGCACTGCTGATACCAAACAAAAGGAATTCACGGTGGCTAGGTAGGACTATTTTCTAGTGACTGTCTCTGGGGTCTCAAACAGAATCCATTTGTTTCTTTGTTTCAAAGATTCACTTGTATAGGGTACCTGTCCCCGCCCCTTCAGCTTTTAGTTTTGTCTGAGTCCTTGGATCACAAGTGAGTCTCCAGTAAGGGAGCACTTAGGTGATCTTGAGTTTTCATCAGTTCTTCCAACCCTGTGTCTTTTGATTGGAGCAGTGAAAGCCTGTACTTTTATTCCGATATTTGATAGCTAGGCTCTTACTGCACTTTGAAATTTTTTTTTGTTCTCATTAATATACAATCACATGCAGAACAATATGTTAACTAGTCTAACCCCTTCACCAAGTCCTCGCCAAATGCCAGTTTCAGTTGCTGTCCGTCAGCGTGTCGTAAGATGCTCTAGAATCACTACTTGTCTTCTCTGTGTTGTATAGCCCTCCCAATGACCCTTCACCCTACACATTATTCATGCTAATCCTAATGCCCCCATTCTTTTTCCCCGCCCTTATCAATCCCTTCCCACAAACACTACCCAGTCCCTTTCTTTTTTTTAACTCTTAGTCCACTCTCGGGTACTGTGTATATGCTGCTGTTTCTTCCTTCAGTTTTTCTTTGTTATCGTACTCCACACATGAGTTAAATCATTTGGTACATGTATTTCTCCGACTGGCCTATTTGACTGAGCATAATACCCTCTAGCTCCATCCAAGTTATTGCCAATGATAGGATTTGTTTTCTTCTTATGGCTGCTTACTGCACTTTTTAAACTGGATTTTATTCTTCTTTTTCGTTTGTAGTTTGCTATGTGCTTCAACCATTGCTCTCATGGTTATGAGCAATAGCTTTGTGTTAATCGATATGAACCTATATCTATCTATCTGTCTGTCTATCAATCAATCAATCAATCAATCAATCATCTTTCTGTCTTCCCATCTGTCCATGTGTACAGAACAGGTAACCACATATCCTATGTCACTTTCCTACATTATGCTTCCAAAAATCCTGCAAGGTAACTAGGCTGTAGGGAGAGCACTGGGTTCACCGAGACACTTGCAGGTCGTGTCGGCCGAGTGTACCTACAAAACCAGGAAATGGTTGTGCAGGGACTTGAACCCGTGTCTCTATCCTCTGTCCTCTTTCATCTCCTTCTCACTTCCTGTCTGTATATAGCCACATTCATTCACTAAGTGCTCCCTGAAGACCACAAGTATCCTTCCTCTGGGCCTGTGGACGACAGAAACGTAAAATTGTGGCTTTGCTCACCACCATGTTTGAAGGACATCTATGTGAACACCACTGATAGGATGGAGGGTCAAATAAAAAGGAACACCAATTTCTAGACAGGAGCAGTTGGGAGCTAAGAGTGTATTGTGGAGTGACATGTTTATTTGAGTGTCCAAACTTCCCTCTTTAGGTGGTTATTACTTCACATTCGTGAAGATCATAAAACCCACAGATTTCAAAGGCCCAGATTCTTATTATTCCAGCAACCCAGTTGTTGAGGTGAGAGAAAATGAGAAGGACGTTGCTCCACCACTAAATCTATGGCTGGGCCTTGCTGGAAACAAACAAAAAGAGTTCACGGTGGCCAGATAGAGCTATTTTCTACTGACTGTCTCTGGGGGCTCTAACAGTATCCATTTGTTTGATTGTTTGTTTTTCAGTTTCACTCGTGTAGGGTACTTGTCCCCACACCTTCACCTTGTAGTTTGTCTTTGTCCTTGGATCTCAAGTGAGTCTCCTGTAAGGAAGCACGTAGGTTTCTTGAGTTTTCATCCGTTCTTTTAACCCTGTGTCTTTTGTTTGCAGCACTCAGAGCCTGACCTTTTATTCTGGTGATTCAGTGCTGTGCCCTTATTGCACTTAAAAAATTTTTTTTGTTATCATTAATCTACAATCACGTGAAGAACATTATGTTTACTATGCTCCCCCTTATCCAAGTCCACCAGCAAAAACCTCTTAAAGTCGCTGTCCATCAGCATAGTTGGATGCTTTAAACCCCTTCAGCATGTACCCCTTCAAAGACACCGGTACAGTCGGTGTCAATCATGGAGTAGTAAGATGCTATATAACCTCTACTAGTCTTCTCTGTGTTGTACAGCACTCCCCATGTCCCGCGCGACCCCACGCAATATACATGGTAATCCTAATGCCCCCAATCTTTCTCCCCACACTTATCCCTCCCTTCAGAACCACCCTGTGCAGTCCTTTTCCCTTTGGCAACTTTTAGTCAACTCTCGGGTTCTGTGAGTATCCTGCTGTTTTTTTCCTTCAGTTTCTCTTTGTTGTTATACTCCACACATGAGTGATATCATTTGATATTGTCTTTCTCCGCCTGACCTATTTATCTGAACATACTACTGTCTAGCTCCATCCACGTCATTGCAAATGGTATGATTTGTTTTCTTCTTATGGCTGCTTACTGCACTTTGTAAACTGGATTTCATTCTTCCTTTTTGTTTGTAGTTTAGCTATGTGATTTCACCATTCATCTCCTGGTTATGAGCAACAGCTTTGTGTCAATCGATATGTATCTGTATCTATCTATCGCTCTGTCTGTCTGTATATCTATCTATCTTTCTATATATCCTTCTTTCTATCTCTCTATCCTCTCTATTTATCTATCCATCTATCTAGCTTCCTGTCTTCTATCATGTGTATAATCTATCGATCATCTGTCATCTATCTATCTGTCTATCTATGAAACAATCTTCTTTCTGTCTGTCCATCTATCCTTATGTACAGAACAGTTAACTACATCAACTATGTCACTTCCCTACATTATGCTTTCAAAAACATTGCAAGGTCACTATGCCGTAGGGAGAGCACTGGGCTCACTGAGACAATTGCAGGTCGAATCAGCCACGTGCGCTTACAAAACCAGTAAATGGTGGTGCAGGGACTTGAACCCGTATCTCTGTCCTCTGTCCTCTTAAACCTCCTTCTCGCTTGCTAACTGTATTTAGCCACATTAATTCACTAAGTCCTCACTGAAGACCCCAATTATGCTTCCTCTGGGCCTGTTGTAGACAGAAAAGTATACTTGGTGCTTTACTCACCACCATGTTTGAGGGACATTGGCATGTTCACCACTGATAGGAGGAGGGACAAATAAAAAGGAACACCTATTTCTAGACAGGAGCATTTGGGAGCAAAGTGTGTGTTGTGGAGAGACGTGTTTGGTTGAGTGTCCAAACTTCCCTCTTTATGTGGTTATTACTTGTTTACAATCGTGGATATCATAAAACCCAGTGATTTCAAAAGCCCAGACGCATATTATTACAGCAATTCATTTGTTGATGTGAGAAAAATGAGAAGGACATTGCAGTACCACTCAATCTATACCTGGGCACTGCTGATACCAAACAAAAGGAATTCACGGTGGCTAGGTAGGACTATTTTCTAGTGACTGTCTCTGGGGTCTCAAACAGAATCCATTTGTTTCTTTGTTTCAAAGATTCACTTGTATAGGGTACCTGTCCCCGCCCCTTCAGCTTGTAGTTTGTCTTAGTCCTTGGATCACAAGTGAGTCTCCAGTAAGGGAGCACTTAGGTGATCTTGAGTTTTCATCAGTTCTTCCAACCCTGTGTCTTTTGATTGGAGCAGTGAAAGCCTGTACTTTTATTCCGATATTTGATAGCTAGGCTCTTACTGCACTTTGAAATTTTTTTTTTCTCATTAATATACAATCACATGCAGAACAATATGTTAACTAGTCTAACCCCTTCACCAAGTCCTCGCCAAATGCCAGTTTCAGTCGCTGTCCGTCAGCGTGTCGTAAGATGCTCTAGAATCACTACTTGTCTTCTCTGTGTTGTATAGCCCTCCCAATGACCCTTCACCCTACACATTATTCATGCTAATCCTAATGCCCCCATTCTTTTTCCCCGCCCTTATCAATCCCTTCCCACAAACACTACCCAGTGCCTTTCTTTTTTTTAACTCTTAGTCCACTCTCGGGTACTGTGTATATGCTGCTGTTTCTTCCTTCAGTTTTTCTTTGTTATCGTACTCCACACATGAGTTAAATCATTTGGTACATGTATTTCTCCGACTGGCCTATTTGACTGAGCATAATACCCTCTAGCTCCATCCAAGTTATTGCCAATGATAGGATTTGTTTTCTTCTTATAGCTGCTTACTGCACTTTTTAAACTGGATTTTATTCTTCTTTTTCGTTTGTAGTTTGCTATGTGCTTCAACCATTGCTCTCATGGTTATGAGCAATAGCTTTGTGTTAATCGATATGAACCTATATCTATCTATCTGTCTGTCTATCAATCAATCAATCAATCAATCATCTTTCTGTCTTCCCATCTGTCCATGTGTACAGAACAGGTAACCACATATCCTATGTCACTTTCCTACATTATGCTTCCAAAAATCCTGCTAGGTAACTACGCTGTAGGGAGAGCACTGGGTTCACCGAGACATTTGCAGTTCGTGTCGGTGGAGTGTACCTACAAAACCAGGAAATGGTTGTGCAGGGACTTGAACCCGTGTCTCTATCCTCTGTCCTCTTTCATCTCCTTCTCACTTCCTGTCTGTATATAGCCACATTCATTCACTAAGTGCTCCCTGAAGACCACAAGTATCCTTCCTCTGGGCCTGTGGACGACAGAAACGTAAAATTGTTGCTTTGCTCACCACCATGTTTGAAGGACATCTATGTGAACACCACTGATAGGATGGAGGGTCAAATAAAAAGGAACACCAATTTCTAGACAGGAGCAGTTGGGAGCTAAGAGTGTATTGTGGAGTGACATGTTTATTTGAGTGTCCAAACTTCCCTCTTTAGGTGGTTATTACTTCACATTCGTGAAGATCATAAAACCCACAGATTTCAAAGGCCCAGATTCTTATTATTTCAGCAACCCAGTTGTTGAGGTGAGAGAAAATGAGAAGGACGTTGCTCCACCACTAAATCTATGGCTGGGCCTTGCTGAAAACAAACAAAAAGTTAACGGTGGCCAGATAGTGCTATTTTCTACTGACTGTCTCTGGGGGCTCAAACAGTATCCATTTGTTTGATTGTTTGTTTTTCAGTTTCACTCGTGTAGGGTACTTGTCCCCACACCTTCAGTTTGTAGTTTGTCTTTGTCCTTGGATCTCAAGTGAGTCTCCTGTAAGGAAGCACGTAGGTTTCTTGAGTTTTCATCCGTTCTTTTAACCCTGTGTCTTTTGTTTGCAGCACTCAGAGCCTGACCTTTTATTCTGATGATTCAGTGCTGTGCCCTTATTGCACTTAAAAATTTTTTTTTGTTATCATTAATCTACAATCACGTGAAGAACATTATGTTTAGTATGCTCCCCCTTATCCAAGTCCACCAGCAAAAACCTCTTAAAGTCGCTGTCCATCAGCATAGTTGGATGCTTTAAACCCCTTCAGCATGTACCCCTTCAAAGACACCGATACAGTCGCTGTCAATCATGGAGTAGTAAGATGCTATATAACCTCTACTAGTCTTCTCTGTGTTGTACAGCTCTCCCCATGTCCCGCGCGACCCCACGCAATATACATGGTAATCCTAATGCCCCCAATCTTTCTCCCCACACTTATCCCTCCCTTCAGAACCACCCTGTGCAGTCCTTTTCCCTTTGGCAACTTTTAGTCAACTCTCGGGTTCTGTGAGTATCCTGCTGTTTTTTTCCTTCAGTTTCTCTTTGTTGTTATACTCCACACATGAGTGATATCATTTGATATTGTCTTTCTCCGCCTGACCTATTTTTCTGAACATACTACTGTCTAGCTCCATCCACGTCATTGCAAAAGGTAGGATTTGTTTTCTTCTTATGGCTGCTTACTGCACTTAGTAGACTGGATTTCATTCTTCCTTTTTGTTTGTAGTTTAGCTATGTGATTTCACCATTAATCTCCTGGTTATGAGCAACAACTTTGTGTCAATCGATATGTATCTGTATCTATCTATCGCTCTGTCTGTCTGTATATCTATCTATCTTTCTATATATCCTTCTTTCTATCTCTCTATCCTCTCTATTTATCTATCCATCTATCTAGCTTCCTGTCTTCTATCATCTGTATAATCTATCGATCATCTGTCATCTATCTCTCTGTCTATCTATGAAACAATCTTCTTTCTGTCTGTCCATCTATCCTTATGTACAGAACAGTTAACTACATCAACTATGTCACTTCCCTACATTATGCTTTCGAAAACATTGTAAGGTCACTAGGCCGTAGGGAGAGCACTGGGCTCACTGAGACAATTGCAGATCGAATCAGCCACGTGTGCTTACAAAACCAGTAAATGGTGGTGCAGGTACCTGAACCCGTATCTCTGTCCTCTGTCCTCTTAAACCTCCTTCTCGCTTGCTAACTGTATTTAGCCACATTCATTGACTAAGTACTCACTGAAGACCCCAATTATACTTCCTCTGGGCCTGTTGTAGACAGAAAAGTATACTTGGTGCTTTACTCACCACCATGTTTGAGGGACATTGGCATGTTCACCACTGATAGGAGGAGGGACAAGTAAAAAGGAACACCTATTTCTAGACAGGAGCATTTGGGAGCAAAGTGTGTGTTGTGGAGAGACGTGTTTGGTTGAGTGTCCAAACTTCCCTCTTTATGTGGTTATTACTTCTTTACAATCGTGGATATCATAAAACCCAGTGATTTCAAAAGCCCAGACGCATATTATTACAGCAATTCATTTGTTGATGTGAGAAAAATGAGAAGGACATTGCAGTACCAGTAAATCTATACCTGGGCACTGCTGATACCAAACAAAAGGAATTCACGGTGGCTAGGTAGGACTATTTTCTAGTGACTGTCTCTGGGATCTCAAACAGAATCCATTTGTTTCTTTGTTTCAAAGATTCACTTGTATAGGGTACCTGTCCCCGCCCCTTCAGCTTGTAGTTTGTCTGAGTCCTTGGATCACAAGTGAGTCTCCAGTAAGGGAGCACATAGGTGATCTTGAGTTTTCATCAGTTCTTCTAAAACTGTGTCTTTTGTTTGGAGCAGTGAAAGCCTGTACTTTTATTCTGATATTTGATAGCTAGGCTCTTACTGCACTTTGAAATTTTTTTTGTTCTCATTAATATACAATCACATGCAGAACAATATGTTAACTAGTCTAACCCCTTCACCAAGTCCTCGCCAAATGCCAGTTTCAGTCGCTGTCCGTCAGCGTGTCGTAAGATGCTCTAGAATCACTACTTGTCTTCTCTGTGTTGTATAGCCCTCCCAAAGACCCTACACCCTACACATTATTCATGCTAATCCTAATGCCCCCATTCTTTTTCCCCGCCCTTATCAATCCCTTCCCACAAACACTACCCAGTCCCTTTCTCTTTGGTAACTCTTAGTCCACTCTCGGGTACTGTGTATATGCTGCTGTTTCTTCCTTCAGTTTTTCTTTGTTATCGTACTCCACACATGAGTTAAATCATTTGGTACATGTATTTCTCCGACTGGCCTATTTGACTGAGCATAATACCCTCTAGCTCCATCCAAGTTATGCCAATGATAGGATTTGTTTTCTTCTTATGGCTGCTTACTGCACTTTTTAAACTGGATTTTATTCTTCTTTTTCGTTTGTAGTTTGCTATGTGCTTCAACCATTGCTCTCATGGTTATGAGCAATAGCATTGTGTTAATCGATATGAACCTATATCTATCTATCTGTCTGTCTATCAGTCAATCAATCAATCAATCAATCATCTTTCTGTCTGCCCATCTGTCCTTGTGTACAGAACTGGTAAACACATATCCTATGTCACTTTCCTACATTATGCTTCCAAAAATCCTGCTAGGTAACTAGGCTGTAGGGAGAGCACTCTGTTCACCGAGACACTTGCAGGTCGTGTCGGCCGAGTGTACCTACAAAACCAGGAAATGGTTTTGCAGGGACTTGAACCCGTGTCTCTATCCTCTGTCCTCTTTCATCTCTTTCTCACTTCCTGTCTGTATATAGCCACATTCATTCACTAAGTGCTCCCTGAAGACCACAAGTATCCTTCCTCTGGGCCTGTGGACGACAGAAACGTAAAATTGTTGCTTTGCTCACCACCATGTTTGAAGGACATCTATGTGAACACCACTGATAGGATGGAGGGTCAAATAAAAAGGAACACCAATTTCTAGACAGGAGCAGTTGGGAGCTAAGAGTGTATTGTGGAGTGACATGTTTATTTGTGTGTCCAAACTTCCCTCTTTAGGTGGTTATTACTTCACATTCGTGAAGATCATAAAACCCACAGATTTCAAAGGCCCAGATTCTTATTATTTCAGCAACCCAGTTGTTGAGGTGAGAGATAATGAGAAGGACGTTGCTCCACCACTAAATCTATGGCTGGGCCTTTCTGAAAACAAACAAAAAGAATTCACGGTGGCCAGATAGTGCTATTTTCTACTGACTGTCTCTGGGGGCTCTAACAGTATCCATTTGTTTGATTGTTTGTTTTTCAGTTTCACTCGTGTAGGGTACTTGTCCCCACACCTTCAGCTTGTAGTTTGTCTTTGTCCTTGGATCTCAAGTGAGTCTCCTGTAAGGAAGCACGTAGGTTTCTTGAGTTTTCATCCGTTCTTTTAACCCTGTGTCTTTTGTTTGCAGCACTCAGAGCCTGACCTTTTATTCTGATGATTCAGTGCTGTGCCCTTATTGCACTTAAAAATTTTTTTTTGTTATCATTAATCTACAATCACGTGAAGAACATTATGTTTAGTATGCTCCCCCTTATCCAAGTCCACCAGCAAAAACCTCTTAAAGTCGCTGTCCATCAGCATAGTTGGATGCTTTAAACCCCTTCAGCATGTACCCCTTCAAAGACACCGATACAGTCGCTGTCAATCATGGAGTAGTAAGATGCTATATAACCTCTACTAGTCTTCACTGAGTTATACAGCACTCCCCATGTCCCGCGCGACCCCACACAATATACATGGTAATCCTAATGCCCCCAATCTTTCTCCCCACACTTATCCCTCCCTTCAGAACCACCCTGTGCAGTCCTTTTCCCTTTGGCAACTTTTAATCAACTCTCGGGTTCTATGAGTATCCTGCTGTTTTTTTCCTTCAGTTTCTCTTTGTTGTTATACTCCACACATGAGTAATATCATTTGATATTGTCTTTCTCCGCCTGACCTGTTTTTCTGAACATACTACTGTCTAGCTCCATCCACGTCATTGCAAATGGTAGGATTTGTTTTCTTCTTATGGCTGCTTACTGCACTTTGTAAACTGGATTTCATTCTTCCTTTTTGTTTACAGTTTAGCTATGTGATTTCACCATTCATTTCCTGTTTATGAGCAACAGCTTTGTGTCAATCGATATGTATCTGTATCTATCTATCGCTCTGTCTGTCTGTATATCTATCTATCTTTCTATATATCCTTCTTTCTATCTCTCTATCCTCTCTATTTATCTATCCATCTATCTAGCTTCCTGTCTTCTATCATGTGTATAATCTATCGATCATCTGTCATCTATCTATCTGTCTATCTATGAAACAATCTTCTTTCTGTCTGTCCATCTATCCTTATGTACAGAACAGTTAACTACATCAACTATGTCACTTCCCTACATTATGCTTTCAAAAACATTGCAAGTTCACTAGGCCGTAGGGAGAGCACTGGGCTCACTGAGACAATTGCAGATCGAATCAGCCACGTGTGCTTACAAAACCAGTAAATGGTGGTGCAGGTACCTGAACCCGTATCTCTGTCCTCTGTCCTCTTAAACCTCCTTCTCGCTTGCTAACTGTATTTAGCCACATTCATTGACTAAGTACTCACTGAAGACCCCAATTATACTTCCTCTGGGCCTGTTGTAGACAGAAAAGTATACTTGGTGCTTTACTCACCACCATGTTTGAGGGACATTGGCATGTTCACCACTGATAGGAGGAGGGACAAATAAAAAGGAACACCTATTTCTAGACAGGAGCATTTGGGAGCAAAGTGTGTGTTGTGGAGAGACGTGTTTGGTTGAGTGTCCAAACTTCCCTCTTTATGTGGTTATTACTTGTTTACAATCGTGGATATCATAAAACCCAGTGATTTCAAAAGCCCAGACGCATATTATTACAGCAATTCATTTGTTGATGTGAGAAAAATGAGAAGGACATTGCAGTACCACTAAATCTATACCTGTTCACTGCTGATACCAAACAAAAGGAATTCACGGTGGCTAGGTAGGACTATTTTCTAGTGACTGTCTCTGGGGTCTCAAACAGAATCCATTTGTTTCTTTGTTTCAAAGATTCACTTGTATAGGGTACCTGTCCCCGCCCCTTCAGCTTGTAGTTTGTCTGTGTCCTTGGATCACAAGTGAGTCTCCTGTAAGGGAGCACTTAGGTGATCTTGAGTTTTCATCAGTTCTTCTAACCCTGTGTCTTTTGATTGGAGCAGTGAAAGCCTGTACTTTTATTCTGATATTTGATAGCTAGGCTCTTACTGCACTTTGAAATTTTTTTTGTTCTCATTAATATACAATCACATGCAGAACAATATGTTAACTAGTCTAACCCCTTCACCAAGTCCTCGCCAAATCCCAGTTTCAGTCACTGTCCGTCAGCGTGTCGTAAGATGCTCTAGAATCACTACTTGTCTTCTCTGTGTTGTATAGCCCTCCCAATGACCCTACACCCTACACATTATTCATTCTAATCCTAATGCCCCCATCCTTTTTCCCCGCCCTTATAAATCCCTTCCCACAAACACTACCCGGTCCCATTCTCTTTGGTAACTCTTAGTCCACTCTCGGGTACTGTGTATATGCTGCTTTTTCTTCCTTCAGTTTTTCTTTGTTATCGTACTCCACACATGAGTGCAATCATTTGGTACATGTATTTCTCCGCCTGGACTATTTGACTGAGCATAATACCCTCTAGCTCCATCCAAGTTATTGCCAATGATAGGATTTGTTTTCTTCTTATGGCTGCTTACTGCACGTTTTAAACTGGATTTTATTCTTCTTTTTCGTTTGTAGTTTGCTATGTGCTTCAACCATTGCTCTCATGGTTATGAGCAATAGCTTTGTGTTAATCGATATGAACCTATATCTATCTATCTGTCTGTCTATCAATCAATCAATCAATCAATCAATCATTCTGTCTGCCCATCTGCCCTTGTGTACAGAACAGGTAACCACATATCCTATGTCACTTTCCTACATTATGCTTCCAAAAATCCTGCTAGGTAACCAGGCTGTAGGGAGAGCACTGGGTTCACCGAGACACTTGCAGTTCGAGTCGGCCGCGTGTACCTACAAAACCAGGAAATGGTTGTGCAGGGACTTGAACCCGTGTCTCTATCCTCTGTCCTCTTTCATCTCCTTCTCACTTCCTGTCTGTATATAGCCACATTCATTCACTAAGTGCTCCCTGAAGACCACAAGTATCCTTCCTCTGGGCCTGTGGACGACAGAAACGTAAAATTGTTGCTTTGCTCACCACCATGTTTGAAGGACATCTATGTGAACACCACTGATAGGATGGAGGGTCAAATAAAAAGGAACACCAATTTCTAGACAGGAGCAGTTGGGAGCTAAGAGTGTATTGTGGAGTGACATATTTATTTGAGTGTCCAAACTTCCCTCTTTAGGTGGTTATTACTTCACATTCGTGAAGATCATAAAACCCACAGATTTCAAAGGCCCAGAATCTTATTATTTCAGCAACCCAGTTGTTGAGGTGAGAGAAAATGAAAAGGACGTTGCTCCACCAGTAAATCTATGGCTGGGCCTTGCTGAAAACAAACAAAAAGAATTCACGTTGGCCAGATAGTGCTATTTTCTACTGACTGTCTCTGGGGGCTCAAACAGAATCCATTTGTTTGATTGTTTGTTTTTCAGTTTCACTCGTGTAGTTTACTTGTCCCCACACCTTCAGTTTGTAGTTTGTCTTTGTCCTTGGATCTCAAGTGAGTCTCCTGTAAGGAAGCACGTAGGTTTCTAGAGTTTTCATCCGTTCTTTTAACCCTGTGTCTTTTGTTTGCAGCACTCAGAGCCTGACCTTTTATTCTGATGATTCAGTGCTGTGCCCTTATTGCACTTAAAAATTTTTTTTTTGGTATCATTAATCTACAATCACGTGAAGAACATTATGTTTACTATGCTCCCCCTTAACTAAGTCCACCAGCAAAAACCTCTTAAAGTCGCTGTCCATCAGAATAGTTGGATGTTTTAAACCCCTTCAGCATGTACCCCTTCAAAGACACCGGTACAGTCGCTGTCAATCATGGAGTAGTAAGATGCTATATAATCTCTACTGGTCTTCTTTGTGTTATACAGCACTCCCCATGTCCCGCGGGACCCCACGCAATATACATGGTAATCCTAATGTCCCCATTCTTTCTCCCCGCACTTATCCCTCCATTCAGAACCACTCTGCCCAGTCCATTTCCCTTTGGCAACTTTTAGTCAACTCTCGGGTTCTGTGAGTATCCTGCTCTTTTTTTCCTTCAGTTTCTCTTTGTTGTTATACTCCACACATGAGTGATATCATTTGATATTGTCTTTCTCCACCTGACCTATTTTTCTGAACATACTACTGTCTAGCTCCATCCATGTCATTGCAAATGGTAGGATTTGTTTTCTTCTTATGGCTGCTTACTGCACTTTGTAAACTGGATGTCATTCTTCCTTTTTGTTTGTAGTTTAGCTATGTGATTTCACCATTCATCTCCTGGTTATGAGCAACAGCTTTGTGTCAATCAATATGTATCTGTATCTATCTATCTCTCTGTCTGTATATCTATCTATCTTTCTATATATCCTTCTTCCTATCTCTCTATCCTCTCTATTTATCTATCCATCTATCTAGCTTCCTGTCTTCTATCTATCATGTGTATCATCTATATATCATCTGTCATCTATCTATCTGTCTATCTATGAAACAATCTTCTTTCTGTCTGTCCATCTATCCTTATGTACAGAACAGTTAACTACATCACCTATGTCACTTCCCTACATTTTGCTTCCAAAAACATTGCAAGGTCACTAGGCCGTAGGGAGAGCACTGGGCTCACTGAGACAATTGCAGATCGAATCAGCCGCGTGTGCTTACAAAACCAGTAAATGGTGGTGCAGGGATTTGTAACCGTATCTCTTTCCTCTGTCCTCTTAAACATCCTTCTCGCTTGCTAACTGTATTTAGCCACATTCATTGACTAAGTCCTCACTGAAGAAACCAATTATACTTCCTCTGGGCCTGTTGTAGACAGAAAAGTAAACTTGGTGCTTTACTCACCACCATGTTTGAGGGACATTGGCATGTTCACCACTGATAGGAGGAGGGACTAATAAAAAGGAACACCTATTTCTAGACAGGAGCATTTGGGAGCAAAGCGTGTGTTGTTTAGAGATGTGTTTGGTTGAGTGTCCAAACTTTCCTCTTTATGTGGTTATTACTTCTTTACAATCGTGGATATCATAAAACCCAGTGATTTCAAAAGCCCAGACGCATATTATTGCAGCAATTCATTTCTTGATGTGAGAAAAATGAGAAGGACATTGCAGTACCACTAAATCTATACCTGGGCACTGCTGATACCAAACAAAAGGAATTCACGGTGGCTAGGTAGGACTATTTTCTAGTGACTGTCTCTGGGATCTCAAACAGAATCCATTTGTTTCTTTGTTTCAAAAATTCACTTGTATAGGGTACCTGTCCCCGCCCCTTCAGCTTGTAGTTTGTCTGTGTCCTTGGATCACAAATGAGTCTCCTGTAAGGGAGCACTTAGGTGATCTTGAGTTTTCATCAGTTCTTCTAACCCTGTGTCTTTTGATTGGAGCAGTGAAAGCCTGTACTTTTATTCTGACATTTGATAGCTAGGCTCTTACTGCACTTTGAAATTTTTTTTGTTCTCATTAATATACAATCACATGCAGAACAATATGTTAACTAGTCTAACCCCTTCACCAAGTCCTCGCCAAATCCCAGTTTCAGTCGCTGTCCGTCAGCGTGTCGTAAGATGCTCTAGAATCACTACTTGTCTTCTCTGTGTTGTATAACCCTCCCAATGACCCTTCACCCTACACATTATTCATGCTAATCCTAATGCCCCCATTCTTTTTCCCCGCCCTTATCAATCCCTTCCCACAAACACTACCCAGTCCCTTTCTCTTTGGTAACTGTTAGTCCACTCTCGGGTACTTTGTATATGCTGCTGTTTCTTCATTCAGTTTTTCTTTGTTATCTTACTCCACACATGAGTTAAATCATTTGGTACATGTATTTCTCCGACTGGACTATTTGACTGAGCATAATACCCTATAGCTCCATCGAAGTTATTGCCAATGATAGGATTTGTTTTCTTCTTATGGCAGCTTACTGCACTTTTTAAACTGGATTTTATTCTTCTTATCCGTTTGTAGTTTGCTATGTGCTTCAACCATTGCTCTCCTGGTTATGAGCAGTAGCTTTGTGTTAATCGATATGTACCTATATCTATCTGTCTGTCTATTTATTTATCAATCAATCAATCATCTTTTTGTCTGCCCATCTTTCCTTGTGTACAGAACAGTTAACCATATATCTTATATCATTTTCGTACTCTATGCTTCCAAAAAATCCTGCAAAGTATCTAGGCTGTAGAGAGACCACTGGGTTCACTGAGACACTTGCATGTCGTGTCGGCCGAGTGTACCTACAAAACCAGGAAATGGTTGTGCAGGGACTTGAACCCGTGTCTCTATCCTCTGTCCTCTTTCATCTCCTTCTCACTTCCTGTCTGTATATAGCCACATTCATTCACTAAGTGCTCCCTGAAGACCACAAGTATCCTTCCTCTGGGCCTGTGGACGACAGAAACGTAAAATTGTTGCTTTGCTCACCACCATGTTTGAAGGACATCTATGTGAACACCACTGATAGGATGGAGGGTCAAATAAAAAGGAACACCAATTTCTGGACAGGAGCAGTTGGGAGCTAAGAGTGTATTGTGGAGTGACATATTTATTTGAGTGTCCAAACTTCCCTCTTTAGGTAGTGATTAGATCTTCATATTCGTGAACATCATAAAACCCACTGATTTCAAAGGCCCAGATGCTTATTATTACAGCAACTCAGTTGTTGAGGTGAGAGAAAATGAGAAGTATGTTGCTGCACCACTAAATCAATGGCTGGGAACGGCTGAAACCAAACAAAAAGAATTCACGGTGGCCAGATAGGGCTATTTTCTTTTGACTGCCCCAGGGGACTCAAACAGAATCCATTTGTTTGATTGTTTGTTTTTCAGTTTCACTCGTGAAGCGTACTTATCCACACACCTTCGGCTTGTAGTTTGTCTGTGTCCTTGGATCTCAATTGAGTCTCCTGTAAGTAAGCACGTAGGTATCTTGAGTTTTCATCCCTTCTTTTAACCCTGTGTCTTTTGTTTGCTGCACTCAGTGCCTGACCTTTTATTCTGATAATTCAGAGCTGTGCACTTATTGCACTTAAAGAATTATTTTTACCATTAAGCTAAAATCACTTGAAGAACATTATGTTTACTATGCTCCCCCCTTCACCAAGTACCCTGAAAAACCTCTTCAGTCGCTGTCGATCTGCGTATTTGGATGCTGTAGACCCCTTCACCATGTCCCTCCCAACAGACCCCGTTACATTCGCTGTCCATCAGTGAGTAGTAAGATGCTATATGATCTCTACTAGCCTTCTCTGTGTTGTACAGCACTCCCCATGCCCCCAAGACACCAAACATTGTACACGCTAAAACTAATGCCCCCATACTTTCTCCTCACACTTATCCCTCCCTTCAGACCCACGCTGCCCAGTCCTTTTCCCTTTGGTAACTTTTTGTCAGCTGCAGGGGATATCCGAGGCCCCATGCAGGGAGCACCCTGGCGGGCCTGCGGGGTCCATGGTAGGTACATGCCCAGTAGTATGCCTTTTTGCCTGTGCACCGATGTTACCTCGGTGGCCCTGCTTGGTGGCCCATCTTCAGAGAGTATGTGTGTAGTCACTTGTTAAGGGAACTGCCTTTTGGTGACACGCGGGGTTCTTCTGGTCCAGTGGCCCATGGACTTGCTGAGGTGGCAGCCCAGCTAGCTTGTGGGGAAACTGCTCCCCTCTGCTGTCAAGGTCGAGGTGGAATTTCAGTGCATTTACGCATTTAGATGTGAGTAAGGTCTATCTGAATTGGAATAGTAGCGTTGAGAGCTATGTTTCCAGGCCCCTCAACTTGTAGTTCATCTTCGTCCTTGGATCTCATGTTAGTCTCCTGTAAGGGAGCACGTAGGTGGTCTTGAGTTTTCATCCCTTCTTTTAACCCTGTGTCTTTTCATTGGAGTCCTGAAGAGCCTGTCCTTTTATTCTGAGAATTGAGAGCTATGTCCTTGTTGCACTTAAAAAATTTTTTTTGTTTTCATTAATCCACAATCACGCAAAGAACATTATGTTCACCAAGTACACCACGTCCCCCCCAAAAACCCCATTACAGTAGCTGTCCATCAGCATAGTTGGATGCTGTAGAACACTTCACCATGACCCCCCCACACCCCGTTACAGTCGCTTTCCATCAGCGTGTAGTAAGATGCTGTAGAATCATACTGGTCTTCTCTGTGTTGTACAGCCCTCCCCATGCTCCCCCCACCCACATATTATACATGCTGATCCTAATGCCCCCTTTCTTTAACCCTACATTTATCAAACCCTTCCTACCCACCCTGCCTAGTCCCTTTCCCTTTGTTAGCTGTTAATCCACTCTTGGGTTCTGTGAGTCTGCTGCTGTTTTTTTCCTTCAGTTTTTCTTTGTTCTTATACTCAACACATGAGTGAAATCATTTGGTACTTGTCTTTCTCCGCATGGCCTTTTTCACTGAGCATAATATCCTCTAGCTCCATCCACGTTGTTCAAATGGTAGGATTTTTTTCTTCTTACGGCTGTTTACTGTACTTTTTAAACTAGATTTCTGTCTTCTCTTTTGTCTGTAGTTTCGCTATGTGCTTTCACCATTGCTCTCCTCTTTATTAGCAATAAATTTACGTTAATCAATATGTACCTATATCTATCTATCCATCTGTCTGTCTATCAATCTATCTATCTATCTACCTATCTATCTATCTATCTATCTATCTATCTATCTATCTATCTTCCTATCATCTATCTATGATGTCTATCATCAATCTATGTACCTAACTATCTATCTTTCATCTGTCGTCTGTCTACCTGTCTATCTATGAATCAATCATCTTTTTGTCTGCCCATCTATCCTTATGTACAGAACAGTTAACAACATCGCCTTTGTCACTTCCCTACATTATGCTTCCAAAAATCTTTCAAGGTAAAGATTCTGTAGGAAGAGCACTCGGTTCACCGAGATACTTGCAGGTTGAGTCAGCCACGTGTACCTACAAAACCAGTAAATGGTTGTGCAGGGACTTGAAACTGTGTCTGTATCCTCTATTATCTTCTTCTCAATGGCTGAATCTATTTAGCCACATTCATTGACTAAGTGCTCCGTGAAGACCACAAGTATTGTTCCTCTGGGCCTGTTGTGCACAGAAAGAAAACTTGGTGCTTTGCTCACCACCATGTTTGAGGGACATCGGCGTGATCACCGCTGATAGGATGGAACGACAAATGTAAAGGAACACCAGTTGCTAGACAGGAGCGGTTGCTAGCAAAGAGTGTGTTGTGGAGTGACGTGTTTATTTCAGTGTCCAAACTTCCCTCTTTATATAGTTATTACTTCTTTACATTCATGAACTTCATAAAACCCACTGATCTCAAAGGACCAGATGTATACTTTTACAGCAATTCAATTGTTGAGTTGAGAGAAAATGAGAAAGACGTTGCTGTACCACTAAATCTATGGCTGGGCAATGCTGAAACCAAACAAAAAGAATTCACATTGGCCAGATAGGGCTTTTTTCTACTGACTGTCTCTGTGGACTTAAACAGAATCCATTCTAGGATTGTTTGTTTTTCAGTTTCACTGTGTTGGGTACCTGTACACACCCCTTCGGCTTTTAGATTGTCTGTGTCCTGGATCTCAACAGAGTCTCCTGTAAGTAAGGGAGCACGAAGGTGGTCTTGAGTTTTCATCCCTTCTTTTAACCCTGTGTCATTTGTTTGGAGCACTCAAAGCCTGTCCTTTTATTCTGATGATTCAGAGCTGTGCCCTTATTGCACTTAAAAAATTGTTTTTGTTATCATTAATCTACAATCACGTGAAGAACATTATGTTTACTACACTCCCCCCTTCACCAAGTTCCTCCCAAAAACCTCTTACAGTTGCTGTCAGTTAGCAGAGATGGATGCTGTAGACCCGTTCACGATGTACCCCACAACACACCCCATTACAGTCGCTGTCCTTCAGCGTGTAGTAAGATGCTGCAGAATATCTACTTGTCTTCTCTGTGTTGTACAGCACTCGCCATGCGACCCTGCCCTCACGCATTATACATGCTTATCCTAATGTCCCTTTTCTTTCTCCCCACCTTTATCCCTCCCTTCCCAACTACCCTTCTCAGTCCTTTTCCCTTTGGTAACTGTTACTCCATATTCGGGTTCTGTGAGTCTGTTGCTGTTTTGTTTTTTCAGTGTTTCTTTGTTGTTATACTCCACCCATGAGTGAAATCATTTGGTACTTGTCTTTCTCCGCCTGGAATATTTCACTGAGCATACTACCGTCTCGCTCCATCCACGTCATTGCAAATGGTAGCATTTGTTTTCTTCTTATGGCTGCAAACGGCAGTTTTTAAACTGGACTTCATTCTTCTTTTAGGTTGTAGTTTCGCTATGTGCTTTCACCATTGATCTCCTTTTTATGAGCAGTAGCTTTGTGTTATTTAATATGTATCTGTATGTATCTTTCTATCTATCTATCTTTCTGTCCTTCTATCTTTCTATATATCTATCTATCTTTCTATCTATCTATCTATCTATCTATCATCTATCTGTCTATCAATCTATGTTCCTATCTATCTATCATGTCTATCGTCGGTCTATCTGTCATCTGTCATCTATCTATCTATCTATGAATCAATCATCTTTTTGTCTGGCCATCTATCCTTATGTACAGGACAGTTAACAACATCGTCTATGTCAGATAACTACATTAATCTTCCAAAAATATTGCAAAGTAACTAGTCCTTAGGGAGAGCACTGGGTTCACTGAGACGCTTCCAGGTCGAGTCAGCCGCTTGTGCTTACAAATCCAGTAATTTATGGTGGTGCAGGGACTTGCACCCATCTCTCTGTCCTCTGTCCTCTTTTACCTCCTTCTCGCTTGCTGACTGTATTCAGCCACATTCGTTGACTAAGTGCTTCAAGAAGACCAGAACTATACTTCCTCTGGGCCTGTTTAGACAGAAAAGTATACTTGGTGCTTTGCTCACCACCAACTTTGAGGGACAATGGCATGATCACCGCTGATAGGAGGAGGGACAAATAAAAAGAACACCTATTTCTAGGCAGCAGCATTTTGGAGCAAAGAGAGTGTTGTGGAGTTACGTGTTTGTTTGAGTGTCCAAACTATCCTCTTTAGGTGGTTATTACTACTTTACTTTCAAGAACATCATAAAATCCACTGATTTCAAAAGCCCAGACACATATTATTACAGCAATTCAGTTTTTGAGGTGAGAAAAATTGAGAAGGACGTTGCTGTACCACTAAATCTATGGCTGGGCACTGCTGAATCCAAACAAAAAGAATTCACAGTGTCTAGATAGGGCTATTTTCTACTGACTGTCTCTGGGGACTCAAACAAAATCCATTTGTTGGTTTGTTTGCTTTTCAGTTACACTTGTGTAGGGTTGCTGTCCCCACCCCTTAGGATTGTAGTTTGTCTGTGTCTTTGGATCTCAAGTGAGTCTCCTATAGGGGAGCACTTAGGTGATCTTGAGTTTTCATCCCTTCTTTTAACCCTGTGTCTTTTGTTTGGAGCTCGCAAAGCCTGTTTTATTGCTGTGCCCATATTGCACTTAAAAACATTTTTTTTATCATTAATCTGCAATCACGTGAAGAACATCATATTTACTAGGCTCCCACCTTCACCAAGTCCCCACCAAAACCTCTTACAGTCGTTGTCCATAAGCATTGTTGTATGCTGTAGACTGCTTCACCATGTCCCCCCACAAACACCCCATTACAGTCGCTGTCCATCAGCCTGTAGTAAATGCTGTCGGTTCTTTACTTGTCTTCTCTGTGTTGTACATCCCTCCCTTTGCCCCCCCGAGCCCACGCATTATACATGTTAATCCTAATGTCCCCTTTCTTCTCCCTGCACTTATCCCTCCCTTCCCACACACCCTGCCCATTCCCTTTCCCTTTGGTAACTGTTATTGAACTCTCGGGTTCTGTGAGTCTGCTGCTGTTTATTTCCTCCTGTTTTTCTTTGTTTTTATACTCCACACATGAGTGAAATCATTGGCTACTTGTCTTTCTAAACCTGGTATATATCACTGAGCATGCTACCGTCTAGCTACATTCACATCCTTGCAAATGGTAGGATTTGTTTTCTTCTTATGGCTGCTTACTGCACTTTTTAAACTGGGCTTCATTCTTCCTTTTTGTTTGTAGTTTCCCTATGTGCTTTCACCATTGTTCGGTTGGTTATGAGCAATAGCTTTGTGTTAATCGTTATGTATCTGAATCTGTGTAACTGTCTGTCTATCTATCAATCTATCTATCTATATATCCTTCTATCTTTCTATCTATGTATCTCTCTATCTATCTTCCTATCATCTATGTATCGTGTCTATCATCTATCTATAATCTCTCATCTATCTATGTATCTATGAATCAATCATCTTTGTGTCTTCCCATCTATCCTTATGTACAGAACAGTTAACAACATCGCCTATGTCACTTCCCTACATTATGCTTCCAAAAATCTTGCCAAGTAACTAGGACGTATGGAGAGCACTGGGTACACTGAGACAATTGCAGGTCGAGTCTGCCGCGTGTGCTTACAAAACCAGTAAATGGTTGTCCAGGGACTTGAACCCATGTCTCTGTCCTCTGTCCTCTTTTACCTCCTTCTCGCCTGCTGACTCTAACTTGCCACAATAATTGACTAAGTCTTCCCTGAATACCACAAGTATCCATTCTCTGGGCCTGTTATAGTCAGAAAAGTATACTTGGTGCTTTGCTCATCACCAAGTATGAAGGACATCGGCGTGATCAACTCTGATAGGAGGAGGGACAAATAAAAATGAACACCTATTTCTAGACAGGAGCAGTTTTGAACAAAGAGTGTGTTGTGGAGTGACGTGTTTATTTGAGTGTCCAACCTTCACTCTTAAGTGGTTATTTCTTTTTTACATTCATGAACATCATAAAACGCACTGATTTCAAAAGCCCAGACGCATTTTATTACAGCAATTCTGTTATTGAGGTGAGAAAAATTGAGAAGGACTTTGCTGTACAAAGGAATCTATTTCTGGGCACTGCTGAAACCAAACAAAAAAAAATTCATGGTGGCCAGCTAGGGCTATTTTCTACTGACTGTCTCTGGGGACTCAAACAGAATCCATTTGTTTGTTTGTTTGTTTCTCAGTTTCACTTTTTTTGGGTACCTGTCACCGCCCCTTCAGCTTTTAATTTGTCCGTGTCCTGGGATCTCAAGTGAGTCTCCTGTAAGGGAGCACATACATGATCTTGAGTGAATGATAGCTTAGTTTAGTAAGATGCTTTCCTATCTACCTACCTATCTATCTCTTTACCTATCTATGTAATCTTTCTATCTATCTGTCATCTATCTATGTATGGTCTGTCATCTATCTACTATCATCTGTGTATCTATCTAATTGATCTATCATCTATATGTATGTATATCAGTCGAATCTATGTATCAATCATTTGTCTCTCTCTATATCTGTTTTCTCACTTTTGTCACGTTCTGTCCCTAGGTGCACTTTGATTCCTCTGTGTCCTTCTCAGTGTCAATTCCTTGTGTTTGTTTTTGTGAGTTAGCTTTGTGTTTGGGTCTTGAGAGGAGTGGCCTTGGGTGGGAACTTCTCCTGCGTAGGTGGCACGAGTCTGCTGGGTGTGGATAGTGTGGTTGGTGGGCTGTGCTCTTGATACTGTGCAGCCCAGTGCCCTCCAGCTGCTCTGCCCCAGGGCCGTTCCTGCTGTGGCGGCTGCATGAGCTGCAGGGGATATCCGAGGCCCCATGCAGGGAGCACCCTGGCGGGCCTGAGGGGTCCGTGGTAGGTACATGCCCAGTAGTATGTCTTTTTGCCTGTGCACTGATGTTACCTCGGTGGCCCTGCTTGGTGGCCCATCTTCAGAGAGTATGTGTGTAGTCACTGGTTAAGGGAACTGCCTTTTGGTGACACGCAGGGTCCTTCTGGGCCAGTGGCCCATGGACTTGCTGAGGTGGCAGCCCTGCTAGCTTGTGGGGAAACTGCTCCCCTCTGCTGTCAAGGTGGAGGTGGAATTTCAGTGCATTTACGTATTTAGATGTGAGTGAGGTCTATCTGAATTGGAATAGTAGCGTTGAGAGCTATGTTTCCAGGCTCCTCAACTTGTAGTTCATCTTCGTCCTTGGATCTCATGTTAGTCTCCTGTAAGGGAGCACGTAGGTGGTCTTGAGTTTTCATCCCTTCTTTTAACCTTGTGTCTTTTCATTGTAGTCCTTAAGAGCCTGTCCTTTTATTCTTAGAATTGAGAGCTATGTCCTTATTGCACTTTAAAAAATTTTTTTGTTATCATTAATCCACAATCACGCAAAGAACATTATGTTAACCAAGTACACCACGTCCCCAACAAAAACCCCATTACAGTAGCTGTCCTTCAGCATAGTTGGATGCTGTAGACCCCTTCACCATGTCCCCCCAACACCCCGTTACAGTCGCTTTCCATCAGCGTGTAGTAAGATGCTGTAGAATCACTACTGGTCTTCTCTGTGTTGTACAGCCCTCCCCATGCTCCCCCCACCCACACATTATACATGCTGATCCTAATTCCCCCTTTCTTTTTCCCCACATTTATCAAACCATTCCCACCCACCCTGCCTAGTTCCTTTCCCTTTGGTAGCTGTTTTCCACTCTTGGGTTCTGTGAGTCTGCTGCTGTTTTTTTCCTTCAGTTTTTCTTTGTTCTTATACTCAACACATGAGTGAAATCATTTGGTACTTGTCTTTCTCCGCATGGCCTTTTTCACTGAACATAATATCCTCTAGATCCATCCACGTTGTTCAAATGGTAGGATTTTTTTCTTCTTACGGCTGCTTACTGAACTTTTTAAACTAGATTTCTGTCTTCTCTTTTGTCTTTAGTTTCGCTATGTGCTTTCACCATTGCTCTCCTCGTTATTAGCAATAAATTTACGTTAATCAATATGTACCTATATCTATCTATACATCTGTCTGTCTGTCTATCTATCTGTCTATCTATCTATCTATCTATCTATCTATCTATCTATCTATCTTCCTATCATCTATCGATGATGTCTATCATCAATCTATGTACCTATCTATCTATCTTTCATCTGTCGTCTCTCTAGCTATCTATCTATGAATCAATCATCTTTTTGTCTGCCCATCTATCCTTATGTACAGAACAGTTAACAACATCGCCTTTGTCACTTCCCTACATTATGCTTCCAAAAATCTTTCAAGGTAACTAGGCTGTAGAAAGAGCACTCGGTTCACTGAGATACTTCCAGGTCGAGTCAGCCACGTGTACCTACAAATCCAGTAAGTGGTTATGCAGGGACTTGAACCTGTGTCTGTATCCTCTATTATCTTCTTCTCACTGGCTGACTCTATTTAGCCACATTCATTGACTAAGTGCTCCGTGAAGACCACAGGTATTGTTCCTCTGGGCCTGTTGTCCACAGAAAGAAAACTTGGTGCTTTGCTCACCACCATGTTTGAGGGACATCGGCGTGATCACCGCTGATAGGATGGAACGACAAATGAAAAGGAACACCAGTTGCTAGACAGGAGCAGTTGGGAGCAAAGAGTGTGTTGTGGAGTGACGTGTTTATTTCAGTGTCCAAACTTCCCTCTTTATATAGTTATTCCTTCTTTAAATTCGTGAACTTCATAAAACCCACTGATCTCAAAGGACCAGATGTATACTTTTACAGCAATTCAACTGTTGAGTTGAGAGAAAATGAGAAAGACGTTGCTGTACCACTAAATCTATGGCTGGGCAATGCTGAAACCAAACAAAAAGAATTCACATTGGCCAGATAGGGCTTTTTTCTACTGACTGTCTCTGTGGACTTAAACAGAATCCATTCTAGGATTGTTTGTTTTTCAGTTTCACTGTGTTGGGTACCTGTACACACCCCTTCGGCTTTTAGATTGTCTGTGTCCTGGATCTCAACAGAGTCTCCTGTAAGTAAGGGAGCACGAAGGTGGTCTTGAGTTTTCATCCCTTCTTTTAACCCTGTGTCATTTGTTTGGAGCACTCAAAGCCTGTCCTTTTATTCTGATGATTCAGAGCTGTGCCCTTATTGCACTTAAAAAATTGTTTTTGTTATCATTAATCTACAATCACGTGAAGAACATTATGTTTACTACACTCCCCCCTTCACCAAGTTCCTCCCAAAAACCTCTTACAGTTGCTGTCAGTTAGCAGAGATGGATGCTGTAGACCCGTTCACGATGTACCCCACAACACACCCCATTACAGTCGCTGTCCTTCAGCGTGTAGTAAGATGCTGCAGAATATCTACTTGTCTTCTCTGTGTTGTACAGCACTTGCCATGCGACCCTGCCCTCACGCATTATACATGCTTATCCTAATGTCCCTTTTCTTTCTCCCCACCTTTATCCCTCCCTTCCCAACCACCCTTCTCAGTCCTTTTCCCTTTGGTAACTGTTACTCCATATTCGGGTTCTGTGAGTCTGTGGCTGTTTTGTTTTTTCAGTGTTTCTTTGTTGTTATACTCCACCCATGAGTGAAATCATTTGGTACTTGTCTTTCTCCGCCTGGAATATTTCACTGAGCATACTACCGTCTCGCTCCATCCACGTCATTGCAAATGGTAGCATTTGTTTTCTTCTTATGGCTGCAAACGGCAGTTTTTAAACTGGACTTCATTCTTCCTTTTAGGTTGCAGTTTCGCTATGTGCTTTCACCATTGATCTCCTTTTTATGAGCAGTAGCTTTGTGTTATTTAATATGTATCTGTATGTATCTTTCTATCTATCTATCTTTCTGTCCTTCTATCTTTCTATCTATCTATCTATCTATCATCTATCTGTCTATCAATCTATGTTCCTATCTATCTATCATGTCTATTGTCGGTCTATCTGTCATCTGTCATCTATCTATCTATCTATGAATCAATCATCTTTTTGTCTGGCCATCTATCCTTATGTACAGGACAGTTAACAACATCGTCTATTTCAGATAACTACATTATGCTTCCAAAAATATTGCAAAGTAACTAGTCCTTAGGGAGAGCACTGGGTTCACTGAGACGCTTCCAGGTCGAATCAGCCGCTTGTGCTTACAAATCCAGTAATTTATGGTGGTGCAGGGACTTGCACCCATCTCTCTGTCCTCTGTCCTCTTTTACCTCCTTCTCGCTTGCTGACTGTATTCAGCCACATTCGTTGACTAAGTGCTTCAAGAAGACCAGAACTATCCTTCCTCTGGGCCTGTTTAGACAGAAAAGTATACTTGGTGCTTTGCTCACCACCAACTTTGAGGGACAATGGCATGATCACCGCTGATAGGAGGAGGGACAAATAAAAAGAACACCTATTTCTAGGCAGCAGCATTTTGGAGCAAAGAGAGTGTTGTGGAGTTACGTGTTTGTTTGAGTGTCCAAACTATCCTCTTTAGGTGGTTATTACTACTTTACTTTCAAGAACATCATAAAATCCACTGATTTCAAAAGCCCAGACACATATTATTACAGCAATTCAGTTTTTGAGGTGAGAAAAATTGAGAAGGACGTTGCTGTACCACTAAATCAATGGCTGTTCACTGCTGAATCCAAACAAAAAGTATTCACAGTGTCTACGTAGGGCTATTTTCTACTGACTGTCTCTGGGGACCCAAACAAAATCCATTTGTTGGTTTGTTTGCTTTTCAGTTACACTTGTGTAGGGTTGCTGTCCCCACCCCTTAGGATTGTAGTTTGTCTGTGTCTTTGGATCTCAAGTGAGTCTCCTATAGGGGAGCACTTAGGTGATCTTGAGTTTTCATCCCTTCTTTTAACCCTGTGTCTTTTGTTTGGAGCTCGCAAAGCCTGTTTTATTGCTGTGCCCATATTGCACTTAAAAACATTTTTTTTATCATTAATCTGCAATCACGTGAAGAACATCATATTTACTAGGCTCCCACCTTCACCAAGTCCCCACCAAAACCTCTTACAGTCGTTGTCCATAAGCATTGTTGTATGCTGTAGACTGCTTCACCATGTCCCCCCACAAACACCCCATTACAGTCGCTGTCCATCAGCCTGTAGTAAATGCTGTCGGTTTTCTACTTGTCTTCTCTGTGTTGTACATCCCTCCCTTTGCCCCCCCGAGCCCACGCATTATACATGTTAATCCTAATGTCCCCTTTCTTCTCCCTGCCCTTATCCCTCCCTTCCCACACACCCTGCCCATTCCCTTTCCCTTTGGTAACTGTTATTGAACTCTCGGGTTCTGTGAGTCTGCTGCTGTTTATTTCCTCCTGTTTTTCTTTGTTTTTATACTCCACACATGAGTGAAATCATTGGCTGCTTGTCTTTCTAAACCTGGTATATATCACTGAGCATGCTACCGTCTAGCTACATTCACATCCTTGCAAATGGTAGGATTTGTTTTCTTCTTATGTCTGCTTACTGCACTTTTTAAACTGGGCTTCATTCTTCCTTTTTGTTTGTAGTTTCCCTATGTGCTTTCACCATTGTTCTGTTGGTTATGAGCAATAGCTTTGTGTTAATCGTTATGTATCTGAATCTGTGTAACTGTCTGTCTATCTATCAATCTATCTATCTATATATCCTTCTATCTTTCTATCTATGTATCTCTCTATCTATCTTCCTATCATCTATGTATCGTGTCTATCATCTATCTATAATCTCTCATCTATCTATGTATCTATGAATCAATCATCTTTGTGTCTTCCCATCTATCCTTATGTACAGAACAGTTAACAACATCGCCTATGTCACTTCCCTACATTATGCTTCCAAAAATCTTGCCAAGTAACTGGGACGTATGGAGAGCACTGGGTACACTGAGACAATTGCAGGTCGAGTCTGCCGCGTGTGCTTACAAAACCAGTAAATGGTTGTCCAGGGACTTGAACCCATGTCTCTGTCCTCTGTCCTCTTTTACCTCCTTCTCGCCTGCTGACTCTAACTTGCCACAATAATTGACTAAGTCTTCCCTGAATACCACAAGTATCCATTCTCTGGGCCTGTTATAGTCAGAAAAGTATACTTGGTGCTTTGCTCATCACCAAGTATGAAGGACATCGGCGTGATCAACTCTGATAGGAGGAGGGACAAATAAAAATGAACACCTATTTCTAGACAGGAGCAGTTTTGAACAAAGAGTGTGTTGTGGAGTGACGTGTTTATTTGAGTGTCCAACCTTCACTCTTAAGTGGTTATTTCTTTTTTACATTCATGAACATCATAAAACGCACTGATTTCAAAAGCCCAGACGCATTTTATTACAGCAATTCTGTTATTGAGGTGAGAAAAATTGAGAAGGACTTTGCTGTACAAAGGAATCTATTTCTGGGCACTGCTGAAACCAAACAAAAAAAAATTCATGGTGGCCAGCTAGGGCTATTTTCTACTGACTGTCTCTGGGGACTCAAACAGAATCCATTTGTTTGTTTGTTTGTTTCTCAGTTTCACTTTTTTTGGGTACCTGTCACCGCCCCTTCAGCTTTTAATTTGTCCGTGTCCTGGGATCTCAAGTGAGTCTCCTGTAAGGGAGCACATACATGATCTTGAGTGAATGATAGCTTAGTTTAGTAAGATGCTTTCCTATCTACCTACCTATCTATCTCTTTACCTATCTATGTAATCTTTCTATCTATCTGTCATCTATCTATGTATGGTCTGTCATCTATCTACTATCATCTGTGTATCTATCTAATTGATCTATCATCTATATGTATGTATATCAGTCGAATCTATGTATCAATCATTTGTCTCTCTCTATATCTGTTTTCTCACTTTTGTCACGTTCTGTCCCTAGGTGCACTTTGATTCCTCTGTGTCCTTCTCAGTGTCAATTCCTTGTGTTTGTTTTTGTGAGTTAGCTTTGTGTTTGGGTCTTGAGAGGAGTGGCCTTGGGTGGGAACTTCTCCTGCGTAGGTGGCACGAGTCTGCTGGGTGTGGATAGTGTGGTTGGTGGGCTGCGCTCTTGATACTGTGCAGCCCAGTGCCCTCCAGCTGCTCTGCCCCAGGGCCGTTCCTGCTGTGGCGGCTGCATGAGCTGCAGGGGATATCCGAGGCCCCATGCAGGGAGCACCCTGGCGGGCCTGAGGGGTCCGTGGTAGGTACATGCCCAGTAGTATGTCTTTTTGCCTGTGCACTGATGTTACCTCGGTGGCCCTGCTTGGTGGCCCATCTTCAGAGAGTATGTGTGTAGTCACTGGTTAAGGGAACTGCCTTTTGGTGACACGCAGGGTCCTTCTGGTCCAGTGCCCATGGACTTGCTGAGGTGGCAGCCCTGCTAGCTTGTGGGGAAACTGCTCCCCTCTGCTGTCAAGGTGGAGGTGGAATTTCAGTGCATTTACGTATTTAGATGTGAGTGAGGTCTATCTGAATTGGAATAGTAGCGTTGAGAGCTATGTTTCCAGGCCCCTCAACTTGTAGTTCATCTTCTTCCTTGGATCTCATGTTAGTCTCCTGTAAGGGAGCACGTAGGTGGTCTTGAGTTTTCATCCCTTCTTTTAACCCTGTGTCTTTTCATTGTAGTCCTTAAGAGCCTGTCCTTTTATTCTTAGAATTGAGAGCTATGTCCTTATTGCACTTTAAAAAATTTTTTTGTTATCATTAATCCACAATCACGCAAAGAACATTATGTTAACCAAGTACACCACGTCCCCAACAAAAACCCCATTACAGTAGCTGTCCATCAGCATAGTTGGATGCTGTAGACCCCTTCACCATGTCCCCCCAACACCCCGTTACAGTCGCTTTCCATCAGCGTGTAGTAAGATGCTGTAGAATCACTACTGGTCTTCTCTGTGTTGTACAGCCCTCCCCATGCTCCCCCCACCCACACATTATACATGCTGATCCTAATTCCCCCTTTCTTTTTCCCCACATTTATCAAACCATTCCCACTCACCCTGCCTAGTTCCTTTCCCTCTGGTAGCTGTTAGTCCAATCTTGGGTTCTGTGAGTCTGCTGCTGTTTTTTTCCTTCAGTTTTTCTTTGTTGTTATACTCAACACATGAGTGAAATCATTTGGTACTTGTCTTTCTCCGCATGGCCTTTTTCACTGAACATAATATCCTCTAGATCCATCCACGTTGTTCAAATGGTAGGATTTTTTTCTTCTTACGGCTGCTTACTGAACTTTTTAAACTAGATTTCTGTCTTCTCTTTTGTCTGTAGTTTCGCTATGTGCTTTCACCATTGCTCTCCTCGTTATTAGCAATAAATTTACGTTAATCAATATGTACCTATATCTATCTATACATCTGTCTGTCTGTCTATCTATCTGTCTATCTATCTATCTATCTATCTATCTGTCTATCTATCTATCTATCTATCTATCTTCCTATCATCTATCGATGATGTCTATCATCAATCTATGTACCTATCTATCTATCTTTCATCTGTCGTCTCTCTAGCTATCTATCTATGAATCAATCATCTTTTTGTCTGCCCATCTATCCTTATGTACAGAACAGTTAACAACATCGCCTTTGTCACTTCCCTACATTATGCTTCCAAAAATCTTTCAAGGTAACTAGGCTGTAGAAAGAGCACTCGGTTCACTGAGATACTTCCAGGTCGAGTCAGCCACGTGTACCTACAAATCCAGTAAGTGGTTGTGCAGGGACTTGAACCTGTGTCTGTATCCTCTATTATCTTCTTCTCACTGGCTGACTCTATTTAGCCACATTCATTGACTAAGTGCTCCGTGAAGACCACAGGTATTGTTCCTCTGGGCCTGTTGTCCACAGAAAGAAAACTTGGTGCTTTGCTCACCACCATGTTTGAGGGACATCGGCGTGATCACCGCTGATAGGATGGAACGACAAATGAAAAGGAACACCAGTTGCTAGACAGGAGCAGTTGGGAGCAAAGAGTGTGTTGTGGAGTGACGTGTTTATTTCAGTGTCCAAACTTCCCTCTTTATATAGTTATTCCTTCTTTAAATTCGTGAACTTCATAAAACCCACTGATCTCAAAGGTCCAGACGTATACTTTTACAGCAATTTAATTGTTGAGTTGAGAGAAAATGAGAAAGACGTTGCTGTACCACTAAATCAATGGCTGGGCAATGCTGAAACCAAACAAAAAGAATTCACGTTGGCCAGATAGGGCTATTTTCTACTGACTGTCTCTGTGGACTCAAACAGAATCCATTCTAGGATTGTTTGTTTTTCAGTTTCACTGTGTTGGGTACCTGTACACAACCCTTCGGCTTTTAGATTGTCTGTGTCCTTGGATCTCAAGAGAGTCTCCTGTAAGTAAGGGAGCACGAAGGTGGTCTTGAGTTTTCATCCCTTCTTTTAACCCTGTGTCATTTGGTTGGAGCACTCAAAGCCTGTCCTTTTATTCTGATGATTCAGAGATGTGCCCTTATTGCACTTAAAAAATTGTTTTTGTTATCATTAATCTACAATCACGTGTAGAACATTATGTTTCCTAGACTCCCCCCTTCACCAAGTCCCTCCCAAAAACCTCTTACAGTTGCTGTCAGTTAGCAGAGATGGATGCTGTAGACCCGTTCACGATGTACCCCCACACACACCCCATTACAGTCGCTGTCTTTCAGCGTGTAGTAAGATGCTGTAGAATATCTACTTGTCTTCTCTGTGTTGTACAGCACTCGCCATGCGACCCCGCCCTCACGCATTATACATGCTTATCCTAATCTCCCTTTTCTTTCTCCCCACCTTTATCCCTCCCTTCCCAACCAACCTTCTCAGTCCTTTTCCCTTTGGTAACTGTTACTCCACATTCGGGTTCTGTGAGTCTGCTGCTGTTTTGTTTTTTTCAGTGTTTCTTTGTTGTTATACTCCACACATGAGTGAAATCATTTGGTACTTGTCTTTCTCCGCCTGGAATATTTCACTGAGCATACTACCGTCTCGCTTCATCCACGTCATTGCAAATGGTAGCGTTTGTTTTCTTCTTATGGCTGCAAACGGCAGTTTTTAAACTGGACTTCATTCTCCCTTTTAGTTTGTAGTTTCGCTATGTGCTTTCACCATTGATCTCCTTTTTATGAGCAGTAGCTTTGTGTTATTTAATATGTATCTGTATGTATCTTTCTATCTATCTATCTGTCTATCTATCTATCTGTCTATCCTTCTATCTTTCAATTTATCTATCTATCTTTCTATCTATCTTTCTATCTATCATCTGTCTATCAATCTATCTTCCTATCTACCTATCATGTCTATCGTCTGTCTATCTGTCATCTGTCATCTATCTATCTATCTATGAATCAATCATCTTTTTGTCTGGCCATCTATCCTTATGTACAGGACAGTTAACAACATCATCTATGTCAGTTCCCTACATTATGCTTCCAAAAATATTGCAAAGTAACTAGTCCTTAGGGAGAGCACTGGGTTCACTGAGACGCTTACAGGTCGAGTCAGCCGCTTGTGCTTACAAATCCAGTAATTTATGGTGGTGCAGGGACTTGCACCCATCTCTCTGTCCTCTGTCCTCTTTTACCTCCTTCTCGCTTGCTGACTGTATTCAGCCACTTTCGTTGACTAAGTGCTTCCAGAAGACCACAACTCTCCTTCCTCTGGGCCTGTTTAGACAGAAAAGTATACTTGGTGCTTTGCTCACCACCAACTTTGAGGGACAATGGCATGATCACCGCTGATAGGAGGAGGGACAAATAAAAAGAACACCTATTTCTAGGCAGCAGCATTTTGGAGCAAAGAGAGTGTTGTGGAGTTACGTGTTTGTTTGAGTGTCCAAACTATCCTCTTTAGGTGGTTATTACTACTTTACTTTCAAGAACATCATAAAATCCACTGATTTCAAAAGCCCAGACACATATTATTACAGCAATTCAGTTGTTGAGGTGAGAAAAAATGAGAAGGACGTTGCTGTACCACTAAATCTATGGCTGGGCCCTGCTGAAACCAAACAAAAAGAATTCACGGTGTCTAGATAGGGCTATTTTCTACTGACTGTCTCTGGGGACTCAAACAAAATCCATTTGTTGGTTTGTTTGCTTTTCAGTTACACTTGTGTAGGGTTGCTGTCCCCACCATTTCGGATTGTAGTTTGTCTGTGTCTTTGGATCTCAAGTGAGTCTCCTATAGGGGAGCACTTAGGTGATCTTGAGTTTTCATCCCTTCTTTTAACCCTGTGTCTTTTGTTTGGAGCTCGCAAAGCCTGTTTTATTGCTGTGCCCATATTGCACTTAAAAACATTTTTTTTTATCATTAATCTGCAATCACGTGAAGTACGTCATATTTACTAGGCTCCCACCTTCACCAAGTCCCCACCAAAACCTCTTACAGTCGTTGTCCATAAGCATTGTTGTATGCTGTAGACTGCTTCACCATGTTGCCCCACAAACACCCCATTACAGTCGCTGTCCATCAGCGTGTAGTAAATGCTGTAGAATCTCTACTTGTCTTCTCTGTGTTGTACATCCCTCCCTTTGCCCCCCCGAGCCCACGCATTATACATGTTAATCCTAATGTCCCCTTTCTTCTCCCTGCCCTTATCCCTCCCTTCCCACACACCCTGCCCATTCCCTTTCCCTTTGGTAACTTTTATTGAACTCTCGGGTTCTGTGAGTCCGCTGCTGTTTATTTCCTCCAGTTTTTCTTTGTTGTTATACTCCACACATGAGTGAAATCATTGGCTACCTGTCTTTCTCCACCTGGTATATATCACTGAGCATGCTACCGTCTAGCTACATCCACATCCTTGCAAATGGTAGGATTTGTTTTCTTCTTATGGCTGCTTACTGCACTTTTTAAACTGGACTTCATTCTTCCTTTTTGTTTATAGTTTCCCTATGTGCTTTCACCATTGATCTGTTGGTTATGAGCAATAGCTTTGTGTTAAACGATATCTATCTGAATCTGTGTAACTGTCTATCTATCAATCTATCTATCTATCCTTCTATCTTTCTATCTATGTATCTCTCTATCTTCCTATCATCTATCTATCGTGTCTATCATCTATCTATAATCTCTCATCTATCTATGTATCTATGAATCAATCATCTTTTTGTCTTCCCATCTATCCTTATGTACAGAACAGTTAACAACATCGCCTATGTCACTTCCCTACATTATGCTTCCAAAAATCTTGCCAAGTAACTAGGACGTATGGTGAGCACTGGGTACACTGAGACAATTGCAGGTCGAGTCTGCCGCGTGTGCTTACAAAACCAGTAAATGGTTGTCCAGGGACTTGAACCCATATCTCTGTCCTCTGTCCTCTTTTACCTCCTTCTCGCCTGCTGACTCTAATTTGCCACAATAATTGACTAAGTCTTCCCTGAAGACCACAAGTATCCATTCTCTGGGCCTGAAGTAGTCAGAAAAGTATACTTGGTGCTTTTGCTCATCAGCAAGTATGAAGGACATTGGCGTGATCACCTCTGATAGGAGGAGGGACAAATAAAAATGAACACCTATTTCTAGACAGGAGCAGTTTTGAACAAAGAGTGTGTTGTGGAGTGACGTGTTTATTTGAGTGTCCAACCTTCACTCTTAAGTGGTTATTTCTTTTTTACATTCATGAACATCATAAAACGCACTGATTTCAAAAGCCCAGACGCATTTTATTACAGCATTTCTGTTATTGAGGTGAGAAAAATTGAGAAGGACTTCGCTGTACAACGGTATCTATTTCTGGGCACTGCTGAAACTAAACAAAAAAAAATTCATGGTGGCCAGCTAGGGCTATTTTCTACTGACTGTCTCTGGGGACTCAAACAGAATCCATTTGTTTGTTTGTTTGTTTCTCAGTTTCACTTTTTTTGGGTACCTGTCACCGCCCCTTCAGCTTTTAATTTGTCCGTGTCCTGGGATCTTAAGTGAGTCTCCTGTAAGGTAGCACATACATGATCTTGAGTGAAAGATAGCTTAGTTTAGTATGAAGCTTTCCTATCTACCTACTTATCTATCTCTTTACCTATGTAATCTTTCTATCTATCTATCTGTCATCTCTCTACTATCATCTGTGTATCTATCTAATTAATCTATCTTCTATATGTATGTATATCAGTCGAATCTATGTATCAATCATTTGTCTCTCTATATATCTGTTTTCTCACTTTTGTCACGTTCTGTCCCTAGGTGCACTTTGAGTCCTCTGTGTCCTTCTCAGTGTCAATTCCTTGTGTTTGTTTTTGTGAGTTAGCTTTGTGTTTGGGTCTTGAGAGGAGTGGCCTTGGGTGGGAACTTCTCCTGCGTAGGTGGCACGAGTCTGCTGGGTGTGGATAGTGTGGTTGGTGGGCTGCGCTCTTGATACTGTGCAGCCCAGTGCCCTCCAGCTGCTCTGCCCCAGGGCCGTTCCTGCTGTGGCGGCTGCATGAGCTGCAGGGGATATCCGAGGCCCCATGCAGGGAGCACCCTGGCGGGCCTGAGGGGTCCGTGGTAGGTACATGCCCAGTAGTATGTCTTTTTGCCTGTGCACCGATGTTACCTCGGTGGCCCTGCTTGGTGGCCCATCTTCAGAGAGTATGTGTGTAGTCACTGGTTAAGGGAACTGCCTTTTGGTGACACGCAGGGTCCTTCTGGGCCAGTGGCCCATGGACTTGCTGAGGTGGCAGCCATGCTAGCTTGTGGGGAAACTGCTCCCCTCTGCTGTCAAGGTGGAGGTGGAATTTCAGTGCATTTACGTATTTAGATGTGAGTGAGGTCTATCTGAATTGGAATAGTAGCGTTGAGAGCTATGTTTCCAGGCCCCTCAACTTGTAGTTCATCTTCGTCCTTGGATCTCATGTTAGTCTCCTGTAAGGGAGCACGTAGGTGGTCTTGAGTTTTCATCCCTTCTTTTAACCCTGTGTCTTTTCATTGTAGTCCTTAAGAGCCTGTCCTTTTTTTCTTAGAATTGAGAGCTATGTCCTTATTGAACTTTAAAAAATTTTTTTGTTATCATTAATCCACAATCACGCAAAGAACATTATGTTAACCAAGTACACCACGTCCCCAACAAAAACCCCATTACAGTAGCTGTCCATCAGCATAGTTGGATGCTGTAGACCCCTTCACCATGTCCCCCCAACACCCCGTTACAGTCGCTTTCCATCAGCGTGTAGTAAGATGCTGTAGAATCACTACTGGTCTTCTCTGTGTTGTACAGCCCTCCCCATGCTCCCCCCACCCACACATTATACATGCTGATCCTAATGCCCCCTTTCTTTTTCCCCACATTTATCAAACCCTTCCCACTCACCCTGCCTAGTTCCTTTCCCTTTGGTAGCTGTTAGTCCACTCTTGGGTTCTGTGAGTCTGCTGCTGTTTTTTTCCTTCAGTTTTTCTTTGTTGTTATACTCAACACATGAGTGAAATCATTTGGTACTTGTCTTTCTCCGCATGGCCTTTTTCACTGAACATAATATCCTCTAGATCCATCCACGTTGTTCAAATGGTAGGATTTTTTTCTTCTTACGGCTGCTTACTGAACTTTTTTAACTAGATTTCTGTCTTCTCTTTTGTCTGTAGTTTCGCTATGTGCTTTCACCATTGCTCTCCTCGTTATTAGCAATAAATTTACGTTAATCAATATGTACCTATATCTATCTATACATCTGTCTGTCTGTCTATCTATCTGTCTATCTATCTATCTATCTATCTGTCTATCTATCTATCTATCTATCTATCTTCCTATCATCTATCGATGATGTCTATCATCAATCTATGTACCTATCTATCTATCTTTCATCTGTCGTCTCTCTAGCTATCTATCTATGAATCAATCATCTTTTTGTCTGCCCATCTATCCTTATGTACAGAACAGTTAACAACATCGCCTTTGTCACTTCCCTACATTATGCTTCCAAAAATCTTTCAAGGTAACTAGGCTGTAGGAAGAGCACTCGGTTCACTGAGATACTTCCAGGTCGAGTCAGCCACGTGTACCTACAAATCCAGTAAGTGGTTGTGCAGGGACTTGAACCTGTGTCTGTATCCTCTATTATCTTCTTCTCACTGGCTGACTCTATTTAGCCACATTCATTGACTAAGTGCTCCGTGAAGACCACAGGTATTGTTCCTCTGGGCCTGTTGTCCACAGAAAGAAAACTTGGTGCTTTGCTCACCACCATGTTTGAGGGACATCGGCGTGATCACCGCTGATAGGATGGAACGACAAATGAAAAGGAACACCAGTTGCTAGACAGGAGCAGTTGGGAGCAAAGAGTGTGTTGTGGAGTGACGTGTTTATTTCAGTGTCCAAACTTCCCTCTTTATATAGTTATTCCTTCTTTAAATTCGTGAACTTCATAAAACCCACTGATCTCAAAGGTCCAGACGTATACTTTTACAGCAATTCAATTGTTGAGTTGAGAGAAAATGAGAAAGACGTTGCTGTACCACTAAATCTATGGCTGGGCAATGCTGAAACCAAACAAAAAGAATTCACGTTGGCCAGATAGGGCTATTTTCTACTGACTGTCTCTGTGGACTCAAACAGAATCCATTCTAGGATTGTTTGTTTTTCAGTTTCACTGTGTTGGGTACCTGTACACACCCCTTCGGCTTTTAGATTGTCTGTGTCCTTGGATCTCAAGAGAGTCTCCTGTAAGTAAGGGAGCACGAAGGTGGTCTTGAGTTTTCATCCCTTCTTTTAACCCTTTGTCATTTGGTTGGAGCACTCAAAGCCTGTCCTTTTATTCTGATGATTCAGAGATGTGCCCTTATTGCACTTAAAAAATTGTTTTTGTTATCATTAATCTACAATCACGTGTAGAACATTATGTTTCCTAGACTCCCCCCTTCACCAAGTCCCTCCCAAAAACCTCTTACAGTTGCTGTCAGTTAGCAGAGATGGATGCTGTAGACCCGTTCACGATGTACCCCCACACACACCCCATTACAGTCGCTGTCTTTCAGCGTGTAGTAAGATGCTGTAGAATATCTACTTGTCTTCTCTGTGTTGTACAGCACTCGCCATGCGACCCCGCCCTCACGCATTATACATGCTTATCCTAATCTCCCTTTTCTTTCTCCCCACCTTTATCCCTCCCTTCCCAACCAACCTTCTCAGTCCTTTTCCCTTTGGTAACTGTTACTCCACATTCGGGTTCTGTGAGTCTGCTGCTGTTTTGTTTTTTTCAGTGTTTCTTTGTTGTTATACTCCACACATGAGTGAAATCATTTGGTACTTGTCTTTCTCCGCCTGGAATATTTCACTGAGCATACTACCGTCTCGCTCCATCCACGTCATTGCAAATGGTAGCGTTTGTTTTCTTCTTATGGCTGCAAACGGCAGTTTTTAAACTGGACTTCATTCTTCCTTTTAGTTTGTAGTTTCGCTATGTGCTTTCACCATTGATCTCCTTTTTATGAGCAGTAGCTTTGTGTTATTTAATATGTATCTGTATGTATCTTTCTATCTATCTGTCTATCTATCTATCTGTCTATCCTTCTATCTTTCAATTTATCTATCTTTCTATCTATCTTTCTATCTATCATCTGTCTATCAATCTATCTTCCTATCTACCTATCATGTCTATCGTCTGTCTATCTGTCATCTGTCATCTATCTATCTATCTATGAATCAATCATCTTTTTGTCTGGCCATCTATCCTTATGTACAGGACAGTTAACAACATCATCTATGTCAGTTCCCTACATTATGCTTCCAAAAATATTGCAAAGTAACTAGTCCTTAGGGAGAGCACTGGGTTCACTGAGACGCTTCCAGGTCGAGTCAGCCGCTTGTGCTTACAAATCCAGTAATTTATGGTGGTGCAGGGACTTGCACCCATCTCTCTGTCCTCTGTCCTCTTTTACCTCCTTCTCGCTTGCTGACTGTATTCAGCCACTTTCGTTGACTAAGTGCTTCCAGAAGACCACAACTCTCCTTCCTCTGGGCCTGTTTAGACAGAAAAGTATACTTGGTGCTTTGCTCACCACCAACTTTGAGGGACAATGGCATGATCACCGCTGATAGGAGGAGGGACAAATAAAAAGAACACCTATTTCTAGGCAGCAGCATTTTGGAGCAAAGAGAGTGTTGTGGAGTTACGTGTTTGTTTGAGTGTCCAAACTATCCTCTTTAGGTGGTTATTACTACTTTACTTTCAAGAACATCATAAAATCCACTGATTTCAAAAGCCCAGACACATATTATTACAGCAATTCAGTTGTTGAGGTGAGAAAAAATGAGAAGGACGTTGCTGTACCACTAAATCTATGGCTGGGCACTGCTGAAACCAAACAAAAAGAATTCACGGTGTCTAGATAGGGCTATTTTCTACTGACTGTCTCTGGGGACTCAAACAAAATCCATTTGTTGGTTTGTTTGCTTTTCAGTTACACTTGTGTAGGGTTGCTGTCCCCACCATTTCGGATTGTAGTTTGTCTGTGTCTTTGGATCTCAAGTGAGTCTCCTATAGGGGAACACTTAGGTGATCTTGAGTTTTCATCCCTTCTTTTAACCCTGTGTCTTTTGTTTGGAGCTCGCAAAGCCTGTTTTATTGCTGTGCCCATATTGCACTTAAAAAAATTTTTTTTTATCATTAATCTGCAATCACGTGAAGTACGTCATATTTACTAGGCTCCCACCTTCACCAAGTCCCCACCAAAACCTCTTACAGTCGTTGTCCATAAGCATTGTTGTATGCTGTAGACTGCTTCACCATGTTGCCCCACAAACACCCCATTACAGTCGCTGTCCATCAGCGTGTAGTAAATGCTGTAGAATCTCTACTTGTCTTCTCTGTGTTGTACATCCCTCCCTTTGCCCCCCCGAGCCCACGCATTATACATGTTAATCCTAATGTCCCCTTTCTTCTCCCTGCCCTTATCCCTCCCTTCCCACACACCCTGCCCATTCCCTTTCCCTTTGGTAACTTTTATTGAACTCTCGGGTTCTGTGAGTCTGCTGCTGTTTATTTCCTCCAGTTTTTCTTTGTTGTTATACTCCACACATGAGTGAAATCATTGGCTACTTGTCTTTCTCCACCTGGTATATATCACTGAGCATGCTACCGTCTAGCTACATCCACATCCTTGCAAATGGTAGGATTTGTTTTCTTCTTATGGCTGCTTACTGCACTTTTTAAACTGGACTTCATTCTTCCTTTTTGTTTATAGTTTCCCTATGTGCTTTCACCATTGATCTGTTGGTTATGAGCAATAGCTTTGTGTTAAACGATATCTATCTGAATCTGTGTAACTGTCTGTCTATCTATCAATCTATCTATCTATCCTTCTATCTTTCTATCTATGTATCTCTCTATCTTCCTATCAACTATCTATCGTGTCTATCATCTATCTATAATCTCTCATCTATCTATGTATCTATGAATCAATCATCTTTTTGTCTTCCCATCTATCCTTATGTACAGAACAGTTAACAACATCGCCTATGTCACTTCCCTACATTATGCTTCCAAAAATCTTGCCAAGTAACTAGGACGTATGGTGAGCACTGGGTACACTGAGACAATTGCAGGTCGAGTCTGCCGCGTGTGCTTACAAAACCAGTAAATGGTTGTCCAGGGACTTGAACCCATATCTCTGTCCTCTGTCCTCTTTTACCTCCTTCTCGCCTGCTGACTCTAATTTGCCACAATAATTGACTAAGTCTTCCCTAAAGACTAAAAGTATCCTTCCTCTGGGCCTGAAGTAGTCAGAAAAGTATACTTGGTGCTTTTGCTCATCAGCAAGTATGAAGGACATTGGCGTGATCACCTCTGATAGGAGGAGGGACAAATAAAAATGAACACCTATTTCTAGACAGGAGCAGTTTTGAACAAAGAGTGTGTTGTGGAGTGACGTGTTTATTTGAGTGTCCAACCTTCACTCTTAAGTGGTTATTTCTTTTTTACATTCATGAACATCATAAAACGCACTGATTTCAAAAGCCCAGACGCATTTTATTACAGCATTTCTGTTATTGAGGTGAGAAAAATTGAGAAGGACTTCGCTGTACAACGGTATCTATTTCTGGGCACTGCTGAAACCAAACAAAAAAAAATTCATGGTGGCCAGCTAGGGCTATTTTCTACTGACTGTCTCTGGGGACTCAAACAGAATCCATTTGTTTGTTTGTTTGTTTCTCAGTTTCACTTTTTTTGGGTACCTGTCACCGCCCCTTCAGCTTTTAATTTGTCCGTGTCCTGGGATCTTAAGTGAGTCTCCTGTAAGGTAGCACATACATGATCTTGAGTGAAAGATAGCTTAGTTTAGTATGATGCTTTCCTATCTACCTACTTATCTATCTCTTTACCTATGTAATCTTTCTATCTATCTATCTGTCATCTCTCTACTATCATCTGTGTATCTATCTAATTAATCTATCATCTATATGTATGTATATCAGTCGAATCTATGTATCAATCATTTGTCTCTCTATATATCTGTTTTCTCACTTTTGTCACGTTCTGTCCCTAGGTGCACTTTGATTCCTCTGTGTCCTTCTCAGTGTCAATTCCTTGTGTTTGTTTTTGTGAGTTAGCTTTGTGTTTGGGTCTTGAGAGGAGTGGCCTTGGGTGGGAACTTCTCCTGCATAGGTGGCACGAGTCTGCTGGGTGTGGAGAGTGTGGTTGGTGGGCTGCGCTCTTGATACTGTGCAGCCCAGTGCCCTCCAGCTGCTCTGCCCCAGGGCCGTTCCTGCTGTGGCGGCTGCATGAGCTGCAGGGGATATCCGAGGCCCCATGCAGGGAGCACCCTGGCGGGCCTGAGGGTTCCGTGGTAGGTACATGCCCAGTAGTATGTCTTTTTGCCTGTGCACCGATGTTACCTCTGTGGCCCTGCTTGGTGGCCCATCTTCAGAGAGTATGTGTGTAGTCACTGGTTAAGGGAACTGCCTTTTGTTGACACGCGGTTTTCTTCTGGGCCACTGGCCCATGGACTTCCTGAGGTGGCAGCCCAGCTAGCTTGTGGGGAAACTGCTCCCCTCTGCTGTCAAGGTGGAGGTGGAATTTCAGTGCATTTACGCATTTAGATGTGAGTGAAGTCTATCTGAAATGGAATATTTGTGTTGAGAGCTATATTTCCACCCCCTCAACTTGAGGTTCATTTTTGTCCTTGGATCTCAAGTTAGTCTCCTGTAAGGGAGCACGTAGGTGGTCTTGAGTTTTCATCCCTTCTTTTAACCCTGTGTCTTTTCATTGGAGTCCTGAAGAGCCTGTCCTTTTATTCTGAGAATTGAGAGCTATGTCCTTATTGCACTTAAAAAATGTTTTTTGTTATCATTAATCCACAATCACGCAGAGAACATTATGTTCACCAAGTACACCACGTCCCCCCCTAACACCCTATTACAGTAGCTGTCCATCAGCATAGATGGATGCTGTAGACCCCTTCACCATGTCCCCCCCACAATCTGTTACAGTCGCTTTCCATCAGCGTGTAGTAAGATGCTGTAGAATCACTACTGGTCTTCTCTGTGTTGTACAGCCCTCCCCATGCTCCCCCCACCCACACATTATACATGCTAATCCTAATGTCCCCTTTCTTTCACCCCACATTTATCAAACACTTACCACCCACCCTGCCCAGTCCCTTTCCCTTTGGTAACTGTTAGTCCACTCTTGGGTTCTGTGAGTCTGCTGCTGTTTTTTTCCTTCAGTTTTTCTTTGTTGTTATACTCAACACATGAGTGAAATCATTTGGTACTTGTCTTCCTCCGCATGGCCTTTTTCACTGAGCATAATACCCTCCAGCTCCATCCACATTGTTCAAATATTAGGATTTTTTTCTTCTTACGGTTGCTTACCGTACTTTTAAACTAGATTTCTGTCTTCTCTTTTGTCTGTAGTTTCGCTATGTGCTTTCACCATTGCTCTCCTTGTTATTAGCAATAACTTTACGTTAATCAATATGTACCTATATCTATCTATCCATCTGTCTGTCTATCTATCTACCTATCTTCCTATCATCTATCTATGATGTCTATCATCAATCTATGTACCTATCTATCTATCTTTCATCTGTCGTCTGTCTAGCTATCTATCTATGAATCAATCATCTTTTTGTCTGCCCATCCATCCTTATGTACAGAACAGTTAACAACATCGCCTTTGTCACTTCCCTACATTATGCTTCAAAAAATCTTTCAAGGTAACTAGGCTGTAGAAAGAGCACTCGATTCACCGAGACACTTGCAGGTCGAGTCAGCCACGTGTACCTACAAAACCCGTAAATGGTTGTGCAGGGACTTAAACCTGTGTCTGTATCCTCTATTATATTCTTCTCACTGGCTGACACTATTTAGCCACATTCATTGACTAAGTGCTCCGTGAAGACCACAAGTATTGTTCCTCTGTGCCTGTTGTCCACAGAAAGAAAACTTGGTGCTTTGCTCACCACCATGTTTGAGGGACATCGGCTTGATCACTGCTGATAGGATGGAACGACAAATGAAAAGGAACACCAGTTGCTAGACAGGAGCAGTTGGGAGCAAAGTGTGTGTTGTGGAGTGACGTGTATATTTCAGTGTCCAAACTTCCCTCTTTATACAGTTATTACTTCTTTAAATTCAAGAACTTCATAAAACCCACTGATCTCAAAGATCCAGACGTATACTTTTACAGCAATTCAATTGTTGAGTTGAGAGAAAATGAGAATGATGTTGCTGTACCACTAAGTCTATGGCTGGGCAATGCTGAAACCAAACAAAAAGAATTCACGTTGGCCAGATAGGGCTATTTTCTACTGACTGTCTCTGTGGACTCAAACAGAATCCTTTCTAGGATTGTTTGATTTTCAGTTTCACTGTGTTGGGTACCTGTACACACCCCTTCGGCTTTTAGATTGTCTGTGTCCTTGGATCTCAAGAGAGTCTCCTGTAAGTAAGGGAGCACGAAGGTGGTCTTGAGTTTTCATCCCTTCTTTTAACCCTGTGTCATTTGTTTGGAGCACTCAAAGCCTGTCCTTTTATTCTGATGATTCAGAGATGTGCCCTTATTGCACTTAAAAAATTGTTTTTGTTATCATTAATATACAATCACGTGAAGAACATTATGTTTCCTAGACTCCCCCCTTCACCAAGTCCCTCCCAAAAACCTCTTACAGTTGCTGTCAGTTAGCAGAGATGGATGCTGTAGACCCGTTCACGATGTACCCCCCCACACAAACCATTACAGTCGCTGTCCTTCAGCGTGTAGTAAGATGCTGTAGAATATCTACTTGTCTTCTCTGTGTTGTACAGCACTCGCCATGCGACCCTGCCCTCACGCATTATACATGCTTATCCTAATTTCCCTTTTCTTTCTCCCCACCCTTATCCCTCCCTTCCCAACCTCCCTTCTCATTCTTTTACCCTTTGGTAACTGTTACACAACATTCGGGTTCTGTGAGTCTACTGCTGTTTTTTTTTTCCGTGTTTCTTTGTTGTTATACTCCACACATGAGTGAAATCATTTGGTACTTGTCTTTCTCCGCCTGGAATATTTCACTGAGCATACTACCGTCTCGCTCCATCCACGTCATTGCAAATGGTAGCATTTGTTTTCTTCTTATGGCTGCAAACGGCAGTTTTTAAACTGGACTTCATTCTTCCTTTTAGTTTGTAGTTTCGCTATGTGCTTTCACCATTGTTTTCCTGGTTATGAGCAATACCTTTGTGTTTCACGATATGTACCTATACTTATGTATCTGTCTGTATGTCTAACTATCTATCAATCAATCAGTCATCTTTTTGTCTGAACATCTGTCCTTGTATGCAGAACAGTTAACAACATAGACTATGTCCCTTCGCTACGTTATGCTTCCAAAAATCTTGCAAGGTAACTAGGTCGTAAGGAGAGTCCTGGGTTCCCCGAGACACTTGCAGGTTGAGTCAGAAGTGTACCTACAAAACCAGGAAATGGTGGTTCAGGGACTTGCACTCGTGTCTCTCTCCTCTCTCCTCTTTTATCTCCTTCTCACTTGCTGACTGTATTTAGCCACATCATTGACTAAGGGCTCCCTGAAGACCACAAGAATCCTTCCTCTGTGCCTGATGTCGACAGAAAAGTAAACTTGCTGCTTGCTCACCACCATATTTGAGGAACATCGGCGTGATAAACCCTGATAAGAGGGAGGGACAAATAAAAAGGAACACCACTTCCTAGACAGGAGCAGTTGGGATTAAAGAGTGTGTTGTGGAGTGAAGTGTTTATTTGAGTGTCCAAACTTCCCTCTTTATCTGGTTATTACTTCTTTACATTCATGGACATCATAAACCCACTGATTTCAAAGGCCCAGACCCATATTATTACAGCAATTCAGTTGTTGAGTTGAGAGAAAATGAGAAGGATGTTGCTGCACCACTAAATCTATGTCTGGGCACTGCTGATACCAAACAAAAAGCATTCACAGTGGCCAGATAGGACTATTTTCTACTGACTGTCTCTGGGGACACACACAGAATCCATTTGATTGATTGTTTTTTGGATTCAATTGTGTTGGGTACCTCTCAGCACCGCTACGACTTGTAGTTTGTCTTTGTACTTGGATCTCAAGTGGGTCTCCTGTAAGAGAGCACGTAGGTGTTCTTGAGTTTTCATCCCTTCTTTTAACCCTGTCTTTTGTTTGGAGCACTCAAAGCCTGTCCTTTAACACTGATGATTCAGAGCTGTGCCCTTATTGCACTTTAAAATTCGTTTTTTGTTATCATTATTCTGCAATCACATGAAGAACATTATGTTTACTACGATCCCCCCTTCACCAAGTCCGCCCCAAAACCTCTTACAGAATGTCTCCATCAGCATAGTTGGATTCTCTAGACTAATTCACCATGAACCCACACACACACCCCGTTACAGTCGCTGTCCATCAGCGTGTAGTAAGATGTTGTAGAATCTCTACTTTTCTTCTCTGTGTTGTACAGCACTCCCCATGCCCAACCGACCGCATGCATTATTCATGCTAATAATAATATCCCCTTTCTTTCTTCCTGCCCTTATCCCTCCATTATCACCCACCCTGCCCAGTACTTTTCCCTTTGGTATCTGTTAGTCCACTCTCGGGTTCTGTGATTCTGCTGCTGTTTTTTCCATCAGTTTTTCTATGTTGTTGTACTCTACACATGAGTAAAATCATTTGGTACTTGTCTTTCTCCTCCTGGCCTATTTCACTGAGCATACTACCGTCTAACTCCATCCACATCATTGTAAATGGTAGGATTTGTTTTCTTCTTATGGCTGCTTACTGCACACTTTAAACTGGATTTCATTCTTCCTTTTTGTTTGTAGTATCACTATGTGTTTTCACCATTTATCTCCTGGTTATGAGCAATAGCTTTGTGTTAATCGATATGTATCTGTATCTATCTATCTATCTATCTATCTATCTATCTATCTATCTATCTATCTATCTATCTATCTATCTGTCTGTCTGTCTGTCTACAACCTATCTACCTATGTATCTATCTGTCTATCTATCTATCTATCTATCTATCTATCTATCTATCTATCTATCTATCTATCTATCTATCTGTCTGTCTATCTATCTATTTGTCTATCAATCTATCTATTTATCTGTCTATCTACCTATCTATCCTAATATCTTTCTATCTACCTACCTACCTACCTACCTATCTATCTATCTATCTATCTATCTATCTATCTATCTATCTATCTATCTATCTGTCTATCTATCTATCTATCTGCCTATCTTTCATGACTATCATCTATCTATCAATCATCGGTCATCTATGTATCTATGAATCTACCATCTTTTTGTGTGCCCATCTATTCTTATGTACAGAACAGTTAACAACATAGCGTATGTCACTTTCCAACATTATGCTTCCAAAAACAGTGCAAGATGAGTAGGCTGTATTGAGAGCACTGGGTTCACTGAGACAATTGCAGGTCGTGTCAGCATCGTGTCCTTACAAAACCAGTAAATGGTGGTGCAGGGACTTGAACCCATCTCTCTGTCATCTGTCCTCTTTTCCCTCCTTCTCGATTGCTGACTGTATTTAGCCACATTCATTGACTAAGTGCTACCTTAAGATCACAAGTTTCATTCCTCTGGGCCTCTTGTAGACAGTAAAGTATACTTGGTGCTTTGCTTACCACCATGTTTGAGGGACATCGGCGTGATCACCGCTGATAGGAGGAGGGTCAAATAAAAAGAACACCTATGTCTAGACAGGAGCATTTGGGAGCAAAGAGAATGTTGTGGAGTTACGTGTTTGTTTGAGTGTCCAAACTTACCACTTTAGGGGGTTATTACTTCTTTACATTTGTGAACATCATAAAACCCACTGATTTCAAAAGCCGAGACTCATATTATTACAGCAATTCAGTTGTTGAGGTGAGAAAAAATGAGAAGGACTTTGCTAAACCACTAAATCAATGGCTGGGCACTGCTGAAACCAAACAAAAAGAATTCACGGTGGCTAGATAGGGCTATTTTCTACTGGCTGTCTGTGGGGACTCAAACAGAATCCATTTGTTTGTTTGTTTGTTTGTTTCTCAGTTTCACTTGTGTAGGGTACCCGTTCCCGCCCCTTCAGCTTGTGGTTTGTGTCCTTGGATCTCAAGTGAGTATCCAGTAAGGGAGCACGTACGTGGTCTTGTGTTTTCATCCCTTATTCTAACCCTGTGTGTTTTGATTGGAGCACTCAAAGAATGTCCCTTTATTCTGATGATTCAGCGCTGTTCCCTTATTGCACTTAAAAATTTTTTTTGTTATCATTAATCTACAATCACGTGAAGAAATTTACGGTTACTAGGCTTCCCATTCAACATTCCGCATCTAAAACCTATTACAGTCGCTGCCCATCAGCGTGTAGTAATATTTTGTAGAATCCCTACTGTCCTGTCTGTGTTGTACAGTCCTCCCCATGCTACTCCCACCACACACATTATACACACTAATACTAATGCCCCCTTTCTTTCTCCCCACCCTTATCCCTCCTTCCCACCCAACCTGCCCAGTCCCTTTTCCTTTAGTAACTGTTTGCAAACTCGCGGGTTCTGTGAGTCTGCTGCTATTTTTTTCTTCAGATTTTCTTGTTTGTTATACTCCACACATGAGTGAAATCATTTGGTTCTTTTCTTTCTCCACCTGGCCTATTTCACTGAGCATAATACCCACTAGCTCCATCCACGTTGTTGCAAATGGTAGGATTTGTTTTCTTCTTATGGCTGATTACTGCACTTTTTAAACTCTATTTCTATCTTTTTTGTCTGTAGTTTCGCTATATGATTTCACCATTGCTCTCCTTGTTATGAGCAATAGCTTTGTTTTAATCAATATGTACTTTTATCTATCTATCTGTCTGTCTATCCATCTATCTATCTGTCTATCAATCAGTCAATCATCTTTTTGTTTGCCCATCTGTCCTTTTGTACAAAACAGTTAACAAGATAGCCTGTGTCACTTCCTTACATTGTGCTTCCAAAAATCTTTCAAGCTAACTAGGCTGCAGGTAAAGCACTGGGTTCACCGAGACATTTGCAGGTAGAGTCAGCCGCATATTCCTACTAAACCAGGAAATTTTGCTGCAGGGTCTTGAACCCGTGTCTCTCTCCTCTCTCCTCTTTTATCTACTTCTCACTTGCTGACTGTATGTAGTCACATTCATTGACTAAGGGCTCCCTGAAGACCACAAGTATCCTTCCTCTGGGCCTGTTTTTGACAGAAAAGTAAACTTGGTGCTTTGCTCCTAACCGTGTTTGAGGGACATCGGCGTGATCACCACTGATAGGATGGAACAACAAATGAAAAGGAACACCAATTTCTAGACAGGAGCAGTTGGGTGTAAAGAGTGTGTTGTGGGGTAACGTGTTTATTTGAGTGTCCAAACTTCCCTCTTTATCTGGATATTGTTTCTTTACATTAATGAACATCATAAAACCCACTGATTTCAAAGGCCCAGATGCTTATTTTTTCATCAATTCAGTTGTTGAGGTGAGAGAAAATAAGAAGGACGTTACTGTACCACTAAATCTATGGCTGGGCAGTGCTGAAACCAAACAAAAAGAATTCACGGTGGCTTGATAGGGCTATTTTCTACTGACTATCTCTGGAGACACAAACAGAATCCATTTGTTCGATTGTTTGTTTTTCAGTTTCACTTGTGTTGAGTACCTGTTCCCACCACTTCGACTTGTAGTTTGTCTGTGTCCTTGCATCTCAAGGGAGTCTCCTGTGAGGGATCACGTAGGTGGTTTTGAATATTCATCCCTACTTTTAAACCTGTGTCTTTTGTTTGGAGCACTCAAAGCCTGTTTCATTTTATTCTGATGATTCAGAGCTGTGCCCATATTGCACTTAAAAAATTTTTTTATTATCATTAATCTACAATCACGTGAAGAACATTATGTTTACTTGGCACCCCCCTTCACCAAGGCACCCTTAGAAACCTCTTACAGATGCTGTCAATCAGCGGAGTTGGATGCTCTAGACCCCTTCACCATGAACCACCCCCCACACACCATTACAGTCGCAGTCCATTAGCGTGTAGTAAGATGCTGTAGAAACTTTACTTGTCTTCTCTGTGTTGTACAGCCCTATCCAAGCCCACCCGACCCCAAGCTTTATACATGCTAATCCTAATCTCCCATTTCTTTCTCCACACCCTCATCCTTCCCTTCCGAACCACCCTGCCCTGTCCCTTTCCCTTTGGTAACTGTTAGTCCGCTTTCGGGTTCTGTGAGTATGCTGCTGTTTTTTTCCTTCAGAGTTTCTTTGTTGTTATACTCCACACACGAGTGAAATCATTTGGTACTTGTCTTTCTCCACCTGGCCTATTTCACTTAGCATAATACCATCTTGCTCCATCCACATCATTGCAAATGGTAGGATTTGTTTTCCTCTTATGACTGCTTATGGCAGTTTTTAAACTGGACTTAATTCTAACTGTCTGTTTGTAGTTTCGCTATGTGCTTTCACCATTGAACTCCTGTTTATGAGCAATAGCTTTATGTTAATCGATATGTATCTGAATCTATCTATCTGTCTGTCTGTCTATCTATCTATCAATCTCTCTATCTATCCTTCTATCTTTCCTTCTTTCTATCTATCTATCTCTCTATCTATCTCTCTATCTATCTATCTATCTATCTATCTATCTATCTATCTATCTATCTATCTATCTATCTTCCTGTCATCTGTCTATCATGTCTATCATCTATCTATCTATCATCTGTCATCTATCTATCTATTTATGAATCAATCATCTTTTTTTCTTCCCATCTATCCTTATGTACAGAACAGTTAACAACATCGCCTATGTCACTTCCCTACATTATGCTTCCAAAAATCCTGCAAGGTAACTAGGCCGTAGGGAGAGCACTGGGTTCATTGAGACTCTTGCAGGTCTAGTCAGCCGCGTGTGCTTACAAAACCTGTTAATGTTGGTGCAGGGACAGGCACCCATATCTCTGTCCTCTATCCTCTTTTACCTGCTTCTGTCTTCAAGACAGTATTCAGCCACATTCATGGAATAAGTGCACCCTGAAGACCACAAGTATCCTTCCTCTGGGCCTGTTGAAGACAGAAAAATATACTTGGTGCTTTGCTATCCACCGAGTTTGAGGGACATCGACGTGAGCTCCGCTGATAGGAGGAGGGACAAATAAAAAGGAACACCTATTTCTAGACAGGAGCATTTGGCAGCAATGACAGTGTTGTGGAGTTACATGTTTGAGTGTCCAAACTTCCCTCTTTAGGTGGTTATTGCTTCTTTACATTCAAGAACACCATAAAACCCACTGATTTCAAAAGCCAAGACGCATATTATTACAGCAATTCAGTTGTTGAGGTGAGAAAACATGAGAAGGATGTTGCGGAACCACTAAATGTATGGTTGGGCACAGCTGAAACCAAACAAAAAGAATTCACGGTGCCTAGATAGGGCTATTTTCTACTGGCTGTCTCGGGGGACTCAAACAGAATCCATTTGTTTGTTTGTTTGTTTCTCAGTTTCACTTGGGTAGGGTCCCTGTACCTGCCCATTCTGCTTGTAGTTTGTCTGTGTCCTTGGATCCCATGTGAATCTCGAGAATGGGAGCACGTAGGTGGTCTTGAGTTTTCATCCCTTCCTCTATCCCTGTGTCTTTTGATTGGAGAACTCAGAGCCTGTCCTTTTATTCTTACAATTGAGAGGTGTGTCATTATTGCACTTACAAAAATTTTTTTGTTATCGTCAATCTACAAACACGCGAAGATCATTATGATCACCAAGTACACAAAGTCCCCCCCAAAAGCCCTGTTACAGTAACAGTCCATCATCGTAGTTGGATGCTGTACACCCATTCACCATTTCCCCCCACACACACCCCATTACAGTCGCTGTCCATAGGCGTGTAGTAAGATGTTGCAGAAATAGTACTTCTCTTTTGTGTTGTACAGCCCTAAATATGCTCCCCCCACCCCAGACATTATAAATGCTAATCCTAATGACCCCTTTCTTTCTGCCCACCCTTTTCCCTACCTTCCCACCCTTCCTGCCCAGTCCCTTTCCCTTTGGTAACTGTTAGTCCACTGTCAGGTTCTGTTAGTCTGCTGCTGTTATTTTCCTTCAGTTTTTCTTTGTTGTTATAACCCACAAATGAATGAAATCATTTGGTACTTGTCTTTCTCCACCTGTCCTATTTCACTGAGCACAATACCCTCTAGTCCATCCACGTTATTGCAAATGATAGGATTTGTTATCTTTTATATCTGCTTAGTGCACTTTTTAAACTTGATTTCATTCTTCTCTTTTGTTTGTAGTTTCGCTATGTGCTTTCAACATTGCTTTCCTGGTTATGAGCAATAGCTTTGTGTTAATCGATATGTACTTATATCTATCTGTCTGTCTATCTATATACCTATCTATCTATCTATCTATCGATCAATCATCTTTTTCTCTCCCCATCTGTCCTTGTGTACAGAACAGTTAAATACATAGCCTAAGTCACATCCCTACATTATGCTTCGAATAATCTTGCAAGGTAACTAGGCCGTATTGACAGCACTTGGTTCGCCAAGGCACTTGAAGGTCAAGTCAGCCTTGTGAACCCACAAAACCAGGAAATTGTGGTGCAGGGACTTGAATCCGCGTATCCATCCTCTGTCCTCTTTCATCTCCTTCTAACTTGCTGTCTGTATTTAGCCAAATTCATTGACTAAGTGCTCACTGAAGAACACAAGTATCATTCCTCTGGGCCTCTTGTTGAAAGAAAAGTAAACTTGTTGCTTTACTCACCACCATGTTTGAAGGACATCAGCGTGATCACTGCCAATAGGACGGAGGGTCAAATTAAAAGGAAAACCAATTTCTAGACAGGAGCAGTTGGGAGCTAAGAGTGTATTGTGGAGTGACGTGTTTATTTGAGTGTCCAAGCTTACCTCTTTAGCTGGTTATTATATCTTCACATTCCTGAACATCATAAAACCCACTGATTTCAAAGGCCCTGATGCTTATTATTACAGCAACTCAGTTGTTGAGGTGAGAGAAAATGAGAAGTATGTTGCTGCACCACTAAATCTATGGCTGGGAACTGCTGATACCAAACAAAAAGAACTCACGGTGGCCAGAAAGGGCTATTTTCTGCTGACTGTCTCTGGGGACTCAAACAGAATCCATTTGTTTGATTGTTTTTCAGTTGCACTCGTGTATGGTACTTGTCCACACACCTTCTTCTTGTAGATTGTCTGTGTCCTTGGATCTCAAGTGAGTCTCCTGTAAGTAAGCACGTAGTTGTCTTGAGTTTTCATCCCTTTTTTTAACCCGTGTCTTTTGTTTGCAGCACTCAGTGCCTGACCTTTTATTCTGATGATTCAGAACTGTGCACTTATTGCACTTAAAGAATTTTTTATCATTAATCTACAATCACGTGAAGAACATTATGTTTACTATGCTCCCACCTTCACCAAGTCCCCCCGAAAAACCTCTTCAGTCACTGTCGATCAGCGTAGTTGTATGCTGTTGACCCCTTCACCATGTCCCCCCCCCACAGACCCCGTTACAGTCGCTGTCCATCAGTGAGTTGTAAGATGCTATATGATCTGTACTAGTCTTCTATGTGTTGTACAGTACTCCCCATGCACACCCGACCCCACGCATGATACATGCTAATCCAAATTACCACTATTCTTTCTCCCCACACTTATCCCTCCATTCAGACTCACCTTGCCTAGTCCTTTATCCTTTGGTAACTTTTACTGAACTCTCGGTTTCTGTGAGTCTGCTGCTTTTTTTTCCTTCAGTTTTTCTTTGTTTTTATACTACACACATGAGTGAAATCACTTGGTTCTTGTCTATCTCCGCCTAGCCTATTTCTCAGAACATACTACTGTCTAGCTCCACGCACGTCATTGCAAACAGTAGTATTTGTTTTCTTCTTATGGCTGCTTACTGCAATTTTAAACTGGATTTCATTCTTCCTTTTTGTTGTAGTTTAGCTATGTTATTCATCATTCAACTCCTGTTTATGAACAATAGCTCTCTGTCAATCGATATGTACCTGTATCTATCTATCTAATTGTCTGTCTATCTATCTATGTATCTCTGTATGTATGTATCTATGTATCTATGGATCTATCTATCTATCTGTCTTCCTATCATCTATGATGTCTATCATCTTTCAATCTATGTACCTATCTATCTATCTTTCATCTGTCATCTCTCTACCTACCTATCTATGAATTAATCTTTTTTTTTGCATCCCATCTATCTTTATGTACAGAACAGTTAACATCATACCCTATGTCTCTTCCCTACATAATGCTTCCAGAAATCCTTCAAGTTAACTAAGCCATAAGTAGAGCACTGAGTTCACCGATACACTTTCAGGTAGTGTCAGCCGCGTGTGCTTACAAAACCAGTAAATGAAGGTGAAAGGACTTGAACCTGTATCTCTGTCCTCTGTCCTCTTATACTTCCTGCTCACTTGGTGACTTTATTTAGCCACATTCAGTGAGTAAGTGATCCCTGAAGACCACAAGTATCCTTCGTCTGGTCCGGTTGTCGACAGAAAAGTGTACTTGGTTCTTTGCACACCACCATGTTTGAGGGACATCGGCGTGATCACTGCTGATAGGTGCAGGGACAAATACAAAGGAACACCTATTTCTGGACAGGAGCAGTTGGGAACAAAGAGTGTGTTGTGGAGTGAAGTGTTTATTTGAGGGTCCAAACTTCCCTCCTTAGGTGGTTAATACTTCTTTACATTCGTGAACATCATAAAAAGCAATGATTTTAAAAGAACAGACGCATATTGTTACAGCAATTCATTTGTTGATGTGAGAGGAAATAAGAAGGAACTTGCTGCACCACTAAATCTATGCCTGAGCACTGCTGAAACCAAACAAAAAGAATTCACGGTGGCTAGATAGGGCTATTTTCTACTGACTCCCTCTGGGGACTCAAACAGAATCAATTTGTTTGTTTGTTTCTCAGTTTCACTTGTATAGGGTACCGGTCCCCGCCCCTTCAGCTTGAAGTTTGTCTGTGTCCTTGGATCTCAAGTGAGTCTCCAGTAAGGGAGCACGTAGATGTTCTTGAGTTTTCATCAGTTCTTCTAACCCTGTGTCTTTTGATTGGTGCACTCAAAGCCTGTACTTTTATTCTGATATTTGAGAGCTGTGCTCTTACTGCACTTTGAAATTTTTTTTGTTCTCATTAATATACAATCACATACAGAACATTATGTTGTCCAGTCTACCCCCTTCACCATGACCCCCCAAATCCCAGTTACAGTCGCAGTCCGTCAGCATTTACTAAGATGCTGTAGAATCACTACATGTCTTATCTGTGTTGTACAGCCCTACCCATGACCTTCCACCCTTCATATATACCTGCTAATCCTAATGCCCCCATTCTTTTTCCCCGCCCTTATTACTCCCTTCCCACATTCCCTCCCCTGTCCCTTTCTCTTTGGTAGCTGTTAGTCCACTCTCGGGTTCTGTGAGTCTGCTGCTGTCTTTTCCTTCAGTTTTTCTTTGTTATCATACTCCACACATGAGTGCAATCATTTGGTACATGTATTTCTCCGCCTGGACTATTTGACTGAGCATAATCCCCTCGAGCTCCATCCACGTTATTTGTAAATGATAGGATTCGTTTTCTTCTTATGGCTGCTTACTGCACTTTTTAAACTGGATTTCATTCTTCTTTTTTGTTTGTAGTTTTGCAATGTGCTTTCACCATTGCTCTCCTTGTTTTGAGCAGTAGCTTTGTGCTAATCGATATGTACCTATATCTATCTATCTTTCTGTCTATCTTTTTATCAATCACTCAATCAATCATCCTTTTTTTCTGTCCATCTGTCCATGTGTGCAGAACAGTTAACCATATACCCTATATCACTTTCATACACTATGCTCCCCAAAATCCTGCAAAGTATCTAGGCTGCAGAGGGAGCACTGGGTTCACCGAGACACTTGCAGTTCGAGTCGGCCGCGTGTACCTACAAAACCAGGAAATGGTTGTGCCGGGACTTGAACCCGTGTCTCTATCCTCTGTCCTCTTTCATCTCCTTCTAACTTGCTGTCTGTATTTAGCCACATTCATTGACTAAGTGCTCCCTGAAGACCACAAGTATCATTCCTCTGGGCCTGTTGTCGACGGTAAAGTAAACTTGTTGCTTTTCTCACCACCATGTTTGAGGGACATCGGCGTGATCACTGCTGATAGGTGGAGGGACAAATATAAAGGAACACCTATTTCTGGACAGGAGCAGTTGGGAACAACGTGTGTGTTTTGGAGTGAAGTGTTTATGTGAGGGTCCAAACTTCCCTCTTTAGGTGGTTATTACTTCTTTACATTCGTGAACATCATAAAAAGAAATTATTTTAGAAGCCCAGACGCATATTAATACAGCAATTCATTTGTTGAGGTGAGAGGAAATGAGAAAGAAGTTGCTTCACCACTAAATCTATGCCTGAGCACTGCTGAAAAAAAAACAAAAAGAATTCACGGTGGCAAATTGAGCTATTTTCTACTGACTCTCTCTGGGGACTCAAACAGAATCCTTTTATTTGTTTGTTTCTCAGTTTTACTTGTATAGGGTACCTGTCCCGGAGCCTTCGGCTTGTAATTTGTCTGTTTCCTTGGATCTCAAGTGTCTCTCCTTTAAGGGAGCCCTTAAATGATCTTGACTGTAAGATAACTTTGTTTAGTCTGATGCTTTACTATCTACCTACCTACCTATCTCTTTATCTATCTTTTTAATGTATCTACCTATCTACCTATCTGTCATCTGTCTATGTTCTACATCTATCTACTGTCATCTGTGTGTCAGTCTAATTATTCTATCATCTATATGTGTGCATGTCCATCCTGTCTATGTATCTGCCATCTGTCTTTGCATCTGTTTTCTCACTTTTGTCATCGATCTGTCACTAGGTGCACTTTGATCCCTCTCTGTCCTTCTCAGTCTCAATTCCTTGTGTTTTTTTTTATGTGAGTTAGCTGTGTGTTTGAGTATTGAGAGGAGTGGCCTTGGGTGAGAACTTCTCCTGTCTAGGTGGCACGAGTCTGCTGGGTGTGGAAGGTTTGGTTGACGTGCTGGGCTCTTGAACCTGTGCACGCCAAGGCCATCCGGCCTTCTGTCCCTGGGCCTTTCCTGCTCTGGCGGCTGCGTGATCTGTGAGGCATATCTGAAGCCCCACGCAGGGAGCACTCTGGCTGTCCTGCGGAGTCCGATGCAGGTGCATGCCCAGTTGTAGGTCTTTTTGCCTGTGCACCGATGTTACCTAGGCCGCCCTGCTTGTTGGTCCCTCTCAAGAGAGCATGTGTGTAATCACTGGTTATGGGAACTGACCTTTGTGACACGCGGGACACTTGTGCTCCAGTGGCACATGGGCTTGCTGATGTGACAGGCCAGGTAGCTTGTGGGGAAACTGCTCCCTTATGCTGTCAAGGTGGGGTAGGAGTTTCAGTGCATTTAGGCATTTAGATGTGAGAGAGGTCTATCTGAAATAGAATACTAGCGTTGAGAGCTATGTTTCCATTCGTATGAAAAGGGCGCTGAGCATAAAGTGTTGGGTGATGGTGGCAGGAATTCTAGGAATGTTTATGTCCCCGCACTTATTTATTTTCTGTTAAGGGAGGTGATTCTGAAGTAACTTTTTACTCACGGATGAAGGTGGTGCATAAGGTCATCCCATGTCAGCCATGGTGAGATGAAGTGCTATAGTGGATTTAAAGCCTGTACACCTTGGCCTGATACATAGGAGTCACCGTGGGAGCTCTTTGCTGCTCTCCTGTCCTGGCTTATTACCTTAGCTAACTTGATGGTTCAGAGTGGTCCCAGCAACATTTCCATCGAGATCTTTCTAAAATTCCCTAGAAACACTTGGCAAAGATATCCCCAGAGGGTAGTGGATAATTTTACTCTTTCTGGTCATAGTTTGCAAGACGTTTGCCCTATCCTGCGTTCCTTTGTTACATTTGCATCTCCTGTGATTTTTAGACCGATAGGGGCAGTGGTGTACACACACACACGCACACGCACAGACACACACACACACACACACACACATGACTGAGAGTTATCGGAGACCCCAGTTATTGGAAACTGCAGCCCACACTTTAAAAAAGAAACGTGCATAAGTTGTGCTCCTGGTGTTCCCCCCATAGAGAATAGACTTCAAAGTGCAGAGGTTGTTGGGCACAGATACCTATGCAGACACCTAAGCACAGATATCTATGCATATTCTCTCTCCATCCATCCTCTAAGTATATCTCTCTTTACCTACATATCTGTTTAGTCTACTCAAGCTGATTACCAGAGTGTCATTTAGAGGGGGCTTCATCCATAGACACTGATTTCTCGCCATTCTGGAAGCAGAATTCCAAGACCAAGGCAGTTTCAATTCCTGATGAGGTCCCTTCCTCTGGCTTGCATACAGCCACATCCCTGCTGTGTCCTCACAGGGTCGAGGGAGAATGCTCTGTCCTATGACCCTCTTAATAGGACTGATTGCGTAATGGCAGCTCCACCCACAACCTCATGATATCTTCCGAACTTAATTACCACTAAAGGCCCCACCTGCACATACCATGAGAGTGTGGGTTAGGGTTTCAACCCTGACTCAATTCAAATATGAACTTTGTGGGTTTGTGTGTGTGTGTGTTTGTGTGGTGGGGCAGGGCTTTAGGAGGAGCGGAAGATGGTGAATTGAGGGACCAAAAATTCAGTCCATAACTCTGTATCTATCGTCTATCTCTTGTCTATCTAATCTATCGATATCTATCATCTATCTGTCTAAACTTACCTACCTATATCATCTATTCTATCTAGTCTATCATCTGTCATCTATATATATCTTATCTGTCTGTCATCACTCAATATATTCATCTAATCTATGAATATCTATCATCTATCTAATGTATCTATTTCTAATCTATCATCTGTCACCTGTCATCTATCTGTCATGTACCTGTCGTCACCTTTTTGTCTACCCATCTATCCTTATGTACAGAACAGTGTAAGATAATTCTAGCTGAAATAAGCAGGTGAAGAGAGGCAACTAAGTTCCCGGTAGTTTATATGAATGCAAACACCCGGGTGAGATTTCCCTAGTCTATAGAAATGGAGGCTGGGGAATTCACACGTAAGTAAACAGGGAGCGAGATTTTAAAGAGGTAGGGGGAGGCATAGCTTAGATTTACAGCAATGCGTGGTTTGGCTAGCCCAAGGCATATTTTTCAGTTTGGGACGGGGCAACAGCCAGGAACTTCAGCACATTTTCAGTGTCCCATGTGGAGGGGGCAGCAGCTGGAGACATTGGCACATTGTCAGGGTCCGACGTGCTTGCTCCTCCCATCAGTGACCCCAGCCTTACAGTTAACAACACGGCTATCTACCATGGCCATCCATCCATCCATCCATCCATCCATCCATCCATCCATCCATCCATCCATCCATCCATCCATCCATCCATCCATCCATCCATCCATCCATCCATCCATCCATCCATCCATCCATCCATCCATCCATCCATCCATCCATCCATCCATCCATCCATCCATCCATCCATCCATCCATCCATCCATCCATCCATCCATCCATCCATCCATCCATCCATCCATCCATCCATCCATCCATCCATCCATCCATCCATCCATCCATCCATCCATCCATCCATCCATCCATCCATCCATCCATCCATCCATCCATCCATCCATCCATCCATCCATCCATCCATCCATCCATCCATCCATCCATCCATCCATCCATCCATCCATCCATCCATCCATCCATCCATCCATCCATCCATCCATCCTCCATCCTCCATCCTCCATCCTCCATCCTCCATCCTCCATCCTCCATCCTCCATCCTATCTAATCTATCTATCTATTCTTTCTATCTATTCTTTCTATCTATCTATCTATTCAATCTACCTATACCTATCATATATCCTATCTAATCTATCATCTATCTATCTGTCTATCTGTGCTATCTACCATCATTTTTGTCTACCCAACTATCCTTACGTACAGAACAGTTCACAAGATGGCTTATATGTCACTTCCCTACTTATGTTTCCAAAAGCCTGAAAGGTAACTCGGCCCTAGAGACAGACAGCACTAGGTTCATTGAGACATTTGAACGTCGAGTCAACAGCATGTGACTACAAAACTATTAAATGGTGGTGCGGGGGCCTAGTCTGGGGCTGGGGGCCTTTGTTTGAGCCTTTCCCGAGGGCGTTGGAGTGCCCATCGGGCCCGAGGCTCACTTATGGACAGGGGCGAGGCCGTCGTATGTGCCTCCCACAGCATCGTATGGGTCCAGATGAGACCAGATGATGACTGCCCTTGCATTGCTTGTCTGGGGTGCACAGTAGGCCAGCGGTGGTGCTGTCCATGACCTCGTGTGTGGCCGGGGCGGGCACAAAGATGATAGCCAGCGATGGTGGCGTCGTGTCCATCATTTCGTCCTGAGCGTCAGAGCCAGCCATTGGGCCGGTGCTTGTGCTGCCCAAGGCCTTGTCTGTTGGCTGACTCTTGATGGCGGTTTTGCAGAGGCAGGACACCACGAGGCGGGCTGGTAGTGGTGCCCGTGTGCCCTGAAGAGGAGGTGCTCGTCTAGGTGGTCTCTCTCCAGCATCTGCTGAGAGACTAGGATGGTCCAGAGGCCCAGGAATGCTCCCCGTGGAAGTGGGAACTCTGCTGTGAAAATTGGGAAATGCCAGCTGCTAAAGGCACAGGATCCCGGTGGAACAGCCTGTGACCAGGGTAGCGGGCAGGTGCAGGGTGCTCCCTGGCAGGAGGGGGAGGGGGCAGCGACCCGGGGACGGGAAGGACCACCGGGTGAAGAAGGTGGTGCTGGGGAGTCGGCGGGCATTGTGCGGTACGAAACTTAGTAAGGATGAAACTGTGCACACGGAAAAATTGGTTATGGCGTGCGCCAAACGATCGGAGGAAATTGTGTGAAGCTACGGAGAGGGTCTCCTTTGCCACTAACTCTTTCTCAGGCCTAGCACACACTGAGCTGAACAGCTATGGTGAGCCTTGTATGTATATCAGACAGGGGACGCATCACAAAGTGGCCTGGGACACTGTGACATCACCCAGGGGCCGCATCACCACGTCCCCATTGGCTTAAGCACACCAGCCCCGCCCAGAGGAGACCCTAGTCCAAGGCCACGGTGAGACCCCAAGGCCAACCACCGTAGTATCCCTAGCCCACGGGACTGCCCACTGAGGGTCGTGCAGATGTTCAGACCAATGAGGCCACCATGGGTCCGTCGAAGGCTGCAGTGCCCTCGTCTGTCACAGCTTAGCCCATCTGGGTGCCGGCTATGCATGGGCTCAGCATCCAGGGCGCGGTGTGCATCAACTGCCTTGCCACCCCTGCACCCCCCATGATCCCGGAGGCCAGGGCCTGCACACAGCCAGGCACGGAGGCACCCAGATGCTCTCCGGGGAACGGCCCGCCCTTTCCCGGGCCTTCCCAGCTTCTCTGGGACTCCTGGAGCCAGGCATGCCTTCTCGGCCATGGCCAGCCAGGCGACCGGGTCTTAGCATAGCCACATCCCGCATTCTGACTGGGACCGGCCGCCCAGATTTTCTCTCTGATCTAGCTTTGGGGGCCTGTGTCTTGTACGTGAATAATACAACACAGTAAACTGGGAAAAACTTTTTATTTTTAAAATGCTTCTCCTTTAGACTCTTGCTCTCAATGGTGTCGCCATTCTTGCCCATCAGCCAAGCTGGATGCTTGCGGGGCAACGTCGCCTCCTCTCAGCAGTCAGCCTGTCCATTCCTGATCCTGAATCTTCATCCTTTATGTTATAACCTGTGGAGCTCGTGTCCCGTGTCAGTAACCCTGCTTCTGGTTTCTCAGGTCTTTCCTGGTGCACCTATGCCCTGCTTGTTCACTGCTTCACTGTGGAAGCACTGACATTGTTACAGAATAAAATGTGAAATTCTCCAGCCCCAACTCACGGTCTGACCTTCACTTTCTCTACATCTCCATCCCTATGAGCCAAGCTAACTGCTCCTTGAAAAGATCCTGTCTTGTGCCTTTTTGTCTCTGAATTATTTCCTCTGGGGGTTCCCACCTCTTGCTTCTGGTTTTTAAGACATTTCACCCCAGCAGAAGAACAAGGATCGTTGAAGACCCACCTCTCTAGTCACCTCCTCTTCTAGGCTACCGTGCATTCTCACTTAGGCGTGCCCTCCTCTCCCTTCTCTGTACTTGGTGAGGACCTCTCTTATGAAATGTGAGTGTGTCAGCTCGTGCACATCAATCTTCATGTCACGGGATCTGTTGAACAGTGGTGACAGTGAATGACTGGACTCGGCTTCAGAGCTCAGCTTCCCGTTCAGTGATACCTTGTGCCGCTCGCTCGTCCGCCAACCGTTCATTATGTTCCAAACCGTGCGAACATAAATGCGGGTGAGATGCCACTGACGACCCCTCAGTCCCCGCAGTGTATGCCTCCGGGTGCTTAGGGAGAGCCACAGCGAGCCGAGCCCACGAACTTATCTTTAATGGCGATGAGCACAGAGAGTGTGGGGCAAGCCCCAGCTTATGCTGCTGTTGCTGTGATGACTCCTCTCCCTGGCCCAGTGGGGGTAAGATTCCAGATCTCTTCTTGTTCTCTGCCTGTGCTTTCTCTGTAGTGGTGCAGTTTTGTTGTATGGGGGCGGCTTCTTTCGTGTCTTTGAAGGAAATAAGTACAGGTCTCAGAAGTCCCTTGTGTCAGTTTTCATTGTACTGTACTGTCTTCTATGTCTATGTCTTTGGGTTTTCTCCTGCTGCTACTGCTTTTCCTCTGAGAGGACCTGTACCACAGTCCTGTTGTAGACAGAAGAGTAAATTTGGTGCTTTGCTCACCACCATGTTTGAGGGACATCGGTGTCACCACTGATAGGAGGAGGGACAGGTAAAAAGGAACACCGAGTTCTAGACGGGAGCAGTTGGTAGCAAATAGTGTGTTGTGGAGTGACGTGTTCGTTTGCGCATCCAAACTTCCCTCAGTATCTGGTTTTTGCTTCTTTACATTCGTAAACATCATAAAATCAACTGATTTCAAAAGCCCAGATGCATATTATTACATCAATTCAGTTGTTGAGGCGAGAAAAAATGAGAAGGTTTCGCGATACCAAAGAATCTATGACTGGGCCCTGCCAAAACCGAACAGAAAGAATCCAAGGTGGCGGGAATGGCTATTTTCTACTGTCTCTCTGGGCACTCAAACAGAATCACTTTTATTTATTTACTTTTTGGTGTCAGTAATGTACAATTACATGGCAACATTATGGTTGCTAGACTCCCCCTCCTCCCCCCTCCAACCCATTATCAAGTCTGCTATCCACACCCCATTACAGTCGCTGTCCATCAATATAGTAAGATGCTATAGATTCACTACCTGCTTCTGTGTGTTATACTGCAATCCCCGTGGCCCCCCATGCCCTACATTATGTGTGTGGATCGTAATGCCCCCTTTATCCCCTTATCCCTCCGTTCACACCCGTCCTCCCAGTCCCTTTCCCTTTGGTAAATGTTAGACCATTCTTGGGTTCGGTGAGTCTGCTGCTGTTTTTAATTTCTAATTTGCTTTGTTCTCATACCTCACATAGGAGTGAAATCCTTGGATACTTGTCTTTCACCAGCTGGCTTATTTCACTGAGCATAACACCCTCTAGCTCTGTCCGTGTTGTTGGAAATGGTGGGAGGATTTGTTTTCATCATATGGCTGAATGATATTATATAGTGTGTATGTACGAAATCTTCTTTATCCATTCACCTAATGATGGACACTAAGGTTGCTTCCATTTCTTGGGTATTGTAAAGAGTGCTGTGATCAACATAGGGGTGCATCTGTCCCTTTCAAACTGGGCTCTTGCACTCTTAGGGTAAATTCCTAGGAGAAGAATTCCTGGGTCAAATGGTATTTCTGTTCTATGTTTATGTGGGGTACCTCCATACTGCTTTCCACAATGGTTGAGCTGACTGACATTCCCACCAGCACTGTAGGAGGGTTCCCCTTTCTCCACACCCTTGCCGACATCTGTTGTTGTCTGTCCTTTGGGTGGTGGCCATCCTAACTGGTGTGAGGTGATACCCCATTGTGGTTTTAATGTGCATTTCTCTGATGGTTAGCTATGTGGAGCGTCTTTTCATGTGCCTGTCGGAAACCTGAAATTGCTTCTGTGGAGAAGTGTCTGTTCAGATCCTATGCCCATTTTGTAATTGAATTCATTTGCTTTTTGTGTGTTGAGGTTCGTGAGCTCTTGATATATGTTTTCAATGGAAACGCCTTATCAAATATTGCATCAGTGAATATATTCTCCCATACTAAAGGGTGTCTTTTGGTTCTACTGATTGTGGTTAAGCAGAATCTTACTAAACCCCATACCACTTCACTCCAAATCTGACTAATTATTCCTTTTTTCCAGATCACCAAAGAGCCGAGAAAACTGGAACGATGAGGAGAAGCTGTGATGCAGGAACATCTAGCGTAAAACTGAGAGGTGAGGTGGTGTTTAGACTGGTAGGTTGTATCTTACCATGTACTGCTTTCAAGGGTCTTAGGTAAAAAAGATTGCCAAGGAGATGAAGACAGGGGTTTTGACGTCACCTGGTATCGGTGGAGCCACGTAGCCTCTAGCCATTGATGGGTAGGCTTGCATGCGGCACTGTTGTCTTTCCTGCGGTGTTAGACGAGCGGCGTCCCCCATATGCAGTTCAGTCAGAGCCCATGTGGGACTGTCCTGACATAGGCTGGGTGGACCCGAGAGCTGTGCTGTTCCTGCTCAGTTGTCGCAGCACCCCTCTCAGAACATGGTTTCAGCAGGGCTCCCGGGAGGGATAGAGAGAGAGAAAGAGAGACAGAGACAGAGAGACAGAGAGAGAGAATAGCGCTCCAGAGACAGTGAAGGTTTTATTTTCTGTAGCTCCCTGAGCATGCTCCTGATGTTTATTTTGAGACCTCATTCTCAGGACGATTGATTCGAGTCCAGTTACGAGGTTCCTTTGAAGGTTCATATTTGTAGGTGGCGCCATTTAGCTCCCAGAAGCGTTACTCTCTGGGGATGCTCAGCCCTTGGGGGGATGGCAGGGGTCCCAGGGGAGTGGTGCCAGTGCGCACCCCTGCCGGGAGTAAAGAGGTCTTTCCTGCTTCCCGGTCGCAGTGCCTGTCTCCACTGCCAGGGCCAGTTTGCGGAGCACACAGGGAGAAGCTACCGTAGGTGGGGGCGGCCGTTTTGCAGGCTTGTGCTGGTTGTGATGTAGTCCGTGTACCAGTCACATCACAGTAAGGGGCCTCGAAGTTGCGAGGCCAGCCGGGGGAATGGAGCGCCCGGAATTCCTGAAAAACTCCCCACTTGCCTGGCAGAGTGCACCTGTTCAGTTTGATGCACCTGTCCTTTCTCCTGAGCGGCAAGCCCTGTGGAAGCCATGCCCCTTTAGCAGTTCTCTCGCTGTTAGGAAGTCTCTCAGACTGTCTGCCATTTTTTTGTCCCACAGCCGCCAGTTGTGGATCCCTGTGTTTTCCCACATGTGGCTGGAATCACAAGTCTCTCGAAGTCTTCCGCCTGTCTTTTCTTTCCATCCCCACCGATCCTCCAGAGCACAGTACATTTACGGTAGGTTCATGCTCCCAGATCACTTCTCCAGGACTGTACGTCACACTTCTCCTTGAGGTGACAGCCTGCCAAAGCAGCGTTCTTCCCTGCTGCTCTTCCAGGATTTGGTGTAGTTGTTCTATTTCCATATAGTACGTATGTATATGGTTTTGGTTTTGGGAGGAGGATTCCGCCTCCCCTCTCACGTGAGCCGCCATCTTCAAACTCTTCAGCATATCTTTTTTTTTTGTCAGTTTCACTTGTCTAGGGTACCTGTCCCCACCACCTCAATTTGTAGTTTGTCTTCTTCCTTGGATCCCAAGTGAGTCTCCTGTAAGGGAGCACGTAGGTGGTCTTGAGTTTTCATCCATTCTTTTAACCATGTGTCTTTTGATTGGAGCACTCAGATCGTGTCCCTTTATACTGACAATTGTGAGCTGTGTACTTATTGCACTTAAAAAATTTTTTTTGTTATCATTAATTTACAATCACGTGAAGAACATTATGATCACCAAGTACACCAAATTCCCCCGAAAACCCCGTTACAGTCGCTGTCCATCAGCATAGTTGGATGCTGTAGACCCCTTAAACTTGTCCCCCCACACACACCATTAGGGTTGCTGTCTGTCAACGTGTAGTAAGATGCTATACAATCACTACTTGTCTTCTCAGTGTTGTACAGCCCTCCCCATGCTCCCCCCACGCCACACATTATATATGCTTATCCTAATGCCCATTCCCTTTCTCCCCGCCCTTATCCCTCCCTTCCCACGCACCCTGCCCAGTCCCTTTCCCTTTGGTAACAGTTAGTCCTCTCTCGGGTTCTGTGTGTCTGCTGCTGTTTTTTTCCTTGAGCTTTTCTTTGTTGTTATACTCCACACATGAGTGACATCATTTACTACTTGTCTTTCTCTGCCTTGCCTATTTCACTGAGCATAATACCGTCTAGCTCCATCCACTTTGTTGCAAATGGTAGGATTTGTTTTATTCTTAAGGCAGCTTACTGCACTTTTTAAACTAGATATCTGTCTTCTCTTTTGTCTGTAGTTTCGCTATGTGCTTTCACCATTGCTCTGTTGGTTATGAGCAACAGCTTTGTGTCAGTTGATATGTACCTATATCTATCTATCTGTCTGTTTATATATCTATCTATCTATTTATCTATCTATCTATCATCTTTCTATCTATCTATCTGTCTATCAATCAATCAATCATCTATTTATATGCCCGTCTGACCTTGTGTACAGGGCAGTTAACAACACAGCCTATGTCACTTCCCTACATTATGCTTCCCAAATCTTACATGGTAACTAGGCCGTTTGGAGAGCACTGGGTTCACGGAGAATCTTGCAGGTCAAGTCAACCACTTGTACCTACAAAACTAGGAAATAGTGGTGCAGGGACTTGAACTTGTGTCTCTATCCTCTTTTATCTTCTTCTCACATGCTGACTGTATTTAGCCACATTCATTGACTAAGTGCTCCCTGAAGACCACAAGTATTGTTCCTCTTGGCCTGTTGTCTACAGAAAGTAAGCTTGGTACTTTGCTCACAAAGATGTTTGAGGGACATCGGCATGATCACCACTGATAGGAGGGAGGGACAAATAAAAAGGAACACCAATTTCTAGACAGGTGCAGTGGGGAGCATAGAGTGTGTTGTGGAGTGACGTGTTTATTTGAGTGTCCAAACTTCCCTCTTTAACTGCTTATTACTTTTTTACATTCGTGAACATCATAAAAACCTCTGATTTCAAAGACCCAGACGCACACTATTACAGTAATTCAGTTGTTGAAGTGAGAAGAAATGAGAAGGACGTTGCTGCACCACTAAATCATGGCTGCGCACTGCTGAAACCAAATAAATATAATTCATGGTGGCCAGATAGGGCTATTTCCTACTGACTGTCTCTGGGGACTCAAACAGAATCCATTTGTTTGATTGTTTCTTTTTCACTTTCACTTGTGTAGGGTACCTATACCCACCCATTCGGCATGAAGTTTGTCTGTGTCCTTGGATCTCAAGTGAGTCTGCTGTAAGGGAGCACATAGGTGGTCTTGAGTTTTCATCCCTTCTTCTAACCTTGTGTCTTTTGATTGGAGCATTCAAAGCCTGTCCTTTTATTCTGATGATTCATATCTGTGCCGTTACTGCACTTAAAAACATTTTTTTGTTATCATTAATCTACAATAACGTGAAGAACATTATGTTTACTAGGCTCCCCTCTTCACCAAGTACCCCCCTAAAACCTCTTACAGTCGCTGTCCATCAGCGTAGTTGGATGCTGTAGACTCCTTCTCCATGTCCCCCCACACACAACCCATTACAGTTGCTCTCCATCAGCGTGTAGTAAGATGCTGTAAAATCTCTACTTGTCTTCTCTGTGTTGTACAGCCATGCCCATGACCCACAGAACCCACACATTATGCATGCTAAACCTTATGTCCCCTAACTTTCTCTCCACCCTTATCCCTCCCTTCCCACCCACCCTACAAAGTCCCTCTCCCTTTAGTAACTGTTAGTCCACTCTCCGGTTCAGTGAGTCTACTGATGATTTTTTCCTTCAGTTTTTCTTTGTTGTTATACTCCACACAAGAGTGAAATTATTTGGTACTTGTGTTTCTCTGCCTGGCCTATTTCACTGAGCATACTACCGTCTAGCTCCATCCACGTCATAGCAAATGGAAGGATTTGTTTTCTTCTTATGGTTGCTTACTGCACTTTTTAAACTGGATTTCATTCTTCCTTTTGTTTGTAGTTTCGCTATGTGCTTTCACCATTGATCTCCTGGTTATGAGCAATAGTTTTTTGTTAATTGATATGCATTTTTATCTGTCTATCTGTCTGTCTATCTGTCCATCTATGTATCTATATATCTATCTTTATATCCTTCTATCTTTCTATCTATATAACTATCTATTTTCCTATCATCTATCTATCTATCTATCTATCTATCTATCTATCTATCTATCTATCTATCTATCTATCTATCTATCTATCATCTATCATCTATCATCTCTCTATCTATCTATGAATCAATCATCTTTTTGTCTACCTATCTATCCTTATGTACAGAACAGTTGACAACATGGCCTACGTCTCTTCCCAACATTATAGTTCCAAAAATCTTGCAAGGTTACTAGGCGTAGTTAGAGCACTGATATCTCTGAGACACTTACAGGTCGAGTCAGCGGCGTGTGCTTATAAAAAAAGTAAATGGTGGTGCAGGGACATGAACCCGTATCTCTGTCCTCTGTCCTCTTTTACCTCCTTCTCACTTGCTGAATGTATTTAGCCTCCTTCATTGCCTAAGGCCTCCCTGAAGACCACAAGTATCCTTCCTCTGGGCCTGTTGTAGACCGAAAAGTATACTTGGTGCTTTGCTCACCACCATGTTTGAGGGACATCGGCGTGATCAATGCTGATAGGAGGAGGAACAAATAAAAAGGAACACCTATTTCTCCACAGGAGTAGTTGGGAACAAAGAGTGTGTTGTGGAATGACGTGTTTATTTGGGTGTCCAAACTTCCCTCTTTAGGTGGTTATTACTTCTTTACATTCGTGAACATCATAAAATGCACTGATTTCAAAAGCACAGACGCATATTATTATAGCATTTCAGTTGTTGAGGTGAGAAAAAATGAGAAGGACGTTGCTGTACCACTAAATCTATGGCTGGGCACTGCTGAAACCAAACGAAAAGAATTCACCGTGGCTAGGTAGAGCTATTTTTTACTGACTGTCTCAGGGGACTCAAACAGAATCCATTTGTTTGTTTGTTTCTCTGTTTCACTTGTGTAGGATACCTGTCCCTGCCTCTTCAGCTTGTAGTTTGTCTGTGTCCTTGGATCTCAAGTGAGTCTCCTGTAAGGGAGCACATAGATTGTCTTGAGTGAAAGATAGCTTTGTTTAGCATGATGCTTTCCTATCTTCCTACCTACCTATCTCTTTATCTATCTGTGTAATCTATCTACCTGTCTATCTGACAGTCGTTTATCTATCTATGATCTATCATCTATCTACTATCATCTGTGTATCTATCTAATTTATCTATCATCCATATGTATGTATATCTGTTCAATCTATGTATCAATCATCTCTCTATGTATCTGTTTTCTCACTTTTGTCAACGTTCTGTCACTAGGTGCACTTTGGTTCCTCTGTGTCCTTCTCAGTCTCAATTCCATGTGTTTGTTTATGTGAGTTAGCTGTGTGTTTGGGTCTTGAGAGGAGTGGCCTTGGGTGGGAACTTCTGTGTAGGTGGCACTAGTCTGCTGTGTGTGGATGGTGTGGTTGGCCGGCTGGGCTCTTGAACTTGTGCGGGCCAGGGCCCTCCGGATTCTCTGCCCCTGGGCCATTCCTGTTGTGTTGGCGGCGTGAGCTGCGGGCATATGCAAGGCCCCACGCAGGGAGCACCGTGGCTGGCCTTCGGGATCCGAGGTAGATGCATGCCCAGTAGTATGTCTTTTTGCCTGTGCACTGATGTCACCTCGGCGGCCCTCCTTGTTGGCCCATCTCCAAAGAGCATGCGTGTAGTCATTTTTTAAGGGAACTGCCTTTTGGTGACATGCGTGGCTCTTGTGGGAAAGTGGCCCATGGGCTTGCTGAGGTGGCAGGCCAGCTAGCTTGTGGGGAAACTGCTCCCCACTGCTGTCAAGGTGGAGGTTGAGTTTCCATGCATTTAGGCATTTAGATGTGAGTGAGGTCTATTTGTAATGGAATAGTAGCGTTGAGAGCTATGTTTCCGTTCATATTTAAAGGGCACTGAGCATAAAGAGTTGGGTGATGGTGGCAGGAATTCTAGGAATGTTTATGTCCCCACACGTATTTATTTTCTGTTAAGGGAGGTGATTCTGAAGTAGCTGTTTACTCACAGATGAAGGTGTTGCATAAGTTCATCCCACGTCATCCATGGTGTGATGAAGTGGTGTAGTAGAATTAAAGCCTGTACACGTTTTCCTGATACATAGGGGACACACCAAAGGCGCTCTTTGCTGCTCTCCTATCCTGGCTTGTTACCATAACTAACTTGATGATTCAGAGTGGTCCCAGCAATATTTCCAGAAATATCTTTCTAAAATTGCATAGAAACACTTGGCAAAGATATCCCCAGAGGCTAGTGGAAAATTTTATTCTTTCTGGTCAGTGTTTGCAAGATGTTTGCCCTATCCTGCATTCCTTTGTTTCTTTTGCATCTCCTGTGATTGTAGTCCAATAGGTGCAGTGGTGTACACACACACACGCACACGCACAGACACACACACACGGCTGAGAGTTAACGGAGACCCCAGTTAGCGGAAACTGCAGCCGACACTTTAAAAAAGAAAGGTGCAAAAGTTGTGCTCCTGGTGTTCCCCCCATACGGAGCAGACTTCAAAGTGCGGAGGTGGTTGGACACAGATACCTGTGCAGACAGCTAAGCACATAAATCTATGCATATTCTCTCTCCATCCATCGTCTAAGTGCATCTCTGTTTACCTACATATCTATGTTTGTCTACTCAAGCTGATAACCAGAGTGTCATTGAGTGGGTGTTTCATCCATAGATACTGATTTCTCGCTATTCTGGAAGCAGAAGTCCTAGACCAAGGCAGTTCAGTTCCTGGTGATGTCCAATCTTCCTACTTGCGTATGTCCGCATCCCTGCTGTGTTCTCACAGGGTCGAGGGGAAAGCTCTGCCCTCTGTTCCTCTTAATAGCACTGATTGCATAATGGCAGCTCCACCCACACCTTCATGATATCTTCCAAACCCATTTACCTCCAAAGGCCCCACCTCCCAATACTATGACAGTGGGGGTTAGGGCTTCAACCCTGTCTCAATTCAAATATGAACTTGTGTGTGTGTATGTGTCTGTGTGTGTGTGTGTGTGTGTGTGTGTGTGTGTGTGTGTGTGTGTGTGTTGTGGCGGCGGGGGTTTATAGGAGTGGAAGATGGTGAGATGAGGGCTCAAAAATTCAGTTCATAACTGTATCTATCTATCATCTGTCTGTCTAATCTAACCTCCCTATATCATTTATTCTATCTAATCTATCATCTGTCATCTATATATATCTTATTTATCTGTCATCTCTGTCAATCTATTCGTCTAATCTATGAATATCTATCATCTATATAATACATCTATTTCTTTTTTTTGTAGATATTTACTTTTTATTGAAGGGTAGTTGACACACAGTATTACATTACATTAGTTTCAGGTATACAACATAGTGATTTAACATATATATCCATGATAATTCTAGGTACCAGCTATCACCATACCAAGTTATTACAAAATTTTGACTCTATTCCCTATGCTATATATTACATCCCGGTTACTTATTTATTTTAAAATTGCAAGTGTGTACATTTTCTTTGGTTTGTTTGTGAGGGCATCTCTCTTATTTATAGATCAAATGGTTGTTAACAACGGTAAAATTCTGTGTAGGGTAATCAATGCTCAATGCACAATCATTAATCCACCCCAAGCCTAATTTTCTTCAGTCTCCAATCTTCTGAGGCATAACAAACAAGTTCTTACATGGAGAACAAATTCTTACATAGTGAATAAGTTACATGGTGAACAGTACAAGGGCAGGCTTCACAGAAACTTTCGGTTGTGCTCATGCATTATGATCTATAAACAGTCAGTTCATATATGAATACTCATTTGATATTTACACTTGATTTATATGTGAATACCACATTTCTCTCTTTATTATTATTATTTGTAATAAAATGCTGAAGTGGTAGGTACATACAAGATTAAGGTAGAAAACATAGTTTAGTGTTGTAAGAGAGCAAATATAGATGAACAGGTGTGTGCCTGAAGACTATGTGTTAATCAAAGCTAGACAAGGGCAATAAAACATCCACGTATGGAGAAGATTTCTCTCAGAACAGGGGGGTGAGGTTCTAAGCCTCACCTCTGTTGATCTCCAATTTGTTACCTGATGACCCCCTGCGACTGTGCCTGTCTAAGGTTGTTCCTCCCTTGAGGAATCTTACCCGTCTCTGGCTAACCAGTCACCTTCTGGAGCCGTACAGGGAAATGTAAAGTTGGTAAGTGAGAGAGAAGCCTTATTGTTTGAAATGGTTAGCTTCTTATTTCTTTGCATATTTATGCCCTGTAGCTTCTAAGACCAGCATTTGTCTTGAGGTATCTTTAAGACTTGGAAGAATTATGATACTAGGTAACTTTGATATGAGGCATTAATTCTATGTAAGGGTTGTAATTAGGAAGGAAGAAGAAAAGCTATAGAAGTAGCAGGCGGAAGAAAACCTGGGAAGATTGATTATTTCCTTGACTTATCTTCTTGTAGAGTAACTTCAGCATGTATAGGTTTTAAGCTACTACTTCAATTGTGCACACACATTAACATAATAGGAGGATAGTTACATAACCAAAGCATACCTGTAATTACAAGCCACCTCCAGTGAAACTAAGAAAACCAGTTAGTCACCTTAGGCATTTGTGAAAACTTATCTGTGATATGGCGGATATTGTCCAACTGAACTTGAACAGTCTGAGAGAAATCAGACAAATTAAAACAACCCATTCCTGGGGAATGTTCACATCCCTTATGTTCTTTTAACAGTAAATAGTCTGTCGTTGTAAGATTTTGGAGTACTACAATTTGCACTTCTAATTCTTGGTTGAGTTCCAACAGTGTAGATCCAGTCAAATTTGTTGTTTTACTGTATGCACAGGCCAGCTTAGATATCTCCTTCTTCATTCCCATGGCAAATCCAGGAACTGGTGGGATGAGGGCATCTACAGCTGTAGCATCGCGTTGATCTTTATTTGGGTTTTTTGATGATCATCTTCTGGTATGAGTCTTCCAGAGAGTGCTGATGTTGGAAGTTCTTTTTATATCGTATCTTAGTTCATTTTCAGGTTAGACCAATTAGGCCTTGATCCTCTTTATAAACACAAACAGACCTCTTGACTACACTTTTATATTCCATTTATACACTTTTGTAGAACTCATTGGATGTTACCACACAGGAACTGCCTTTTTTTCTTTTTTTTTTGGTGTCACTAATCTACACTTATATGACGAACACGTTGTTTACTATCGCTTAACCCTATACCAGGTCCCCCCTATATTGCCCTTTATAGTCACTGTCCATCAGCATAGCAAAATGTTATAGAATCACAACTTGCCTTCTCTGTGTTGTACAGTCCTCCCCTTTCTCCCACCACCCTATGGATGCTAATCTTAATACCCCCTTTTTCTCCCCCCCTTATCCTCCCTACAAACCCATCCTCCCCAGTCCCTTTCCCATTGGTACTTGTTAGACCATTCTTGAGTTCTGTGATTATGCTGCTGTTTTGTTCCTTCAGTTTTTCCTTTGTTATTATACTCCACAGATGAGTGAAATCAGTTGGTATTTCTCTTTCTCTGCTTGGCTTATTTCACTGAGCGTAATACCGTGCAGCTCCATCCATGTTGCTCTTAATGGTAGGATTTGCCATTTTCTTATGGCTGAGTAGTATTCCATTGTATATATGTACCACATCTTCTTTATCCATTCATCTATCGATGGACATTTAGGTTGCTTCCAATTATTGGCTATTGTAAACAGTGCTGCGATAAACATAGGGGTGCATTGTTCTTTCTCATACTTTATTGCTGCATTCTTAGTTTAAATTCCTTGGAGTGCAATCCCTGTGTCAAATGGTATGCCTGTTTTGAGCATTTTGATGTACCTCCATACTGCTTTCCACAATGGTTGAACTAATTTACATTCCCTCCAGCAGTGTAGGAGGGTTCCCCTTTCTCCACAGCATTGCCAACGTTTGTTGTTGTTTGTATTTTGTATGGCAGCCATCCTTACTGGTGTTAGGTGATACCTCACTGTAGTTTTAATTTGCATTTCTCTGATAATTAGTGATGTGGAGCATCTTTCCATGTGTCTGTTGGCCATCTGTATTTCTTTTTGAGAACCGTCTGTTCGTTTCCTCTTCCCATTTTTTAATTCGATTATTTTTTGTTTGTTGTTGAGGTGTGTGAGCTCTTTATATATTCTTTACATCAAGCATTTACTGCATGTGTCATTTTCAACTATATTCTCTGATACTGTAGGGTTCCTTTATGTTCTACTGATGATGTCTTTTGCCGTTCAGAAGTTTTCAGCTTAATATAGTGCCACTTGTTCATTTTTGCTGTTCTTTCCTTACGCGGGGATATATGTTGAAGAAGAGGTCACTCATGTTTATGTCTAAGAGGTTTTTGCCTATGTTTTCTTCCAAGAGTTTAATGGTTTCATGACTTACATTCAGGTCTTTGATCCATTTTGAGTTTACTTTTTTATATGGGGTTAGACTATGGTCCAGTTTCATTCTCCTACATGTAGCTGTCCTGTTTTGCCAGCACCATCTGTTGAAGAGACTGTCATTTCACTATTGTATGTCCATGGCTTCTTTATCAAATATTAATTGACCATATATATTTGGGTTAATGTCTGGAGTCTTTAGTCTGTTCCACTGGTCTGTGGCTCTGTTCTTGTGACAGTACCAAATTATCTTGATTACTATGGCTTTATAATAGAGCTTGAAGTTGGGGAGTGAGAACCACCCTACTTTATTCTTCTTTCTCAGGATTGCTTTGACTATTCGGGGTCTTTGGTGTTTCCATATGAATTTTTGAATTATTTGTTCCAGTTCATTGAAGAATGTTGCTGGTAGTTTCATAGGGATTGCATCAAATCTGTATATTGCTTTGGGAAGGATGGAAATTTTGAAGATATTAATTCTTCCTAGCCTCGAGCATGGGGTGAGTTTCCATTTGTTAGTGTCCCCTTTAATTTCTCTTAAGACTGACTTGTATTCTTCAGAGTATATGTCTTCCACTTCTTTGGTTAGGTTTAGTCCGAGGTATTTTTTTTTTTTGATGCAATTGTGAAAGGAGTTGTTTTAATGATTTCTCTTTCTGTTGGTTCATTGTTAGTGTATAGGAAAGCCACAGATTTCTGTGTGTTGATTTTGTATCCTGCAAATTTGCTGTATTCTGATATCATTTCTAGTAGTTTTTGGTTGAAGTCTTTAGGGTTTTTTATGTACAGTGTCATGTCATTGGCAAATAGTAACAGTTTAACTTCTTCTTTACCAATCTGGATTCCTTGTATTTTTTTGTTTTGTCTGATTGCCATGACTAGGACCTCCAGTACTATGTTAAAAAACAGTGGGGAGAGTGGGCATCCCTGTCTAGTTCCCGATCTCAGAGGAAATGCTTTCATCTTCTCACTGTTCAATATAATGTTGGCTGTGGGTTTATCATAGATGGCCTTTATTGTGTTGAGGTACTTGCCGTCTATTCCCATTTTGCTGAGAGTTTTTATCATGAATGGATGTTGAACTTTGTCAAATGCTCTTTCAGCATCTACGGAGATGATCATGTGGTTTCTGTCTTTCTTTTTATTGATGTGTTGGATGATGTTGATGGACTTTCGAATGTTGTACCATCCTTGCATCACTGGGATGAATTCCACTTGGTCATGGTGTATGATCCTTTTGATGTATTTTTGAATACCGTTTGTTAATATTTTTTTGATAATTTTTGCATCTACTTTCATCAGGAATATTGGTCTGTAGTTTTCTTTTTTGCTGGTTTCTTTACCTTGGTTTGCTATAAGGGTGATGTTAGCTTCATAGAATGAGTTTGGGAGTATTCGCTCCTCTTCTATTTTTTGGAAAATTTTAAGGAGAATGGGTATTATGTCTTCCCTGTATGTCTAGTAAAATTCAGAGGTAAATCCATCTGGCCCGGGGTTTTTGTTCTTTGGTAGAATTTGATTACTGCTTCAATTTCATTGCTGGTAATTGGTCTGTTTAGATTTTCTGTTTCTTTCTGGGTCAGTCTTGGAAGTTTGTATTTTTCTTGGAGGTTATCCATTTCTCCTTGGTTTCCCAGCTTGTTAGCATATAGGTTTTCATAGTACTCTCTAATAATTCTTTGCATTTCAGTGGGTTCCCACATGATTTTTCCTTTCTCTTTTCTGATACTGTTGATTTGGTTGACTCTCTTTTCATCTTAATAAGTCTGGCTTGAGGCTTATCTATTTTGTTTATTTTCTCAAAGAATCATCTCTTGGTTTCATTGATTTTTGATACTGTTTTATTCTTCTCAGCTTTATTTATTTCTTCTCTGATCTTTATTATGTCCCTCCCTCTGCTGACGTTACGCCTCATTTGTTTTTCTTTTCCTATTTCAATAATTGAGACATTAGACCATTCATTTGGGGTTGTTCTTCCTTTTCTAAATATGCCTGGATTGCTATATACTTTCCTCTTAAGACTGCTTTTGCTGTGTCCCACAGAAGTTGTGGCTTAGTGTTGTTGTTCTCATTTGTTTCCTTATATTGCTGGATCTCCATTTTCATTTGGTCACTCATCCATTGATTATTTAGGAGCGTGTTGTTTAGCATCCATGTGTTTTTGAGCCTTTTTGCTTTATTTCTCATTCTATGCCTTTGTGGTCTGAAAAGTTGGTTGGTAAGATTTCAATCTTTTGGAATATACTGTGGCTCTTTTTGTTACGTAGTATGTGGTCTATTCTGGAGAATGTTCCATGTGCACTTGAGAAGAATGTGCATCCTGTTGTTTTCATATGTAGTCTTCTGTAGAAGTCTATTAGGTCCATCTGTTCTAATGTGTTGTTCAGTGCCTCTGTGTCCTTACTTATTTTCTGTCTGGTGGATCTGTCCTTTGTAGTGAGTGGTGCGTTGAACTCTCCTAGAATGAATGCATTGCATTCTATTTCCTCCTTTAGTTCTGTTTATATTTGTTTCAGGTATGTTGGTGCTCCTGTATTGGGTCCATATATATTTATAATGGTTATGTCCTCTTGATGGGCTGAGTCCTTTATCATTATGTAATATCCTTCTTTGTCTTTTGTTACTTTCTTTATTTAGAAGTCTGTTTTGTCTGATACCAGAATTGCAACACCTTTCTTCTCTCTGTTGTTTGCATGAAATATCTTTTTCCATCCCTTGACTTTAAGTCTGTGCAGGTCTTTGGGTTTGAGGTGAGTCTCTTGTAAGCAGCATATGGATGGATCTTGCTTTTTTATCCATTCTATTACTCTGTGTCTCTTGATTGGTGCATTCAGTCCATTTACATTTAGGGTGATTATTGAAAGGTATGAATTTATTGCATTGCAGGCTTTAAGTTTGTGGTTACCAAAGGTTTAGGGTTAGCTTCTTTACTATCTTACTGTCTGACTTAACTGACTTGTGGAGCTATTATAAAAGCGGTCTGATGATTCTTTATTTCTCTCCCTTCTTATTCATCCTCCGCCCTTTTTCATATGTTGGGTGTTTTTTTCTGTGCTCTTTTTAAGAGTGCTCCCATGTAGAGCAGACCCTGTAGGATGCCCTGATGAGGTGGTTTGTGGGAGGCAAATTCCCTCAACTTTTGCTTGTCTGGGAATTGTTTAATCCCTCCTTCATATTTAAATGATATTCGTGCTGGATACAGTAGTCTTGGTTCAAGGCCCTTCTGTTTCATTTCATTAAGTATATCATGCCATTCTCTTCTATCCTGTAGGGTTTCTGTTGAGAAGTCTGATGATAGCCTGATGGGTTTTCCTTTGTAGGTAACCTTTTTTTCCTCTCTGGATGCCTTTAATTCTTTGTCCTTGTCTTTGATCTTTGCCATTTTAATTATTATGTGTCTTGCTGTTGCCTGCCTTGGATCCCTTGTCATGGAAGTTCTGTGTACCTCTGTGGTCTGAGAAGCCATTTCTTCCCCTAGTTTAGGGACGTTTTCTTCAATTATTTCTTCAAAGACACTTTCTATCCCTTTATCTGTCCTCTCCTTCTGGTATTCCTATAATGCCTATATTATTCCTTTTTGATTGGTCACTCTGCTCTCTTAAAATTCTTTCATTCCTGGAGATCCTTTTATCTCTCTCTGCACCAGCTTCTCTGCGTTCCTGTTCTCTGTTTTCTAGTCCATCAATGGTCTCTTGAATCTCGTCCATTCTGTTTTGAAGTCCTTCCAGAGATTTTTTTATTTCTGTATTCTCCTTCCTTAGTTTTTGCATATTTCTCTGCAAGTCCATTAGCATGTTTATGACTTTTGTTTTAATTATTTTTTAGGAAGACTGGCTAAATCTGTCTCCCCAGGTTCCTTCTCAGGGGAAGATGAAGCAGATGCCGAAGCTGTCTGGGTTACTCTTGTCTGGTTCATATTTTTTGGACTTTTCATGTGGACAGGTGCTACTGGCTGTCAGCTGGGTGGGCCAAACTTTTCAAATGCTACTGGCCTTTCTTTACTGGGACAACTGCGACCCCTCGTGGCTTGTGTTAGGTAATTGCGTGTAGACTGGGTCTTTGTGTCTTGCCTGGCCGGAGTGGAGGAACTTCCCTTTCTGTGGGCGTTTTACCTTAGGCTGCTTCTCTGCTTTCACAGTGCCTGGATTGGTAGTGGACGGGGTAGCTGCTTGGTGGTTTACCTCCATGAGGGGTCTCAGAGCTGTTGCCCAGGGTGTTAGTGTGCCCGGTTTTCCCAGTACTTTCCAGCTGCTGGTCTGTGACCTGTGTGGTTTCCTTCTAGCTGTTAAGACCCTGTCCCTTTCAGACTTTCAAAAAGCCCGCGCTTTTCTTTGTCACAGGGGCATCATCTTCGGCACCTGCTCAGAGGACTTGCTGCCCTGTTTCCTTAGTATCCAGGGCCCCCCGCGCATGCACTGTGTCTGTGCTCTGGTGCAGTTGGCTGGGGCTAGTTTTTCAGCAGTCTTGGGCTCCGTCTCCCTCCCGCTCTGCCTATTCTTCTCCTGCCGGGAGCTGGGGAAGGGTCACTCAGGTCATGCCTGGCTGGGGATTCTATCTTACCCCTTTCACCAGGCGCTGGGTTCTCGTTGGTGTAGTTGTAGTCTGGCTGTTGTCCTGTGTCTTCTGGTCTCTCTTTTAGGATTATTTGAATTTGTTGTATTTTCAAAAATATATGTGATTATGTCAGGAGATTCCCACTGTCCTACTCATACTGCCATGTTTTCTCTGCACTGCGGTTTTATTTTCTGTAGCTCCCTGAGGATGCTCCTGATGTTTATTTTGAGATCACTTACTTCAGGAAGATTGATTTGAGTCCATTTATCAGGTTCCTTTGAAGTTTCATATTTGTAGGTGGCGCCCTATAGCTCCCAGAAGCCTTACTCTCTGGAGATGCTCAGACCTTGGGCGGATGGCAGGTGTCCCGGGGAGCAGTGCCGGTGCCCATCCCCGCTGGGGGGAAAGAGGTCTTTCGTGCTTCCCAGCCACAGTGCCCGTCTCCAGTGCCAGGGCCAGTTTGCGGAGCATGCAGGGAGAAGCTGCCGTAGGTTGGGGCAGCCATTTTTCAGATCGGTGCCAGTGGGAAGGCAGTCCGTCTACCAGTCACATCACGTTAAGTTGCCTTGGAGCTGCGAGGTCAGCCAGGGGGATGGAGTGCCCGGAGCTCCTGAAAGCTCCCCTGACTGCCGTCCAGAATGTACCCAGGCACTTTGGCGCACCTGTCCTTTCTCCTGAGTGGCAAGCCCTGTGAGAGCTTTGCCCCTTTAGCAGTTCTCTCGCTGTTAGGAAGTCTCTCAGACTGTCCGCCTTTCTTTTGTCCCACATTGGCTGGATGTGGATCCCTGTGTTGTCCCACAAGTGGCTGGAATCTCAAGTCCCTCGAAGTCTTCTACCTGTCTTTGATTTCCAACTCCACCGATTCTCCAGAGCATAGCACGTGTACGGTAGGTTCGTGCTCCCAGAGCACATCTCCAGGACTGTACATCACACTTCTCCTAGAGTTGACAGCCTGCACAGCAGCGTTGTTCCCTGCTGCTCTTCCAGGATTTGGTATAGTTGTTCTATTTCCATATAGTATGTAAGTATGTAGTTTTGGTTTTGGGAGGAGGATTCCGCCTCCCCTCTCACGTGAGCCACCATCTTTAAACCCATCAGCACATCTTTACATTTTTTTTCAGTTTCTCTTGTGTAGGTTACCTATCCAAACCAACTCAATTTTTAGTTTGTCTTCGTCCTTGGAACTCAAGTGATTCTCCTGTAAAGGAGCACATAGGTGGTCTTGAGTTTCCATCCCATCTTTTAACCATGTGTCTTTTGATTAGAGCACACAGAGCCTGTCCTTTTATTCTGACAATTGAGAGCTGTGTACTTATTGCCCTTAAAAAATATTTTTTGTTAACATTAATCTACAATCACGCTAGAACATTATGATCACCAAGTACAAGTCCCCCAAAAAACCCCGTTAGAGAAGCTGTCCATCAGCGTAGTTGTATGATTAGACCCCTTCACCATGTCCACCCACACACCCCGTTACAGTAGCTGTCCATCAGCATGTAGTAACATGCTGTAGAAACACTACTTGTCTTCTCTGTGTTGTACAGCATTCCCCGTGCTCCCACCACCCCACACATTATAAATGCTAATCCTAATGAACCCTTCCTTTCTCCCCGCCCTTTTCCCTCCCTTCCCACCCACCCTGCCCAGTCACTTTTCCTTTGGTAACTGTTAGTCCACTTTTGGTTTCTGTGAGTCTGCTGCTGTATTTTACCTACAGTGTTTCTTTGTTGTTATACTCCACACATGAGTGAAATCATTTTCTACTTGTCTTTCTCCGCCTGGCCTATTTCACTGAGCATAGTACCATCTTGCTCCATCCACATCATTGCAAATGGTAGGATTTGTTTTCTTCTTATGGCTGCTTACTGCAATTTTTAAACTGGACTTCATTCTAACTTTTTGTTCGTAGTTTCTCTATCTGCTTTCACCATTGATCTCCTGGTTATGAGCAACAGCTTTGTGTTAATTGATATGCATCTGTATGTATGTATGTATGTATCTATCTATCTATCTATCTCTCTGCCTGTCTGTCTGTCTGTCTGTCCGTCTATCTATCTATCTATCTATCTATCTATCTATCTATCTATCTATCTATCTATCTATCTATCCATCCTTCTATCTTTCCTTCTATCTATCTATCATCTATCTATGTATCTATGTATGTACCTATCTATGAGTCTGTCTATCTATCTATCTATCTATCTATCTATCTATCTATCTATCTATCTATCTATCTACCTATCTTCCTATCATCTATCTGTCATGTCTATCATCTTTCATCTGTCATCTATCTAACTATCTATGAATCAATCATCTTTTTGTCTGCCCATCTATCCTTATGTACAGAACAGTTAACAACATCGCCTAGGTCATTTCCCTACATTATGCTTCCAAAAACCTTGCAAGATAACTAGGCCATAGGTAGAGCACTGGGTTCACTGAGAAACTTTCAGGTCGATACAGCCGCGTGTGCTTACAAAACCAGTAAATGGTGGTGCAGGGACTTGCTCCCATATCTCTGACCTCTGTCCTCTTTTACCTCCTTCTCACTTGCTGACTGTATTTAGCCACATTCATTGAATAAGTGCTCCCTGAAGACAACAAGTATCCTTCCTCTGGGCCTGTTGAAGACAGAACACTCTACTTGGTGTTTTATTCACCACCATGTTTGAGGGACATTGGCGTGATCACCGCTAATAGGAGGAGGGACAAATAAAAAGGAACACATTTTTCTAAACAGCAGCATTTGGGAGCAATGAGAGTGTTGTGGAGTTACGTGTTTGTTTGAGTGTCCAAACTTCCTTCTTTAGGTGGTTATTACTTCTTTACATTCAAGAACATCATAAAACCCAGTGATTTCAAAACCCAGACGCATATTATTCAGCAATTCAGTTATTGAGGTGAGAAAAAATGAGAAGGACATTGCTGTACCACTAAATCTATGGCTGGACACTGCTGATACCAAACAAAAAGAATTCACGTTGGCTAGATAAGGCTATTTTCTATTGACTGTCTCTGGGGACTCAAACAGAATCCATTTGTTTGTTTGTTTGTTTCTCAGTTTCACTTGTGTAGGCTACCTGTCCCCGCCCCTTTGGATTGTAGTTTGTGTCCTTGGATTTCAAGTGAGGCTCCTGTAAGGGAGCATGTAGATAGTCTTGAGGGAAAGATAGCATGTTTAGTATGATGCTTTCCTATCTACCTACCTACGTATCTCTTTATCTATCTATGTCATCTATATACCTATGTATCTGTCTATCATCTATCTATGTTCTATCATCTATCTTGTATCATCTGTGTATCTATCTAATTAATCTATCATCCATATGTATGTATATCAGTCCAATCTATGTATCAATCATTTGTCTATGTATCTGTTTTCTCACTTTTGTCAACGTTCTGTCACTAGGTGCACTTTGATTCCTCTTTGTCGTTCTCAGTCTCAATTCCTTGTGTTTGTTTATATGAATTAGCTGTGTGTTTGGGTCTCGAGAGGAGTGGCCTTGTGTGGGAACTTCTCCTGCGTAGGTGGCAAGAGTCTGCTGGGTTTGGATAGAGTGGTTGGCTGCTGGGCTCTTGAACATGTGTAGGCCAGGCCCCTCAGGCTGCTCTGCCCCTGGGCCATTCCTGCTGTGGCAGCTGTGTGAGCTGTGGGGCCTATCCGAGGACCCATGCAGCAAACACTCTGGCGGGCCTGCAGGGTCCGATTCAGGGGCATGCCCTGTAGTAGGTCGTTATGCCTGTGCACCGATGTCACCTCAGCGGCCCTCCTTGGTGGCCCATCTCCAGTGACCATGTATGTAGTCACTGGTTAAGGGAACTGCCTTTCGGCGACATGCGGTGCTCTTGTGTGCCGGCGGCCGATGGGCTTGCTAAGGTGGCAGGCCAGCTAGCATGTGGGAAAACTTCTCCCCTCTGCTGTCAAGGTGGAGGTTGAGTTTCAGTGCATTTAGGCATTTAGATGTGAGTGAGGTCTATCTAAAATGGATTAGTAGCATTTAGAGCTATATTTCCGTTCATATGAAAAGGGTGCTGAGCATAAAGTGTTGTGTGATGGTGGCAGGAATTCTAGGAATGTTTATGTCTCTGCACTTATTTATTTTCTGTTAAGGGAGGTGATTCTGAAGTAACTTTTTACTCACAGATGAAGGTGTTGAATAAGGTCATCAAACGTCAGCCATGGTGAGATGAAGTGGTGTAGTAGAATTAAAGCCTGTACACCTTGGCCTGATATGTAGGAGACACACCGTTTGTGCTCTTTGCTGCTCTCCTGTCCTGGCTTATTACCTTAACTAACTTGATGGTTCAGAATGGTCCCAGCAACATTTCCAGCAATATCTTTCTAAAACTGCATAGAAACACTTGGCAAAGATAGCCCCAGAGGCTAGTGGATAATCGTACTCTTTCTGGTCATAGTTTGCAAGATGTTTGCCTTGCCTGCGTTCCTTTGTTACTTTTGCATCTCCTGTGATTGTAGACCGATAGAGGCAGTGGTGTACACACACACATGCACACGTAAAGACACGCACACACGGCTGAGAGTTAACGGAGACCCCAGTTAGCGGAAACTGCAGCCCACACATTAAAAAAGAAACGTGCATTGGTTGTGCTCCTAGTGTTTCCCCCATATGGTGCAAACTTCAAAGTGCAGAGGTGGTTGGATACAAATACCTATGCAGACAGCTTAGCACGTATATCTATGCGTAGGTTCTCTCCATCCATCGTCTAAGTGCATCTCAGTATTCCTACATGTCTATGTTAGCCTGCTCAAACTGATAACCAGAGTGTCATTGAGTGGGATTTTCATCCATAGACACTGATTTCTCCCTATTCTGAAAGCAGAAGTCCAAGACCAAGGCAGGTTCAGTTCCTGGTGTGGTCCCTTCTTCTGGTTTGCATATGGCCACATCCATGCTGTGTCCTCACAGGGTCAAGGGAGAAAGCTCTGTTTTCAATTCCTCTTAATAGCACTGACTGCATAATGGCAGCTCCACCCACACCCCCATAATATCTTCCAAACCCAATTACCTCCAAAGGCCCCACCTCCCAATACCATGACAGTGGGGGTTAGGTCTTCAACCCTGTCTCAGTTCAAATATGAACTTGTGTGAGTGTATGTATGTGTGTGTGTGTGTGAGTGTGTGTGTGTGTGTTGTGGGGGCAGATGGTTAGAGGAACAGAAGATGGTGAGGTGTGGTCCCAAAAATTCAGTTCATAACTCTGTACCTATCTATCATCTATCTTTCTAATATAACCTCCCTACATCATCTATTCTATTTAGTCTATCATCTGTCATCTATATATATCTAATCATTCTGTCATCTCTGTCAATCTTTTCATTTAATCTATGAATATCTACCATCTATCTAATAAATCTATTTCTTTTTTTTAATATATTTATTTTTTAATTGAAGGGTATTTGACACACAGTATTACATTACATTAGTTTCAGGCGAACAATATATTGATTTAACATTTATATCCATGATAATTCTAGGTAGCAGCTATCACCATACCAAGTTGTTACAATATTTTGACTATATTCCTTATGCTATACATTACATCATGGTTACTTATTTATTTTACAATTGGAAGTTTGTACATTTTTTGTTTGTTTGTTTGTTAGGGCATCTCTCATATTTATAGATCAAATGGTTTTTAACAACAATAAATTTCTGTATAGGGAAGTCAATGATCAATGGACAATCATTAATCCACCCTAAGACTAGTTTTCGTCAGTCTCCATTCTTCTGAGGCATAACAAACAAGTTCCTCCATGGAGAACAAATTCTTACATAGTGAATAAGTTACATGGTGATCAGTAAAAGTGCAGTCATCACAGAAACTTTCGGTTTTGCTCATGCATTATGAACTATAAACAGTCAGTTCAAATATGAATACTCATTTGATTTTTATACTTGATTTATATGTGAGTACCACATTTCTCCCTTTACTATTATTATTTTTAATAAAAAGCTGAAGTGGTAGGTAGATACAAGATAAAGGTAGAAAACATAGTTTAGTGTTGTAAGAGAGCAAATTTAGATGATCAGGTGTGTGCCTGTAGACTATGTGTTAATCCAAGCTAGACAAGGGCAATAAAACATCCACGTATGCAGAAGATTTCTCTCAGAACAGGGGGGGTGTGGTTCTAAGCCTCACCTCTGTTGATCCCCAATTTCTCATCTGATGACACAATGCAATTGTGCCTGTCTTAGGTTGTTCCTCCCTTGAGGAATCTTACCCATCTCTGGCTAACCAGTCATCTTCTAGAGCCATACAGGGAAATGTAAATTTGGTAAGTGAGAGAGAAGCCTTACTGTTTGAAATGGTTAGGTTTTAATTTATTTGCATATTTATGCCCTGTAGCTTCTATTCCCAGCATTTGTCTTGAGGTATCTTTAACACTTGGAGGAATTATGATACTCGGTAACTTTGATATGAGGCACGAATTTTATTTAAGGGTTGTAATTAGAAATTAAGAAGAAAAGCAATAGAAGTAGCAGGCAGAAGAAAACATGGGAATATTGATTACTTCTTTGACATATCTTCTTGTAGAGTAACTTCAGCATGTATAGGTTTTAAGCTACTACTTCAATTGCGCACACACATTTACATAATAGGAGTATAGTTACATAACCAAAGCATACCTGTAATTACCAGCCATCTCCAGTGAAACCAAGAAATCCAGTTCGGCACCTTAGGCATTTGTGAAAACTTATCTATGATATGGTCGATTTTGTCCAACTGAACTTGAACAGTCAGAGAGAAATCAAAGAATTTAAATGACCCATTCCTGGGGAATGTTCACATCCCTTATGTTCTTTTAACAGTAAATAGTCTGTAGTTGTAAGATTTTGGAGCGCTACAATTTGCACTTCTAATTCTTGGTTGAGTTCCAACAGTATAGATCCAGTCAAATTTGTTGTTTTACTGTATGCACAGGCCAGCTTAGATATCTCCTTCTTCATTCCCATGGCAAATCAAAGAACTGGTGGGATGAGTGCATCTACAGCTGTAGCACTGCGTGGATCTTTTTTGGGGGTTTTGATGATCATCTTCTGGTATGAGTCTTCCAGAGAGTGCTGATGTTGGAAGTTTTTTTCATATCATATTTTAGTTCATTTTCGGGGTAGATCAATTAGGCTTTGATCCTTTGTATAAACACAAACAGTCCCTTTGATTACACTTTTATATGCCCTTTATACTCTTGTGTAGGACTATTTGGATGTTAACACACAGGAACTGCCTTTTTTTTTTTTTGGTATCACAAATCTATACTTAGATGATGAATATTATGTTTACTAGGCTCTCTCCTATACCATGTAGCCCCATAAACCCCTTTACAGTCACGGTCCATCAGCATAGCAAAATGTTGTAGAATCACTACTTGCATTCTCTGTGTTGTACATCCCTCCCTTTTCTCCTACCCACCCATGCATGCTAATCTTAATACCCCCCTACTTCTCTCCCCCTTCTCAAGATGTACCCACCCATCTTCCCCAGTCCCTTCCCCTTTGGTGCCTGTTAGTCCATTCTTGAGTTCTGTGATTCTGCTGCTGTTTTGTTTCTTCAGTTTTCCTTTATTCTTATATTCCACAGATACGTGAAATCATTTGGTATTTCTCTTTCTCCGCTTGGCTTGTTTCACTGAGCATAATACCCTCCAGCTCCATCCATGTTGCTGCAAATGGTAGGATTTGCCCTTTTCTTATGGCTGAGGAGTATTCCATTGTGTATATGTACCACATCTTCTTTATCCATTCATCTATCGATGGACATTTAGGTTGCTTCCAATTCTTGGCTATTGTAAATAGTGCTGCGATAAACATAGGGGTGCACTGATCTTTCTCATACTTGATTGCTGCATTCTTAGGGTAAATTCCTAGGAGGGCAATTCCTGGGTCAAATGGTAAATCTATTTTAAGGATTTTGATGTACCTCCATAATGCTTTCCACAATGGTTGAACTAAATTACATTCCCACCAGCAGTGTAGGAGGGTTCCCCTTTCTCCACAGCCTTGCCAACATTTGTTGTTGTTTGTCTTTTGGATGGCAGCCATCCTTACTAATGTGAGGTGATACCTCATTGTAGTTTTAATTTGCATTTCTTTGATAATAATTGATGTGGAGCATTTTTTAATGCGTCTGTTGGACATCTGTGTTTCTTTTTCGGAGAACTGTCTGTTCAGTTCCTCTGCCCATTTTTTAATTGGGTTATTTGTTTTATGTTTGTTGAGGCGAGTGAGCTCTTTATATATTCTGGACATCATGCCTTTATCGGATGTGTCCTTTTCAAATATATTCTCCCATACTATAGGGTTCCTTTTTGTTCTACTGATGATGTCTTTTGCCATACAGAAGCTATTCAGCTTAATATAGTCCAACTTATTCATTTTTGCTGTTGTTTACCTTGCCTGGGGAGATATGTTAAGGAAAAGGTCACTCATGTTTATGTCTAAGAGGTTTATGCCTATGTTTTCTTCCAAGAGTTTAATGGTTTCATGACTTACATTCTGGTCTTTGATCCATTTTGAATTTACTTTTGTATATGGGGTTAGACAATGGTCCAGTTTCTTTCTCCTACATGTAGCTGTCCTGTTTTGCCAGCACCATCTGTTGAAGAGACTGTCATTTTGCCATTGTATGTCCATGGCTCCTTTATCAAATATTAATTGACCATATATGTCTGGGTTAATATCTGGATTCTCTAGTCTGTTCCATTGGTCTGTGGCTCTGCTCTTGTGCCAGTACCAAATTGTCTTGATTACTATGGCTTTATAATAGAGCTTGAAGTTGGGGAGTGAGATCCCCCCTACATATTCTCCTTTCTCAAGATTGCTTTGGCTATTCGGGGTCTTTGGTGTTTCTATATGAATTTTTGAATTATTTGTTCCAGTTTATTGAAGAATGTTGCTGGTAGTTTCATAGAGATTGCATCAAATCTGTATATTGCTTTGGGCAGCATGGCCATTTTGATGATGTTAAATCTTCCTAGACACGAGCATGGGATGAGTTTCTATCTGTTAGTGTCCCCTTTAATTTCTCTTAAGAGTGACTTGTCGTTTTCAGAGTATAAGTCTTTCACTTCTTTGGTTAGGTTTATTCCTAAGTATTTTATTTTTTTTGATGCATTTGTGAATGTAGTTGTTTTCCTGATTTCTCTTTCTGTTGGTTCATTGTTAGTGTATAGGAAAGCCACAGATTTCTGTGTGTTGATTTTGTATCCTGCAACTTTGGTGTTATCCGATATCAGTTCTAGTAGTTTTGGGGTGGAGTCTTTAAGGTTTTTTATGTACAGTATCATGTCTTCTGCAAATAGTGACAGATTAACTTCTTCTTTACCGATCGGATTCCTTGTATTTCTTTGTTTTGTCTGATTGCCCTGGCTAGGGCCTACAGTACTATGATAAATAACAGTGGAGAGAGTGGGCATCCCTGTCTTGTTCCCGACCTCAGAGGAAATGCTGTCAGCTTCTCGCTGTTCAATATAATGTTGGCTGTGGGTTTATCATAGATGGCCTTTATTATATTGAGGTACTTTCCCTCTATTCCCATTTTGCTGAGAGTTTTTATCATAAATGGATGTTGAACTTTGTCAAATGCTTTTTCATCATCTATGGAGATGATCATGTGGTTTTTGTCTTTCTTTTTGTTGATGTGGTTGATGATGTTGATGGACTTTCGAATGTTGTACCATCCTTGCATCCCTGAGATGAATCCCACTTGGTCATGTTGTATGATCCTTTTGATGTATTTTTGAATTTGGTTTGCTAATATTTTGTTTTGTATTTTTGCATCTACGATCATCAGGGATATTGGTTTGTATTTTTCTTTTTTGGTGGGGTATTTGCCTGGTTTTGGTATTAGGGTGATATTCGTTTCACAGAATGAGTTTGGGAGTAACCCCTCCTCGTCTATTTTTTTTGGAAAACTCTAAGGAGAAAGGGTATTATGTCTTCCCTGCATGTCTAATAAAATTCCGAGGTATATCCACCTGGCCCGGGGTTTTGTTCTTTGGTAGTTTTTTAATTACCCCTTCAATTTCGTTGCCGGTAATTTGTTCTGTTTAGATTTTCTGTTTCTTTCTGGTTCAGTCTTGGAAGCTTGTATTTTTGTAGGAAATTTTTCATTTCTCCTAGGTTTCCCAGCTTGTTAGCATATAGGTTTTCATAGTATTCTCTAATAATTCTTTGTATTTCTGTATGGTCTCTCGTGATTTTTCCTTTCCCCTTTCTGATACTGTTGATTTGTGTTGACTCTCTTTTCTTCTTAATAAGTTTAACTAGAGGCTTATCTATTTTGTTTATATTCTCGAAGAACCTGCTTTTGGTGTAATTGATTTTTGCTATTGTTTTATTCTTCTCAGTTTTATTTATTTCTTCTCTGATCTTTATTATGTCCCTCCTTCTGGTGACCTTAGGACTCATTTGTACTTCTTTTTCCTATTTCGATAATTGTGACATTAGACCATTCATTTCGGATTGTTCTTCCTTTTTTAAATATGCTTGGATTTGTATTACTATATATTTTCCTCTTAGGACTTCTTTTGCTGTGTCGCACAGAAGTTGGGGCTTAGGGTTGTTGTTGTCATGTGTTTCCATATATTGCTGGATCTCCATTTTGATTTGGTCATTGATCCTTTGATTATTTAGGAGGGTGTTGTTAAGTCTCCATATATTTGTCAGCCTCTGCTTTCTTTGTATGGTTTATTTCTAATTTTATGTATTTATGATCTGAAAAGTTGGTTGGTAGGATTTCAATCTTTTGGAATTTTCTGAGGCTCTTTTTGTGGCCTATTATGTGGTCTATTCTGGACAATGTTCCATGTGCACTTGATAAGAATGTATATCCTGTTGCTTTGGGATGTAGCGTTTGATAGATGTCTATTAGGTCCATCTGCTCTACTGTGTTGTTCAGTGCTTCCGTGTCCTTACTTATTTTCTTCCCGGTGGATCTATCCTTTGCGGTGAGTGGTGTGTTGAAGTCTCCTAAAATGAATGCATTGCAGAATATTTCCCCCTTTAGTTCTGTTAGTATTTGTTTCATATATGCTGGTGCTCCTGTTTTGAGTGCATATATATTTCGAGTGGTTATATCTTCTTGTTGGTCTGAGAGCTTTATCATTATGAAGTGTCCTTCTTTATCTCTTCTTACTTTCTTAGTTTTGAAGTCTATTTTGTCTGATATTAGTACTGAAACCCCTGCTTTCTTCTCGCTGTTGTTTGCTTGAAATAAGTTTTTCCATCCCTTGACTTTTAGTCTGTATATGTCTTTGGGTTTGAGGTGAGTTTCTTGTAAGCAGCATATAGATGGGTCTTGTTTGTTTATCCATTCTATTAGTCTGTGTCTTTTGGTTGGTGCATTCAGCCCATTAACATTTAGGGTGACTATTGAAAGATATGTACTTATTGCCATTGCAGGCTTCAAATTCGTCGTTACCAAAGGTTCAAGGTTAGCCTCTTTAGTATCTTACGGCCTAACTTAGCTCGCTTATTGAGCTGTTATATACATTGTCTGGAGATTCTTTTCTTCTCTCCCTTCTTATTCCTCCTCCTCGATTCTTCATACATTGGGTGTTTTGTGCTGTGCTCTTTCTAGGAGTGCTCCCATCTAGAGCAGTCCCTGTAAGATGTCCTGTAGAGGTGGTTTGTGGGAAGAAAATTCCCTCAGCTTTTGTTTGTCTGGGGATTGTTTAATCCCGTCATATTTGAATGATAGTCGTACTGGATACAGTATCCTTGGTTCAAGGCCCTTCTGTTTCATTGTATTAAATATATCATGCCATTCTCTTCTGGCCTGTATGGTTTCTGTCAAGAAGTCTGATGTAAGCCTGATGGGTTTTGTTTTATAGGTGACCTTTTTCTCTCTAGCTGCCTTTAAATTTACTTCCTTGTCCTTGATCTTTGCCATTTTAATTATTATGTGTCATTATGTTTTCCTCCTTGGATCCTTTCTGTTGGGGTTTCTGTGTATTTCCGTGGTCTGTTCGATTTTTTCCTCCCCCAGTTTGGGGAAGTTTTCAGCAATTATTTCTTCTAAGATACTTTCCATCTCTTTTCCACTCTCTTCTTCTTCAGAAACCCCTATAATACGGATATTTTTCCTTTTGTATTAGTCACACAGTTCTCTTAATATTGTTTCATTCCTGGAGATCCTTTTATCTCCCTGTATGTCAGCTTCTATGCGATCCTATTCTCTGGTTTCAGTTCAATCAATGGTCTCTTGCATCCTATCCATTCTTCTTATAAACCCTTCCAGAGTTTGTTTCATTAATGTGATCTCCTTTCTGGAATCTTTGAACTCCCTCCGGACTTCATCCCATATCTCTTGCGTATTTCTCTGCATCTCTGTCAGCATGTTTATGATTTTATTTTGAATTCTTTTTCAGGAAGACTGGTTAGGTCTGTCTCCTTCTCTGGTGCTGTCTCTGTGATCTTTGACTGCCTGTTGCTTTGCCTTTTCATGGTGATAGGAATAGTTTGCAGAGCTGGAATGAGTGACGGCTGGAAGGACATCATTTCTTGTTGGTTTGTGGCCCTCCTCTCCTGGAATAACAGCGACCTCTAGTGGCTTGTGCTGGGCAGCTTCGTGCAGACACGGTTTCTGCTTCCTCCCCGACTGCTATGGAGTTTATCTCCGCTGTTGCTCTGGGCGTGGCCTGGCTTGGGCAGCTGCTCCAATGTGGTTGAGTCGCGTTGGAGTGGGAGCGGCTGGGAGGCTATTTATCTCTTTAAGGTGCCTCCCTGCTCCCTGCAGCCCAGGGGTTATTTTGCCCAGAGATCCCCAGATTCCCTACAAATGGATTAAGTGTCCCACCCTGCCCCTTTAAGACTTCCAAAAAATACCCGCCAAAACAAAACAACGAGAACAACAAGAAAAATTTTTCAATTAAGAAAACAAAAAAAATGTTGTCCTCTCGTTTTACTTTATTCTCCGGCGCCAGCCTCAGGCATCTTCTCACCAGACTTTCTACCCTGTTTCCCTAGTATTGGGGTCCGTATCCCTTTAAGACTTCCAAAAAGCGCTCGCCAAAACAAAACAGAAAAAAAAATTGTCACTCGCTTTTCTGGTGTCCTCCAGTGCCAGGCCTCTGGTGCCCGCTCACTGTTCTTGCTGCCCTGTTTTCCTAGTATCCAGGGTCCCCTGCAAACGCACTGTGTCTACACTCTACCCAGGATGGCTGGGGCTGGGTGTTCGGCAGTCCTGGGCTCCTTCTCCCTTCCGCTCTGCCTATACTTCTCCCACCGGGAGTTGGGGGTATGGGCGCTCGGCTCCCGCCGGACTGGTGCTTGTATCTTATGGCCTTTGCATGGCGCTGGGTTCTCTCAGTTGTGGATGTTGTCTGGATATTTTCCTGTGTCCTCTGGTCTTTATTCTAGGAAGAGTTGTCTTTGTTATATTTTCATAGATATATGTGGTTTGGGGAGGATATTTCCGCTGCTCTACTCACGACGCCATCTTCCGATCCCTCTTCCTGGTATATACTTCTTGATATCACATTTATATGTACCCAGTTGCTCTTACATTTCAAAATTCTCTTCTGAGCAGACGTTTGATATAGGGCTAGTAACATGACTCTATATGATGTAAACCAGGCTTTAAAAATATTAATGATTATGAGATATTCCTATCAACAATTACCAAAAGAAACAATCAATCAATATTTCCACCTTTACTGGGCAGCCTGCATAGAATTACTACTTCTAGGTCTGCCTTTAGATGGAATAATTCACTCCATTAAATTACATCTATAGCTATAAAAGAGGAGAGAAAAAGAGTGATAGAAATTTTAATGCCTTGACATTTTAATAGCTTCCTATAGAAGAAACCATTGTTTTATAGTCCTAAAAATTTATCAAATATTGAATTAAAATTCTGCCAAAAGTCAGATCCACAATAAATAGCTACTCCGTAAATGACATATTCATCTTGTATGGCTTTCCAATTTTTTAAAAAACATTATGAATACATGGAATTCTTTTAAATGAAAAAAATTAAAAACATGAAAGTAAAGAACACACTTGTGATACCACAGGCCCTTTAAGAAGATTCCAGAAAGAAATGGCCTGTGCCTCTAGCTCCTGGTGAGGATGCCAACCCCCAGTGACTCAGTGGCCAGGAAGACTATACCCTGAACCCCAGAGCCAAGGGTAAATCCCATTGCTCCACTGACGACACTCCATGCTGTCTAACTTTTATTTAATGTCCAGCCCAATACTGACATGATACACTTGTATTTTTCATCCAGAGACCAAACAAATACAAGTATTTGAACAAGAGAAAACAAAAAGAGCCAAATTTGGCTATTATTCCTCATTAAAACTTATAGAGTGTCAAGCTCCAAACCCCAAGGAAGATGCTGAGGCCGTAGCGGGAGACTTCACCACCCGGGAAAGGCAGGGAGAGGTGGAGAGAAGCATAGAGCGATCGCCCCTGATCGTCTCTGACATTTTACAGGTCTCACTGTGGGGATCCCGGGCTGCGGCAGGAGTTTGCTTCATGTGCCCGAGGCCACGTCTGTCACCTTTCAGCCCCACTGCTGCATCCCAAGGCCCACGGTCTCGGCTGTGTTCATGCCAGGAGGGATGACGTGGGTCCTGTCTCTGCAGCAGACATGGGGAAACATCGCAGACTCACCACTAAGAGAAACAAAAATGTCCTATCTCATTAACTCTTCACTCCGTCCCATTGTAAGGGCGTCTCGATCCTCATTTTGTACTTGAGGAAATTGAGGTTTAGAGAGATTACAGAGGTTGGAAGTGATTACAACTATTAAAAGATGTCTCAGGATGCAATCATGGTGCCTCCTGTCTGGGGTGAGGGTAGAAATGGCAAAAGCACCCCCTTTAAAAAGACGTGTGTTTCCTACATTTTCTAGTTGCTCCTGAGTAGCAAGGGGGTAGAAACCTCGAGGAGGTGTGAGGTAGTGGATGGAGGCAGAGTGGCCCTGGGGACGCCAGGTGTATGGGAGTTGCCATCAGTCCTCACGCATTCCTGGGAGGCATCAGCATCTTCCCCATTTGCTCACAAGGGGCTGAGGCTACTGCTCCACATGGGCCCCAGGCCACATAGGCAGGAAATGGAGTTGCTGAAAGGGGAGACCTGCCCACTCTCATCAGCTGCCCCTGAACTGTCCCTGTCCTGGGATATGCCCCAAGCTGCACTGTGTGCCTATTATTTACTTAATGCCCACGGCAGTCTGCCTACGTGGTGTTTCACTGTGAATTTACAATTACCTAGTGTTAGAGCTTTGAGAATGCCGCATTAAATGCAGTCTCTTTAGTTTTCAATCCTTGGATTTTTTCCAAGGTTTGTGCATTCTGAGAACAGTCAGGCAGGGGACACATTGTCCATTTTCACTATATTTCATCTCTGGGTCTGAGAGACCTAGAGATGAGAAGGGAAAAAGTCATAAAATATGTGGAGAACATTAAAGTTCTTTTTTATTAAAAAAAATTAAAAATGGAGAAAAGCTTATTTCTCTGTTGATTCAACTAGCCTAAGTAACAAGCAACACCTCAGGTCACCTCTTAACATCACTCCACATGACAGCAAACAGCCTCATCGACATTACCATTACTCATTTGAGGCCGACACTGAGGTTACTCTAAATAACACTTAAATTTCTTCATCCCACCATCATAGAATTTTGCGTTTGCACCTTTTATGACTTTATGTTCTTGAAATTCGCTGTGAATCAGGAAAAAGCTTTCCTGGAGCTGCTGCATTTACTTGATATTATAAAGTGAGAGTCACATGTGTAATACACATGTCTGAGTTGTGATGTTCTGTGAAATTTTGCAAATAGGTCCTTTTGAACAAAAGGGAAAATGTAGGATCTTCCTTTTGTGGGGCAAGGTAATACTCAGAGGAATGTTGGGGGCAGGGCTCTAAACTCTGCTTCTGCTCCTCACAGTGGCATTCTGAGTCCTTCTCTTGGGGAGGGTGTGGATGTGAGCGGGGTCCTGGGATACTCCTGGCTGACGGGCAGGACTCTGGGTCCTGTCAGTGGTGGCGGTATTACTGCCTAACAATTCATTAATCTGTCCATCTGTTTTAGGCAGTGTTCTGGGTTTGTGTTATATTTAACAGTTTTAAAAAATAGGTTGGCTTTAAAGAGGCTTACTGTATAGAAGGCAGCGTACCTCGCTCCACAGGTTTATGATCCATTGTGTATGTTTCATTCAGAGTTGAATCTTCAGCACCTAGAAAAGTTCCTGGCTTCTAGTATGGGCATTATAAACATTTTTTTAGAAAGATTACAACAGATGAAAAAGTCATTAATTCACTCATTCCTTCATTGAGATGGGATATGCGGTAAAATACAGATGTCAGCAAGGATTTAGGTTCATTTGGTGGGTCTGGGTAGGAGCCTAGGAATCAGAATTGCTTTTAACATTTTATCATAAATATTTCCAAACACACAGGAAAATAGAGTATAATGACTGCCTACATATCCATTACCTAGAATAATAGATATTAACAGTTTTGACATGTTTACATCATCAATTTTTTTAGCCAAAATATTTTAAATAAGTTAAATGGACATCATGAAAATCAGAACATTTTCCTTCTTAAAATCAATACCATTATATAGCTAACATAAGTAATGGTAGTTTTCTAGTATCATAATCTAATATCTGATCCATATTCAAAATTTTCCAATCGCTCCAAAAATTGTATGTTACCCCCATTTTTGTCCTAGCAGGATCCACTCCCCACAGTATTTGTTCATCACATTTCTTAAGTCTCTTATAATCTAGAATTTTGCTCCCCTGCCCCTTTCTCTATCATGACATTAACTTGTTGAAGAGACAAGGCCAGATGTCCCTCAGAATGGTCTAGTTTCTGAATTTGTCCAGCTTCTGAATTTTTGGTGGCATTTACCTTATTTCACTTACCCATGAATTCTCTGTAACTGGAGTGTGGATATAGAGGCTGAATTACATTCAGGTTAAACATTTCAGGCAAGACATCATCATTGATGATGTATGATATTACTTTACCTCATGAGGTACATCTAACTGACTCTTTAACAGTAGCAAAGACAGCCTCATCTCTCCCTCATAAAGTTCTATTTCTTTTTTTAAACCATCAGATAATCTGTGGAGTCAGACTTGAGCAGTACTAGGGGATCCATCTCTCCACAGTGTATCACCTAATTAATGGCTTAATCATCCATTGATGATTCTTGCCTCCATCAGTGACTTCACCAGGGGTTGCAAAATGTTGATTTCTCTTTTTTTATCATTCCTTTTATGTTTATTAGTTGGCCATCTTTGTCAGAGAGAAAGAGCAAGGGAGAGATTCATCTCATCAACGGCTTCTTCTGTATAGGCAAAGTATATAGTTATGTATTTGGATTTTCCCTTTAATAGTAAGGAGTAGACCTCAAATGTTTTTTGCCTGTTTTATCTTTGTTTTTCTCTTTTCTGAGTATCATTTTATAGACTTACAATTTTGCATATAGTCAGTGGATTTCATTCATTTTGAAGTTGCGATTTCCCATCTTTGGCCAGTAAGAGCACCTTCAAACTGCCTATTTTCCAGGCACAGGAAGGTGTCCCCAGCTCACCAAGTGCACTCCCTCTCCCAGACCCAGAATCAGCCACTTCTCTAAAGAGCCCTGATTCCTTTCATGGGGAAACTAGGTAAAGACAAAACTCTGGCTGCTGAGAGTGCTCATTGCCACTGGGTCATCAAAGCTTCTAGGTTCTTCAATGGTCAAAAATAGGGAAAATACACAGGTATATATTTTAAATTCTTTGTTCATATTGAAATTTTCTATGCAAATGTAACAATACTGAAGTTCTACTTTAACTTAAATTTTTATACTAACATTGCTTTTCTCTTACACAGAAAACGTTTGCTAATATTAACATTTATTTCTGTATCTTTTAATACATATATTAGTTTTAAAATAAAAATGTCAGTATTATTTCTTTTAACTCCTGCGTTAAACTTTACATTTCTTTTATCCTGAGAACACATCCCCCTAAGCAGGCTAAAACATTTGCCTTAAAGCATTGCAACTGTTATTTTCTTGATCTGTTACCAATTAGGGATGTAAGTGTACTTACTTTCAATTTTAGGAACTCATGTTTAAATATTTAAGGATTTACTTGGTCAAAAAATCAACATTAAATAAAAACACATGAGTCTTGCTTCCATCTCTGTCAACTCCATCTTCTGATTTAAAAAAAAATGTGTGCGTTTGAACTTTTTGTCTTGCCCTTGTTCTTTCCTCCCTTCTCTTCTGGAAATGTGTTGTTGTAGAGCTCCTAAGGAGGTCTGAGTGAGGTAGGTGGCTGTGGAGGTTGTGTAGGGATGCTGTGATGACTGAAGCAGGGCCCAGAGCCCAGGCAGGATGAAGGGGGCATCCTCAGTAGGTGGTGGCCTGGCCTGGGATCAGTTGTCGGAGCCTGATCAGGACTTGGAGGGAATTTCGAGGGGTGCTACCTTGGAGCCCCAGCAAGGTGTGGGCTTCCACACAGTGATTCCAACTGATGCAGGTATCAGAGTACAGGTGGAGGGAAGAGACTGTCTGTGGTGGGGAAATTGGGAGAGACAGCTGGGGAGCTTGTGTACACACAGGTGAAGCACAGTCTACAAAATGTATCTATGCACATAGAAATAAATATATATGTGACTGTGTACACACAGACATGTACATTTATTCCTCTGTACCCAGCACTGTCTGATAACTCGGTAACATTTTAAGTTTTAGATTTTTCTGTGAGGGTATATATACAAATTTTTAAAAGTAAAAACGTACAAAACCAAAAGGACTGGACTGGGTTATGCAAACACATTCTTCCCATTTTCTGCCTGAAACCTGGAAGGAGGGGCAATTCCCCTGTGTGCACTGCACCCACTCACATTTCCACCCCTCCAACCATGGCTCCTATTTCATCCCAAGTCTATTCAGACGCCTTTTAACCAGGCTCTCTGCACCCACACCTGGCGTCTCTCTGCCATAAGCCAGGGAGCTTCCACAATTCACAGCTCTGCCCGTCTCCTCTTGCTGGTGCCCATTAATGCATGAAGGCCACTTCCTGGCTGACCTTTTCCATCTTCTCCAGTCTCATCATTTATCACTTCCTTTTTCCACACTTTCAACATTCACCCTTTGCTCTAGCCCTACTTACAGGCATGCGCTTCTCCCACACAACATGCTATTTGATGTTTGGAGTTGTGTACTTAGTTGCTTCTGTGTGGTTTGTCTCCTTCCACTAGAATATGAGTTGAGGCAAGTGGAGGCCTTGTCTGTTCTGTATACAGCAGCATTCCCAGAATTTTGAATGATTTCTGGCACTTCAAAGACACGTTTATAGTATTTGTTGTATAGATGATGGGATGAACTCTCCAGTACCTTTGCACATGCTGTTCCTTATATTTAAACTGTCTTCCTTCTCCCAATGCCCTTCATGAGTTAAATACTATTTCTCCTGTAAAACTTGGTTAAAATATCAATTATTCCATGGAGATATTGCTAATATCTGCCCCTCACCCAAGAAATACACACACACACACACACATGCACAGTTGGGTTATCTCTCTCCTCTGAACTGCCCTCACATACCACCTCCATGTATAAGTCCCATGAACAGCTGGCTGATCAGAAAAGATTAATTCTCCCCATTCATCCTGTAGAATTGTTACCAGAAAATGGCTGCCCAGGTACTGCATTATGTGGGGCCAATGTGACCAGCTCTGACGAATGGCTTGTGGGCACCACTTCCAAACCTAGCCCAAAAAATATTCCTGTGACACCCTCTAGTTTCCTCTTTCTTCTACCTGTTGACTGGATGTTAAGTATCCAAAAGAAAACTCTAAGGCCATGGGAATAGTTAGAGCACATGAAAACTACCTTGCAAACTCCTGCACTATTGTGCAATGACGGCAGGAAATGCATTCTATTGTGGCTAGCAACAGGGCTTGGGGCCCTTTGTTACTGAGGTTACCCTTCCCAACTTACACAGCATGCCTTTCCACAGCACAGAGTGCTGTCACTGCCATGTGTCTCTCCTTGCCTGTAGTCTGAGCTACTTGGGGCAGGGAATGTGTGTCACATCCCACATGACCAGGGTGTAGTCCAGGGTCTGGCATATAACTTTGAGCAGTTAATCTGTCTGGCAGTGGGTTGATGACTCAGAAAAAGTAAGACAAGGCCAGTTATTGTTTTTCTCCCTAACAAAGATTTTCCTGTGAATTCGTCTGCTATTTCCACTATAGATGATGTTTGATGTTTTACCTTGAGCATCACTGGGGCCCCCTCCTCTCTACTGAGACACTTCACCTGTCTTCCCAAGGCCCTGTGCTGGCAGGCTGTTCATCTCAGGCTCTACTCACGGAGCTCACGGAGGAGAACTAATTTTGGAAAATCCATCTATGCCTGACCTTTATTCTACCCTGCTCTGAAATAGTTTATTTTTATTTTTTTGCTTTAAGTGTCAATTTTTCCCTGCTCACAATGAAATTGTGCCTAATTTCCATTCTCCTTTCCACCTTAAACTGGTCATTACTGCTTCTTGCTTTGGTGGCTTTATTCTGGTGAGCCCTACATTCAGTTGAGATTGTAAAACAAAACTAGGTGGGTGTTATTTGTTTCTAAAACAAAGTGCAAAAACAAAGTGGATTTTTCAGTTCTAAGCTCACATCCAGCTCATCACATCAAGAAATCCACTGAGGTCTGGTGGGAAGATCACTTCAAATAATTATTAATAACAGTAGAATTTATCATCTCAAGGAACTATTTACTGGGCACTATAGTAGACACCTAAAATGCCTCATTTTTATGGTCTGTTCAGGATACTTGAGACATTGAACAGAGGCAATATTGATGAGTATGTCAGGATACACAGCATACACCTAGACTTGCCCAGAAATTGCAGGTCAAATGGTGACCCTGGCCACATGTCATATGAAGGAACAGTGACAGGGTGGAGCAGGCAGCTTATCAGGTCACACAGCTTGTGAGGTGGGAGGATTCAAAGACAGGTGTGCCTGACCCCAAAGCTCATGTTCTATTGCCTTTGTCTAAAGTCCTGGTGAGAGTGGAAGAACGTGGGAAGGCAGAGTGTGGAAGTGAGGTGAAGGGGAGATGAGGTTGATAGACTGGTTATATCAGCCTGATCAGCTGATCAGACTCCCAGACTGCCATTCCCACTGCCTAGCTGCCCCCTTCTGGGATGCAAAGACACATGGAGAGTATGGTGGGAAACAGTCAACACATGTTCAGTAATGATGACTTTCTAAATTTTTCTTGGAGAAAGAAAGAGAAAGTGAGAAAAAAGGAACCAGAACAGAGGCTTGGGAACCACAAGGTAATCTAAAGATATTCATGGGAAATCAAACTCCTGAGGCTTCACAGAAGACCCCAGGTTTTACCAGAAATTGTAACTTATGTTTCAGCTTTAAGACTATTTCATGACTCAACCAAAGTTGTCAGGAAATTGTTTACCATTGCATATGCAGGTGGGTTTACACAATAAAGCCTCACGTTAGCAAATGCTTATCACATAATAAGAAACTGTATTTGACTTGTGAATGCTATATTGTTTCAAAGCTGTTGCTTTATAAATAAATGTTTTACTTCTGCATTTTACATTAGCTAACATGCCTTGGTTGCATCTGAAGAAATGTGAAATTTAAAGAAATGACAATCACTTCAACTGAACAAAAAATCACTCCCACGTGGTATCTTAAATGGCAGTTCATACTGAGTCACTTGATTGATGTGACTCTGCCTATTGCCCTTCAAGTGCTATAAACAGATATTTATCCACTCCACATCCAGCACATTAGTTTGTGGAAAGGTACAATTATTTCTGCAAGTAAATCTACCAAATGTTAGAAATGAGTTAGGAGGCAGCAACATGGAGATTGAGTTCTGAAAGTTTTAGGATGGAAAAAGTTGGTAAAGAAAACAGCAGAGAGAAAGAGAGAAGGAGCATTAAAAAATCTTCAACCCAAATCGTGATAGGCTCAGGGTTGGGGAGAAAAGCTAGGTTTTGCATTTTTATGATCGCTCCTGGTTCTGATGCTGTCATTTGCATATCAGCTCACTTTTCCATTAGATCTCAGGTCCCTGACAGGTCAGCACTGACGGTACAGGAGATGCAGCTGAACAAATATCCATTTTTTAAACAAGGTAAAAGAAATGTTTTAAACTGAAACTGTTGCCACTAATATCTAGCTGTGTTTCCACCAATCTGTGTGGTTACATCTTAATGCTTTCCTGTATTAATAGCCTTTCCTGAAATCCCCTGATGGGCTCTGTTTGGTTAATTCATTCTCCTTGGCCATCAGTGATCTAGAGAATTCCTGAAAGGTCATCTTGCCATTCAACAATGCTGTGACACAGCCTGGTGCAGCGTCATTTGATGAATAGGAAGAGTCTTAGCCTCCGCTGGTAGTACACCTAAGGCTGCAGTGAAACCACCATTTGCAGATGAGGCATATTTTTGCCTCTGGGAAAATGCAGGCATCAGCTGTCAGTTCATTTTGAGTTTACAAAATGAGCTAAGATTCAGGAAATTGTTTTATACCCTTCAGAAATGATCACAAAGGTGTTATCTTTGTCTCTTACATACTCAGGAAGACTTGTAAAAGTCTTCCCCATCTAATCTTGTCCAATTATGTCTCTTTATGATAACCAGTGGGAAGGAACAGTATTGCCCATCAGCACTTAGTGCTGAAATATGACTCAGGAAATTATCCTCAGTTGAATGATTCATTTCCAAGTCTCCTCAATTCATTTGAGTGATATTATATCATATGTGCACAACTGCAGGGTTAACTAGGTATTATTTGTTAAGCATTTATTATGTACCATGCCCAGGACTAAACATTTTACATTCATTGACTCATTTAAGCCTCATAAATACAATTTGAGGTAAATACTATTATTATCTCACTTTATGGATATTCAAGAACAATATTTAGTAGAAGAATTAAAACACAAATTTGTCTTACTCCAGGCAGACATATAACTATTGTAGAATGATTCTAGGAGAGGCTAAGACTACAGATTCTAGGTCATGTCAACCACTGTAATGATGGGGTCCAGGATATGCTACCCCAAACTATGGTAACTTGGCATGTTGAATATTTTAAACTGAAGGTGTTTGGTAAAATCAAAGAGGCAGGAAGTTCACTCTGACCTTCTCCCTGTCCTTACCCCCTGAAACAGATCATATATCCCTTATGAGATGTACCCTCCCTATACCCAGAGGAAAGAAGAATCCTTTTCTTTGAAGACATAGGGACACAAAGAAGAATCCTAATAAGCAGGCCTTGATAAGTTCCCCGTATTTATTACAGTACCTCATACTCCTTAACCTGTACTATTTTCATCTAACTGTCCACTCATTATCAAACCAAGCACAAAAATGCTCATGGCCAACTGTTTCTGTGGGTCATCACTTCCTTGTGAAGTCTGCCATATCACACAAAACTTATAAATAAGTGGGTGTACTTTTCTCTGGTTAGTCTGTCTGTCAGTTTAGTTTTCAGAGCCAGCAACCCTAAGATGGTCAAGAATAATTCCCCAGCTCCTGCAGTGGTCCCAGTTGATGCTAAGCACAGCACTCTACAGTGGACATCATACTATCATTTATATAAGGAAACTGAAGCTCCAAGCATTTACATGACTGGCCTAAGTTAGGGCTGTTAAATGGGATGAAAACACAGGATATAGTTCAGATGATAGCAAAAAATATTTTAATATAGTATGTCCAAAAAATAATTACTTCTCTGAAATTCAAATTTAACTTGTGTTTGTATGGCAACTTTAGGCTGAAGTACCAGTTCTGGTGTAACACGGGCTTCTCCTCAGAGCCCAGGGCTCTTTCCACTACTCCATGGGTGGGGTCTACACTCCCAACCCAGAGCTGTAAATGGACAGGTATAGAAACTGCCTCAGTCAGACCATCACATAGCCGTGGAAGCTAACATTTGGCACTAGAGCCACATCAGCTTTGTAGCTGGAATCTAATGCATACACCTCGGGGTCAAACATTACAACTTTTTTTAATAAGTCAACTTAGCTTTTTTTGTAAGTCCTTCTTCTCATAGGATAGTGGAAATACAGCTTTCTGACCCTCTCCCTGGATGTGCCAACATGAACACAGAAATACAATAGAAAGTGTATATTGGTCTGGGCCTCATTCCTGACACTGGGTTCCTAAAGCCCTGGGAATTTCCTGGGTAATAGCAGCATCTTTTAATGTAAGTAGGTGGTTCTGGGTGGGCACTGCTTGGGTGCCTGAAAGGCAGAAAGCCCAAGCCATGACTAGAAGCTTGGAATTTTCAGCCTCACCCCTCCATTCTCCAGAGAAAGGGGAGCGGATAAAAACAGAGTTAATAATACGTCATACCTGTGTCTCAACAATTGGAGTTTGGAGAGATTCAAGGTTGGCAAACACATCCATGTGGTGTACTGGGAGGGTGATGAGTCCCAACCCCACAGGGATGAATGAAGCATTCTGCTGGCCCAAGGGAGATCCCTCACAGTTTCAAAAAAGCGTTAGAAACCATTTCTCACATGGGGTAGACCTTCTGTAACCTCCGTTGATCATGGCACCAGCTTCACTGGGCAAATCGTACAAGTCTTAATGAAAGGTAATGGATGTACCCCAGTTCGCTAATGCATTCATCTACTGAAGCACATCCTGATTTCCTTAGGTTTTTAGCCATTATGAATAGAGGTACTGTGTAAAATTGCATCGTGAATTTTGTTGAGACACAGTTTTTCAAAGCAGTTGTCTAAATAACAGCGACGCAATTCTTGGATCCTAAAGTGAGACTTATCTTTTCAATGGTAAGATAGTTTTTAATGGTTCTTTTTTGTTTTATGGATTTTTGTGTATCTTGAGTACAAATACTTTATAAAATATGTATTTGCCAACATTTTCTCCCAGTGCGTAATTTGTATTTGGGTTCTTTGAACAAGATTTTATAGAGTAGAAATCTTAATTCTATAAATCCCACATGATGTATCCTTTTTCTTTTTTGTATAGGATTTTGGTGTTGGGGGTTAAAAGTCATCAGCAAGAGTGTATAGATTTTCTTGCTTTTACATAGAATTTTTATAATTTTGCACCTAAAAATTGTCTATGGAGAATGTTGAGTGAATTTTTGTGTAAGCTGTAAAGCTTGTGCGTACCTTCATTGCATTCTGTATGTTCTCCAACAAATTATACAAGACATGGGAAATTCCTGCAAATTGGTGTTTGATTTTCCAAAATTTTGTTATTCATCAATCGAGCCACGAGGGGGCGCCACCTTCCTCGAGCTGTGAGCCCTCGTCCCATATCACATAAAACTTAGAAATAAGTGGGTGTAGTCCGCCCACCTTGGCCCTCAGTCGACGCCATTGCCCTGACTGTGGACCTGCGTGGCGCATGCGCGATCAGGCCCAGGACATCCTTCTGGTTCTGGTGGCAGCCGGGATTCCTCAGGCTCCCGTGCGGCACCGTCCAGGACACTGCCGTCCGCGGCCGCCGTGAAAGCTCGGTTTTCTTAGGAGCCATGGGACGGAAAGGTGAGGAGAGGCTCCCCGTGCGTCGCCTGCAGAGCGCTCCTCTTCACGGGCCTGTGGAGGAAGGCCTGCGGCAGGGAAAGTGGTCTCAGTTGAATTTGGGGGAGCGGCTGACGCGACGGGTGGAGTTGAGGGGGCGGGTGAGTCCGGGACACAGCTGAGTCCGTGCCGGGGCGAGTGAGCCTCGAACAGCGCGTCCCCGGGAGCCCGTGCGGTGGGTGGATTGGCCGCACCGGCGGGAGGCCCTCCAGGCTCCAGACGTCCTTCCTGACAAGGCTCTGAGATGGTAATGGGGCAGAGGGGACTTGGTTGCTGAATGGCCTGCTTACCTGGGTTTCAGATCTTGCGGTGTGCTGAGCACACAGGTTGTTTTCCTGAGAAGAGTCCCCAGTGTGGGGTCCGCCTGGGAGACTCTCCCCAGGCTAAGCACGGCACTGACACAGCCCAGCTTCCCGAGGGCTGCCCCCCATCCGTGGCCTGTGCCCGGGCCTCGTGTGCTGCCTCCAAGGGAAGAGCTGGATTGGTGAAGCAGAGGGCGCCCCGTGTTCTGTTACCACACCCGCTTCTGCTTGGGCGCCACACGGGGTCTCGGTTGCTGCAGCACTGCATTGTAATGGGATGAAAGGGTGACATGCTCCTGCTCTGCTTTCCCAGGACGGCTGTGGGGATGGGGTCCCGTCCAGTTCAACCAAGCCTGCAGGGTGTTTGCTTAGTTTCTGTGAGAAGTGCGATGGAATTTTGGTGAGGGTCGCAGGGGTTGTGCACATTGCTGTGTGTGGAGGGACTTGTAACAACCTAACTCTTCCCGTCCACATCTGCAGGGTCCACAATTTTCAGGTCTCCCACCTCCTCGGTTAAGTTTGTTCTTAGGTACCTGTAACTTCTGGAGAAAATTCCTGAACTAAATACCTTTGAGCCAAAATCAGTCAAAGGGAGAAATAAAGTGGGAGAAACCCGTTTGTTACTTACTAGTAGTCATCCACTTCAGCTTGCCCGTGTCTGTCACAACCAGGCTTCAGAAGAAGGGGCCCCACCGAACTTCTCCAGTCCAAATATGCCCTCGCTCGCCCTCGTAATTACCTGTTGATAGAGAGATGGACTATTTCTCTCCACTTCTTGGAAGCACCTACTGATGTGGAGATGCACGAAGGCTAGGTGAGATACTTTGGAAATACTACAGTTTTTTCCACAGCACTTTAGTCTTATTTATTTATTTCCTTGGTATCATTAATCTACAATGACATGAGCAACATTATGGTTACTAGTTTCCCCCCATCATCAAGTCCTCAGCATACACCCCATTACAGTCACTGACCATCAGTGTAGTAAGATGCTGTAGAATCACTAGTCTTCTCTGTGTTGGACAGCCCTCCCCATACCACTCCTGGCACATTATGTGGGCTAATCATAATGCCTTTCCCCGCTTACCCTCCCTTCCCACCATCCCTCCCCAGGGCCTTTCTCTTTGGTAACTGTTAGTCCATTCTTGTGTTCTGTGAATCTGCTGCTGGTTTGTTTCTTCCGTTTTTTTTCTTTATTCTTACACTCCACGTATGAGTGAAATCATTTGGTACTTGACTTTTTCCGTCTGGCTTACTTCACTGAGCATAATACCCTCTAGCTCCATCCAAGTTGTTGCAAATGGTAGGAGTTGTTTTATTCTTACACAACACTTTCTTCTTTATGATGCACTTGTAAAGGGCATTATTTTCTTAATCTCTGATGGTTCGTTATTAGTGAATACAAGCAAACGACTTTTATAAGTTGGTTTGGTATCTTACAAGTTTACTGAATTCATTTTTAGTTCTAACAGGACTTTGGTGAAGTAGGGTGGGAAATTGGAATTCTAAAATTCCACTGTTTTACCCCAGGTCTTCCCAACATCCAAGGCCAAGTGGCTGCAGGGTAACCTCCCACAGGCTTTCTAATGAGCCCTGGACCCCTGCAAGGTGCCATTTGTTTGAACTGGGTGGAAGGGCTTGGCCTCTCTTGACAGGATGTTATGTCTGCTGTGCTTTTCTTATGGTTATTTTGCAAACTAATTTACTTTCCAGCAATTTAAAACCTACAGAAAACTTGTAGTGTCAGTACAGATTCATTTTATACTGAATTTCCTAGCATCTCACTTTGCCACAGTTTCCACTTCACACGAAATTTCTGTGGTGTCTACCCCAAACAGGGACACGCTTCCAGGGAAACAACATCTGACTGCAAATGAGGGAAGTATTAGGGTCTCCACATGATAATCCAATGCACAGAACCACCACAGCTGTCACCATCCGCTCCAGCTTAGTGCACATGTCTTACTATCCTGATGCAGTTTCCTTTTTCTGGAACTGTTCCCGAGACTTTACCTCAGTTGGTTTCTCTGGGACCTTGAATAAGCAGGATCACATAATATTTGTCCTTCTTGGAGGGGCGCATTTCCATGAGCATAATGGCTTTGTGGGTCCATCTGTGCAGCAGGTTCTAGGACTCCTTGTTTACTCCACTGTGTAGACACCACATTGCTTTCATCTGTCTGTGGTCACCCGGGTCGTCTCCCCATTTTGGCTGTTGTTACTCATGCAGCTTTAAACAGAGGTGTGAAATATCTACGTCCCTGCTTTCCTGTCATTTGCGCAAATGCCCTGAAATGGAATTGCTAATTATATGTTAACTATGCTCGAGTTTTGGGGGACACTCGTCACACACAGTGTTTTCAAATCAGCTTTGGACCATTCTTCTTTATTTCTATATTTGGCAGAATAATGTAGTTTATGGATCAACCCTGTTTTGTTCATCTGTTCATCCCTTGATGGGCATTTGAGTTGTTTCTACCTTTTTACTGTGGTGAGCAGTGATGCTAAGAACTCTTGGGCCAGTTTCTGTTTGAACAGCATTTTCATTTCTCTGTGGTATTTATCTAGGATCGGTTCTTTACCCACAATTAGGTAACTGTATTATATATTATGAGGAAATGCCAAGCTGTTGTATACAAGCTGCATGTTTTATATTTCCACAAGCCAAGGTTAGGGGCTCTAATTCCTATGCATCCTTGGTAACATGTGATTTTGAATTTCCCTGAGTATGGCCAATGCCATGTGCTTGCATTGGGTGGGGGTCTCTGTGGTCTAATTTGCATTTCCATAGCAACTGATGCTGTGTGAGACCTCTACATGTGCTTGTTGAACATTTGTATGTCTTACTTGGAATCTTAATCCACTTTAAACATTTGTCTTTTCTTGTTGCCTTGTACTAGTTTGTGGTGTTTCCTGGGTTACAGGCTCTTTTTAGATGTACAACGTGGAGATATTTCCTTTCATTATGTGACTGTTTTTTCACTTTCTGGTTGGTGACTTTTAACGCAGAAAAGTATTTAATTTTATGCTCTCTTCTGTTGCTTGTCCTTTGGTGTCAGATCTGAGAAATCATGGCTAAATCCAAGGTCATGAACGTTTATCCTCATGTTTTCTTCTAGACTCTGTTGTTTTTTAAATATTATGTAAGCCCTTTGTCTTTTCTGAGTTAATTTTTGTATGTGATATGTGTTAAGGGTTCAGTTTCATTCATCTGCATATGGACAGCTATTTGCCCAGCACCGTTAGCAAGGAAGACAATTCTTTCCCTAATTTAATTTTGTCCACCCTTGTCAGAAAGCAAGTGACTGTATATGGTTTGGGTCACTTCTGGGCTTTCCACTCACTTCTGTTGATCCGTGCATACAGTTGACCCTTGAACAAAATGGGGGGTTGTATAGCTGACATCCCACAGAGTCAGAATACACATAAAACATCTCTCTCCCCCCAAACTTAAGTATTATCCTAATCTCATTGCTTATTTTTACTGGAAGACTTACCAATAATATAAACAGTTAACACATACTTTGTACATTACACATGTTTTGTGCTGTATTATAACTGTAAGGTAAGCTAGAAAAATCAAGTGTTTTTAATTGTCTTAAGTCTTATGTGAGAGGTACCCTCCCTATACCAAGAGGAAAGGAAAATCCTTTCCTTTAAAGACAAAGGGACAGAAAGAGGTATCTTAATGAGCAGGCCTTGATAAGTTCCCCTATTTACGACACTATCTCATACTCCTGAACCTGTCATATTACTCCACAAATGTCCACTCCTTATCAAATCCAGCACAAATTGCTCAGGGCCAACTGCTTCTCTGGGTCTTCACTTCCTTGTGAAGTCTCCCATATCACATAAAACCTATTAATAAATGGGTGTGCTTTTCTCTGGTTAATCTTTGTCAGTTTAATTTTCAGACCCAGCAACCCTAAGAGGGTCAAGAACAGCTCCCCCAGCCCTTGCAGTGTTCCCAGTTGATACTAAGCACAGCACTCTACAGTGGGCATTATTCTATCTCTCAGATGAGTAAATTGAAGCTCCAAGCATTTAGATGACTGGCCTAAGATAGGGCTGCCAGTCTTGGGGTAAAAACACGGGATATAGTTCAGATGATAGCAAGAATTATGTTAATATAAGTATGTCCAGAAAATTATTTGTTCTGTGAATTCAAATTTAACTTGTGTTTCTATGGCAACTTTAGACAAAAGTTCCTGTTCTTTTGTAAGATAGGCTTTTTCTCTGAGCCCATTGCTCTTTCTACCACTACAAGGGAGTGGCCTACACTCCCTACCCAGACCTGCGAATGGAGAGTCATAGAAACTGCCTCGGTCAGACCCTCAAATAGCTGTGGAAGCTAATACTTGTCACTACACCCATATAGACTTTTAGTTGGAATCTAATCCATACACGTTGGGGTAAAACATTATAACATTTTAAAGAAGTAAACAGTTTTTGTTGTAAATCCTCCTTATCCAAGGATAGCAGAAGCAGAACTTCCTGACTCTCTTCCTGGGATGTGCCACTGTGAACACAGAAATACAACAGAAAACATATTCTGGTCTTTGCCTCATTCCTGATCCTGGGCTCCTAAATCCTTGGGAATCTCCTGGGTAAGAGATTCTTTTATACTAAGTAGGTGGTTCTGGGTGGGTTCTGCTCAGGTGTCTGACAGGCAGAAAGCCCATGCCATGATTAGAAAGTTGGAATTTTCAGCCTCAACCCTCCATTCTCCAGAGAAAGGGGAGGAGAAAAAAATGGAGTTAATAATACATCATACAAGTGTCTCAAAATATGGATTTTGGAGAGCTTCCAGGTTGGCAAACACATCCATGTCGTGTACTGGGAGGGCGATGTGTTCCAACCCCACAGGGAAGAATGAAGCCTTCTCCTAGCCCAAGGCCGAAGCCTTCATAATTACAAAGAAGCTGTTAGAAACCATTTCTCATTTGGGGTACACCTGTGAGCACCAGTGATCAAGGCACCAGCTTCACTGGGCAAATCACTGTACATTTCACTGTACAAATTGTAGTGAAATGTAATGGATGTACCCCAATTTGCCAAAGCATTCATCTGCTGAAACACATCCTGATTTCTTTAAGTTTTTAGCCTTTATGAATAGAGCTATTATGTAAAACTGCATGGTGGCTTTTGTTGGGACATAGTTTTTCAAAGCAGTTGTATAAATACTGGTGATGCAATTCTTGAATGTCATGGTGAGAACTTTTTTAATTGTAAAATATTTTTAATGGCTCATTTTTTGTTTTATGTATCTTTGTATATCTTGAGTACTAATCCTTTATCAAAAATGTATTTTGCAAATATTATCTTTTAGTTTGTGTCTTGTGTTTGGGTTCTCTGAGCAAGGTCTTTTAGAGTAGAAATTATAACTCTATAAAGCACATGTGATTATTTTTCTTTTGTGGAAAGGCCTTTGGTGTTGGGTTCAGCAAGGTTTGTAGATTTTCTTGCTTTACCTACAAATTTTATAATTTTGCATCTAAAATTTGACTATGAAAATTTTTTTATGTGTGTACCACTAAAAATTTTTTAAAATTAAAGTATTATTGACATACACTCTTATGAAAGTTTCACATGAAATATCACTGCGGTCACTACATCCACCCATATTATCAAGTCCCCTCCATGCCTCATTGCAGTCACTGTCCATCAGTGTAGTAAGATGCCGCAGAGTCACTACTTGTCTTCTCTGTTCTACACTGTCTTCTCTGTGGTCCCCCACACCATGTGTGCCAATCATAATACCCCTCAATCCCCTTCTCCCTCCATTTTCACCTGCCCTCCCACACCCCTCCCATTGGTAACTGTTAGTCCTTTCTTGGAGTCTGTGAGTCCACTGCTCTTTTGGTCCTTCATTTTTACTTTGCCTTTATTTTCCAGAAATGAGGGAAATCATTTGGCATTTGTCTTTCTCCACCTTGCTTATTTCACTGAGCATAATATCTTCCAGCTCCAACTATGTTGTTGCCTATGGTAGGATATGTTTTTTCTTATGACTAAGAAGTATTCCATTGTGTTTATGTACCACACCTTCTTTATTCATTGATCTCCTGATGGACACTTAGGTTGCTTCCATATCTTGGCTCTTGGAAAAAGTGCTGCAACAAATATAGTGGTGCATATGTCTTTTGGAATCTGAGAAACTATATTCTTTGGGTAAATTCCTAAGAGTGGAATTACCGGGTCAAATGGTATTTCTATTTTTAGTTTTCTAAGGAACATGCCTATGGGGAATTTCGAGTTAATTTTGGTGTAACTTGTAAAGCCTTTGCCTACTTCATTTCATTCATTTCACACTTAAAGTGGAGAAGACACAAGAAATTTGTGCCCATTGTGGCATGAATTTCCAAAGATTTGTGGTTCATCAGTTTAGCCACAAGGGGGCACCACCTTCACTGAGTTGTAAGCACGCATCCTGTAATGCTCACCGTGACCCGCAAGCGGCGCCTCGGCCCTCTTTGTGGATCAGCAGGGCTCATGCGCGGTCAGGACGCAGGCCTTTTCTCCAGGCTCTGACCGGTGCCGGTATTGCTCCGGATCCCCTGCAGCTCCGTGACACCGCGGGCCGCGTCCACAGGGGCACCTCGGTTTCCTGAGGAGCTGCAGTACGGAAAGGTAAGGAGAAGCTTTCCGTGCATATCCTACTGAGCGCTCCTCTTCAGGGGCCGGGAGAGGAAGGCCTGCGATGGTTAACTGAGTATTTGTGGAGTCTGGGCCACGACGGGTGCAGCTGAGTTCAGGGTGTGGCGGACGGCACTCAGGGAGAGTTGGGGCCCGTGCTGAGACAGGGCTGGGGCGGGTATGTGGTGTCCAGCGCTTCCCCGGCAGCCTGTGTCTCCACGCTGCGTGCCTCGGGCCCCTTGCAGTGGGTGGATTGTCCACACCTGCGGGACACCTTCCAGGCTGCAGGCATCCTTCCTAACAAGGCTCTGAAATGAGAATGGGGGCGGAGGGGAGATGGCTGCTTAAGCGGCTCGCTTACCTGTGCTTCAGCCTTTGCTGAGCGCCCAGCACACAGGGTGGTTTCTTGCGAAGGGTCCCCGAGGTGGGGTCCACCTGGGAGGCCCCCCTGGGCACAGCATGGTGCTGAAACAGCCTGGCTCCTTGAGGGTGGCCAACACCCACTGCCTGAGACCGGGGCCAAGTGAGCCGGTTCTTCATGCCGAGCAGGTTGGGGGATGAAGGGCACTTGGTGTTCTGTTTAGACTCCCGCTTCTGCTTGGGCGAAACATGGGGTCTCCGTTGCTACAGGTCCACAGTGTAGTGGGAGGTCACGGCACGATGCCAGGGCTCTGCTTTCTCATGTCGGCTGTGGGGATGGGGTCCTGTGTGGTTGTATCCAGCCTGTTGGGTGTTTGCTTCTTTGTGAAGTGTGGTGGAATTTCGATGGGGGTGTCCCACGGAGTCTGAAGGTTCCTGTTGGTCGACAGGACTTGTAATAAACTAACCCACCCCCGCCCCATCCTGGTCTGCAGTGTCCACAGTGTTTAGGCCTCAAGCTTCAAGACTCCCGCCTCATTGGTTAGGCTTCTCCTTAGGTACTTCATTCTTTACGATGCAGTTGTAAAGGGCATTGTTTTCTTAATGTCTCTTCCTGACCGTTGGTTATTGGTGAACAGAAGTAAACAAATTCTGTATGTTGATTTTGTATCGTGCTAGATTATTGATTTTATTTTTAGCTGTAACAGGTTTTTGGTGGAGCAGTGTGGAAACTGGAATTTAAAAATCCCAGTGTTCCACTCCAGGTCGTCCCAACACCCAAGCCCAGTGTCTGCAAGGGAATTTTACCACGTGCCTTGTAGTGACTCCCGCAGGCTAAGTAGTGGTCCACTTCGGGTGAACTGAATGGGAAGGGCTTGGCCTCTGTGACAGGGTGTGATGTCTGCTCTGCTGTTCTGGTGCAGGACCGACGTGGTTGGTCTGCAAAGTAATTTACTTTCCAGCAATTTCAAGCACACAGAAAACTTACAGTGTCAGTACAAACACTCTTTACACTAAATGTCTCATGGTCCCACTTTACCACACCTGCCACTTCACACAAAATTCTCTTGGCCTCTACCCTAAATAGGGACAAGTTTAAAGGGAGCCACCACCTGACCCTAAATGAGGAAAGTATTACGGTCTCCACATGATAATCCAGTGCACAGACCCAGCACAGCTGTTTCCATCTACCCCAGCTGTGTGCAAATGTCTTTCTATTCTGATCACATTTCCTTTTTCTGGAACTCTTCCAGGGACATTAGCTCAGATGGGCTCCACCAGATCTCATGTAAGTGGGATCACATAGTATTCATCCTTCTGTGACTGGCGCATTTCACTGAGAAAATTGGCTTTAGGATTCATCCATGCAGCAGGTGCCAGGATGCCCTTGTTCACTCCACTGTGTGGAGAGGACACTTTGTTCATCTATTTGTCTGTGGACACGTGGGTCTTCTCCACCTTTTAACCATTGTGAGTCATGCAGATGTGAGCATATGTGTCCAAATATCTAAGTCCCTGCTTTTGGCAGATGCCCTGTTGTTTAGGCAGATGCCCTGAAATGGAATTGCTGCTCATATATTAACTGTATCTTCAAGTTTCTGGGGACACCTTCCCCACTCTCCACACCGTTTTCCAGGAGGCTGTGGACCATTTTCCTTACTCTATATGGCAGAAAAATACAGTTTATGGATCAACCCGTTTTTATCCATCCATTCACCCCTTGATGGGCATTTGAGTTGTTTCTGACTTTTTGCTGTGCTGATCAATGCTGCCAAGAACTCGTGGGCCAGTTTCTATTTGAACATCATAGTCATTTTTTGAAGTATTATCTAGGAGTGGATGTAGAACCACAATTAAGTAATTGTATTTTATCTTTATGAGGAAACACCAAGGTGTTGTACACAGGCTGCACGTTTTACATTTCCACAAGCAAAGGTTAGGGGCTCCAGTTCTTCTGCATCCTTTGCAATGTGTGATTTTCAGTTTTCCTGAATATAGCCACTCCCATGTGTGTGCAGTGAATTCTATGGGACACCTTTCCATGTGCTTGTTGGAGCATTTGTATGTCTTGGAGTCTATCATCCATTTAAAAAGTTGGGATGTTGCCTTGTTGCACTGAACAACTTCATGGTGTATTCTGGATAACAGGCTCTTGTCAGATGTACAGTGTGCAGATATTTTCCTCTATTCCGTGACTTTTTCACTTCTTGGTTGGAATCTTTTGAAGCAGAAAAGATTTTAATTTGGAGGAAATTAATTTATTCTTTCTCTTGTTGCTTGTACTTTGGTTTCAGATCTGAGAAACCATAGCTAAATCCAAGGTCATGAAGACTTATCCCCATGTTTTACCTATTACATGTAAGCCGTTATGTATTTTGAGTTAATTTTTGTAAGTGATATAAGTTAGGATTCATTTTCATTCTTCTGCATGTAGACAGGAGGTTGCCAAGCACCATTTACTGGAAAGACACTTTCTCTCCATAAGTTAATATTGTCCACCCTTGTCAGAAATCAACTGGATATTTCCATTCGGGTATGTTGATCTTTATATACAGTCGTCCCTTGAACAACATGGGGGCTAGTGGTGCTGACTCCCCCACAGAATCACAATCTACATAAAACATGTGACTCTGCCAAACCTTTGTTATCTTAAAACTGATTGCCTATTTTGACTGGAAGCCTTACCAATAATATAAACACTCGATTAACAATATTTTGTACATTATACCTACTATGTGCTATATTCTTACAGTAAAGTAAGCTAGAGAAAAGGTAACGTTTCAAATTGTTGACTTAACATTTTCCCAACATATTTGCAGGGAAAAATCAGTTTAAGTGTACCTGTGGAGTTCACATGAGTACTGTCCAAGGGTCAGCTGTGTATCTTTATGACAGTGTCACAGTGTTTCATTTACTGCTCACTTTGTACTAAGATTAGATTTTGGGAAGTCTGTGATTCCAGCTTTGATTTTCTTTTTCAAGATTCTGCTCAAGGGCTCATTGTGGTCCCTTGCAATTTAATATGTGACAGGATCAGCAGGAGCAATTCTTCCTAAAAAGCTTTGGGAATTTTCATACGAACCACATTGAGTCTGTAGGGTGCATTTGTGCCATTGCCATCTTAGAGATATTAAGTCTGCCATCACCACAGCAGGACCTTACATTTATTTTGCTTTTCTTTATTTTTCCTATTATCAATGTTTTATAATTTTAAATGCATAATACTTGCACTTAAATTAAGTCTGCTCCCATGTATATTATTAATGTTGACATTATTTAGTAGAGAATTTAAAAATTCCTTTTTTGATTATTCATTGCTAATGTATACAAGGAAAACATGTTTGTGTAATGTTCTTCTTTCTTGTAACTTCCCTTAGTTAATTTAGAACCTTACATTTGGAATTTAAGGGTTCAGAGCGTGGGGATTTAAGAATTTAGATATTTAGGATTAAAATAATACTGCCTAATATTTAATAAATGGAGGATTGGAACACAGTGAAGAGTAGGGTTTGTCATAGGGGTTTTGTTTGAAATAAGACAATAGGAAGAGAATTGGTTAGAACTATGGATAGAGTACATGAACGGGTTAGGGTATGGGAATGGGTTAGTGTTAGGGTTAGGGTAATGTGATGGAGTGAGGCTATCAAATACAGCTAGGAGGCTTCAAACAAAATCCAGCCCTTTTCGACAACTTCCTCAGACTTTGCAGGCATGAAAGTGGTCTCAGGCTGCCTGGTAGTTCTGCTGGGTTCAGAACCCTAGGTGGGAAATCTTTCTGGCCACCCAGATTTATTATCATCTGCTCTCCAGTGCTGCAGTGGACAAGTCTGAGGTCGTTTTCCTTGATATTTTGCATGTTTTTGTCATTTTCTTCTGTGCTAGTTTTTTAGGTATCTTACTCATATTTTTTCGAGAAATTGTTGGTGAATTAACCACAATGTAAACTATTTTTCCTTCATTGAGTTGAGTGCTCAGTGGGTCCTTATAACCTAAGAATTATGTTTTTGAGTTATTTAATATGTTCTTATAGTATTTCCTTTGAAGATTTTCTCCTTTTTCCCTTTTTTTTGACTGCATATTAATTTTGGTATAAAACTTTTCAACATTGACTTTCCAGTGTTCTTAACTTTTTTTTTGTATTGTCCCCTTCTCTAAATTTTTATTCTCCTTTCCGTGAGATTTCTTTAACATCTGAATCCTTCCCTTTATTTTTTTGTTTCTTTTCCATTCTTCCTGATTTTTTTCTTTTTAATAATAGGCTCTTATGTGATGAATGCAGCATCTTAGCTCAATGGAGATATTAAATATGATTTCTTTGAAGTTTTCTTCTTTTACCAGTATTGTCTGTTTCCACTATTATACTTTTTTTCACGTTATTTTGGTCTTTTCTCCTAATTACTGTGGGCTTACTCAGATGTCTGGTGATCCTTCTCTTTCGCTTATTTAAGAGGTGAGGCACTGGAGATCTATCAAGAAATGGAGTGTGCCCATTTGTGGCACGTGTGCCTATATGTCTGTGGGCTTGTTTTCTGCCAGACTTTGTAGGGTGACTGGGTCCCCAGGTGGCATTCTCATTGCAGATACTAATAGTTTATCTGTAAGTCTTTTCAGTAGATGGGTTAATTTTCCCATAGGATGGCCCCTTGATCTCTTGTTTTGGGAATATCAGTCCAGATACTGGAGTTCTTGACCTGTGTGGATAGAGTTCCTGTAGGCCTGGAGGATCTCGTGCTCTGACATGCACATGTGTACTTTCTAACCTGGTTTTCACCAATATTTTCTTCACTGCCGGTGTTACGACATTGTTGCTCTACAAAAAAGGGGAAAGTGGAGTAGACTTGGAGTCTTACTGCTCCTTTCACAGGCTTTCAAATGGTCTCCTGTTTCTGCCTTTGCCCACAAGCCACCTTCACAGGTGGTCCTGCAGCCTGTTTATGTTGATGCTGCCTCCTCAGACACTGAGGTTTGGCCATCCTCTGTGTCTCACATTCATCACCATTTCAACATACATTTTGCATATGTTGTTGTGTATCTAGATGTCTCCTACATTTGCTTTAAAAAATGGATTTCAGTTTTTTCTAAAGGCTTGTTCTGTTGACTTTTCAAGAAAATAAAGTTGGTAGAGACATCTCTGCTCTATCATCATAAAAGTAGAAGCCCTTTGAACAGAGGAATTTCAAAGGATTTTGAGTAGAGAAATGTATTGAATGAAAAGAGAATGTAATGTTATGAAAGTCCTCTGTCCTTACTTTCACCTCTTTGTGACTTTCTAAATCTCTGTGCATCTTTGCCCTACAGTATCTGTGGGAGTTTGTTCAGATAGACTGGAAGCTGGTTAGAGGCTTTCATAATGACCAAACTGTGCCAGATAAATGGCATATTTTCTGCTTGGGTATTGTTAGCCCCATAATGCTGGGGTGTACACTCTGTCCTTACTCTGTTCTGGCATGAGTTTGGAAGACAGTGTCTGCTCTGATCAAGGTCAAGCAGGTTTGACAGATAAAAGCAAAAGGCTTAGACGGCAACTAACCATGGCCTCATTCATTCCACCTGCTTTTGTGCAGCTTGCTTAAACCATGATGGTCTATGACTAGTCTTATCTGGTGATAATGTGTGGAAACCTACCGCATCGCAAGTGGCAGGATCCAGTCAGCATGAAGATTCTGTTTCCTGGAACTCGCTGGAAACTTACTTATTTTAAACGGAATGAGCTAGACCTGCAGTCCTAAAAGGCTACTAAGCTCCTTGGTATCCACTGTGGAAAATTGCCTTCTCTCTGTCCTCAGCATTTGAATATGCTGTCTATTGTGAGGAATTCTCCACTGAAAAGAAGCTCCCTTTTATGCCCACTCGGTTCTTCCCACCCCAGAATCTGAACACTGAGGGAACAGTACAGAAACACAGGACCAGTTGGAGGTGGTAGTAAGTGCACAGGGGTGATGGGCTGATCCTGGGGTAAGGCAAGGTGTGTTCTTGGGTACAGTCATGGAAATTCCTTCTAAGTAAACTGGTCCTCTGCCTTTAGTGTGAATTCTGTGACCTCCTACTGGACCGCCACGGTTTCCTTTCCCTTTTAAGTTGCCAGTGTTCATTTCTGTTGTTTGTAGTTAAGAACCGGATTTGCACAGACTGGTTGATCTTGCGATTTCCCTCTGGTGACCCACCGTGAGCTAGATTTCTCTCTTGAAATGGTGTCCCAACACCTAGTCTTTTCTGAGGAGCTTTAGTGTCTGATTCGGACTTTAGGAAGCCCAAGTACTCATGTTCAAGGTTTTTAAACTTTGTTTTATGTCTGTGGAACTCGTATGTGTGGAATGCACCAGAAATGAAAACACACATATCTACTACACAAAAGGAGAATATTTGCTCCCCTTTCTTTCCTTGTCATACCTTTTCATGGAAGAAATGATGTGGGTTTCATTAAATGTTTTTTTAATTTTGTTTTTCATTAAAAATTTTTCTTGTGGTAAAAAAATATTACAGAATTTACTATCTTAACTGCTTTTAATTGTACATTTTAGTAATGTTAAGTTTATTCACATTGTAAAACACAGTTCCAGAATTTTTTCACGTAAGTCTTGTTTGATTATAAAGAAAGGAAGGCTCAGTTGAGAGAAAGAAGACTGTTTTTATAGAAGAATAATCTTTTGGCCATTTTCCATGAAGCAACTTAAAAGATTATTTATCTTTTAAAACTTTTGAATTTTTGTAATTTTAGATGATACTTGTGGAGTATTAAGTGTGTACCCAAGCATTGGTTATATTGGTAGCCCAATAAGTTTATATAAAAGTTTCCTTGTGTAAGTAATGATTTGGGGCCAAGTGTGACAACATTTCCCCATTTTACTTTGTTTATTGGAGCCTGAAGTAGACTGGAGATGGTTGCAGCTGGTCTTGAGGAGGAGCAGAAAGGCTCATTACCCAGCAGTGGTTCATTGTGGCATCCCTTCTCCTTTTCTTTTCCATGAATGGAGACAAGATGTATTAGAATCTTGTTAACACTGGTGGAGGCTCAGAATTGCACCACAAAATCTCCTACGTTTTATGAAGCTGTGTTATTCCCAAGTGAAGTGTTTATGTAAGACTTTTGGGATTATCATTGTGAGGGATATATTTAGTGTATTTGGGTTTGTCTTTTGAAGCATGAGGGACCAACTCTCTTAATTAGCAGATTTTCAAATCCCTGATTCACACATATATTATTCAATAGAGTTATTCATATGTATGTGTGGCACACACACATACCCACACATAAATATATGAAATG